>NC_052307.1:64703647-65017576 GCF_016432855.1 Salvelinus namaycush | reverse complement strand
ATGATGACTGGAGGAAACCCACCATGAAACCCACAGTTGTTAATGTGCAAGGTGTGACTATGGTCTATTGCTTATTCAGAATTTAATTCCTGGTAAGCAAGCATCAGTTCCTCAGGAAAGGTGTGTTTGTGTGGAAATGGCTTTGGAGTTGTAGTTCATGTGGATAGTTTGGATATGCAATAAATAATTTATCATGCTGTCTGTAAAAAGAACCAGGGCAATGTGTTATATTCTGGGTCTAATGTTTATGTGTGTGTGCGTGTGTTTATTCATATTAGGTTATCCCAACAATTTTCTGTTCAAAAATCCATTCAGATTTACTCAGGTATTCAGGTTCAGATTTACTCAGGTATTGTAACGTCCGGGGTGTAGTGGAGGAAGAAGTCAGGCGCAGCAAGCAGCGAGTTCAGGGTAGCGATACTTTTATTACACCACACCGGTGAAAATGACGCCAACTCAAACAAATGCCCCAAACAGGGGGAACTAAACAGTTCAGCAAAAAACACCATACACAAACAACCGTGACTTACAGTCGAGTACAAACGTATACTGAAAATAATCCCGCACAAAATAAAGCCCAACCAATTAACCTAACTAAACACAGGTGCAACTAATAAACAGACAAGGGGGGGAAAAAGGATCAGTGGTAGCTAATAGGCCGGTGACGACGACCGCCGAGTGCCACCCGAACAGGAAGGGGAGCCACCTTCGGTGGGAGTCGTGACAGGTATTCAGGTTATCATGTTGTCTTCCAAGCATGCATTTATTTGTAATGCCCCTCAATGACGAGTCTGTATTCTAACACAAATGAGTTGCAGTTAAGACTGCTAATAGCCACAGTTAGAGAACAAGAGGAAAAGATAGAGGGTGGTGATAATTACCTATCATAAGTGTTTAGGTTGACAGAGCATCATAACACTTCCCAGTTAGTTTCAATAATTCAGTAACTTTCTTAGTGAGATATCCCACAACATAACTCTGAAGTGTCATTAAAATAGCAACCTCCATTACATAATGCTCAGACACTTACAGACATCTTAAAACTTTTAAAAGCTCTTGGCATATTGGCCTTACACACTATCAGTTGCCAATGCCATATACTATTTACACCATGCATTTATTTTTAATGGCTCTCAAGGACACGGCTGTATTCCAACACCAGTATGATGCGTTTTAAGACAACTCAGGGACACTTGACCAACGGAAAGAAGGTGTTGAAAAATTTGGTCCATATAACATCTTGACCAATGTTCCCACTTTGAAAGTGACGACATGGACATAGAGAACTGGTAAAAGAACTCATTGTGTATACTTGCGTAATTAAACATAATTGACAAATGAAAATGTTTCGGTCACATAGACCTTTATTACGGCATATGGGTAAAGATAGATACATTTGTGTTTGTTTCAACATGGGCCGGTAAAAGTCACTCCATGTCAAACAGGGCAACTGCACTGCAAATGGTCACTCTGGAGGATAGAAAACTGTTTATGGAAATGAGGCACTCTCTCCACCACTGAGAACTGGGCTCAGCAATTACCAGGAAGCATTGGTAGGAGCAGGACAGCTGCTGCTTAAATGCAGATATTGATCCAGTGTCCATGTTTTATTATGGAGTGAGTTTGACGTTCCTCCCCGCTCTGGACTCTCATTCAGCAGCAGGGCCCGAGGCCCAGCTGTTGTGTCCTTGAGTGTCCCCAGCCCAAAATATAACCAAACCAAAAGCTGATTCTCACAGTCAAGGATCAAGATGTCCACTTCAACAAAGAGAAAATGGATGAAAGCTAAGGTGTAAAAGTGGTGATGCAAAACTATTTTAGGAAATATAACTGAACTTGTGAAATATTTCAAGTTAAAATGCAAGTGCAAGGACTTATGATTCTTCATTGGAAAAAAAATATCTAATTTAAGATCTGCTAATTTTGAACTCACATTGATTTACAATGTATAGTGCCTTATGACTGTAATAACTCTAAAATCACTTAGCCTAATATTGTTTGTTGGTCTGAACAATCAATTTGGACACACTATGATCCTCTTATGTAATATTACTACAACCATGTGATCCATCACGATAACTGAACATCCAGTAGGCTGCGTAGCGATATACTACAGTACTGTCCTAACAAATCATTGTATTAGAAAGATGTTTGTTTGTGACCCAGGCTAACCTGCACTTACATAAAATGCGAAAGTGAATATGCAGCCTCATTTATGGTAACCCCTCACAGGGGAAGGGGGGGGGGGGGGTCTCTTGAGGATGTTCGATTAGGAATTGGTTTTGGGCACCTGCCAACACGACACTGTTAGGGGGTGGTGTGAAGATAGAACTGCACATGGATGGAGGTCGAGCTCTGGGGCCAGATCAATAGGTTAAAAGGGGGGTGGGGGGTATCCGGCACATCCAAGGCCTTCTGCTATTGGACAAGCCCAGTGTCATCCTGCTTCCATACAGACCCATCCTCACTGACCCCAGCAGCGTCCAAAAGGCTGGCCTGAATTGTGTGTGACCTACCACCTGACCCTTCAGCCTGGGGGGGTTGGTCTTTAGCCAGCACTTTGGGGCTTGGGGGAAAACAGGACAGTTGTGGTTAAGCTGAATCATATGAATGAGCCCTGCCTGCTTTAGAGGGGAAGCTTTCCATTAACTTATTTGGGGATGTGGACATGAAGCTAGGGTTAGAGTTAGGGTTTTGGTTGAGGGTTGATCTGGATAGTGGACATGAAGCTACGGTTAGGGTTGTGGTTGAGGCTAGGGTTGAACTGGGATGTGGACATGAAGCTAGGGTTAGAGTTAGGGTTTTGGTTGAGGGTTGAACTGGGATGTGGACATGAAGCTAAGGTTAGAGTTAGGGTTGTGGTTGAGGGTTGAACTGGGATGTGGACATGAAGCTAAGGTTAGAGTTAGGGTTGTGGTTGAGGGTTGACCTGGGATGTGTGCATGAGGTTAGAATCAGTCCAAATTGACTAACAGTACATCACTGATTTGATGCGCTCGAACACAGCCAATATGTAGGCAGTGTTCATTGTGATCAAACAAAACCTCTGTATCCCGGTGATGATGGGAAAAAGCTATTTTTAAAGGTATATAACAAAAAAGTGCTTATTGCACAGTTGACTTAAAGAGCATATGACACATACTGAATAGTAAAGAGCTGCATGTCTTGAGAAATTAACTAGTCTTAAAACAGACAAATTCTGTCATCAAAAAGTGCAGAATAAAAGTAATCCTCTGGCTTGTAGATATCGAACAACTATACTGTACAAAAATATAAACGCACCATGCAACAATTTTACTGAGTTACAGTTCATATAAGGAAATCTGTCAATTGAAATAAATTCATTAAGCCCTAATCAATGGATTTCACAACTGGGCAGGGGCGCAGCCAATCAGAATGTTTTTCCCCACAAAAGGGCCTTATTAGACATACATACTCCTCAGTTCCATCAACTGTCCAGGTGACTAGTCTCAGATGATCCCGCAGGTGAAGAAGCCGGATGTGGAAGTCCTGGGCTGGCATGGGTTACAAGTGGTGAGGCCGGTTGAACCTACTGCCAAATTCTCTAAAATGGCGTTGGAGGCAGTAGAGAAATGAACATTACATTCTCTGGTAACAACTCTGGTGGACATTCCTACAGTCAGCATGCCAATTGCATGGTCCCTCAAAACTTGAGACATCGGTGGCAATGTGTTGTGATAAAACTGCACATTTTAGAGTGGCCTTTTATTTTCCCCAGCACAAGGTACACCTATGTAATGATCAAGCTGTTTAATCGTCTTCTTGATATGCCACACCTGTCAGGTGGATGGATTATCTTGGCAAAGGAGAAATGCTCATTAACAGGGATGTAAACATATTTGTGCCCAAGATTTGAGAGAAATAAGCTTTTTGTGCATCTGGCTCATTTCTGGGATCTTTTATTTCAGCTTATGGATCATGGGACCAACATTTCACGTTGTGTTTATATTTTTGTTCAGAATAATATGAAAGGAGAAGATTAGGTGGCATTTTCCATTTATTCGTTTTTCTAAATATGTTGCCATTTACTTTGGCATGCAATCAAAACATGTTGTTTTCAACAAGACACAGAAGTTTTATTTCATTAAAGCATTGATAGAAAATCCACTTAGTTGTCAGAATTACGTTTCTGACACAATATATAAATTAAGTATCTCTTAAAATAATGAATGATAGAGTATCGGATGTTAACAATATATCCATTCAACTAAAGGATAAGAGCATGTCAAAGATTGGGATGATCAAATTCTATGATAAAGTACAATGCCTTCATTTGTAATGTAAGTCTTAATTAACAGTGAAATGAAATGTGCTTTTTTCTTCCATGGCAAGTAAAATGTACTCAAGTCAAATGTGCACTTAAAAGCAGAGGATTTTAGTATGAAATCATACTCAACGTATGCATTCTGAAATTGATAGTTTGGCAAAGATCAAGACACTAAGACTTTTATAACTATTTTAACAAAGTGCTTTACCTTATAAAAGCACAAGTATAACATTTTGATTTAAGAGAAATGAAAAATACCATATTTTCCTTCAACAATCTGTAAACATACCAGATAGTGTAAACATGTTTTGTACCATTCATACAATACATTCTTTGATAGAGCACACCACTGCATATGTACAGTCAATTCCCTCAAGATAATCAAAGGCAAAAAAAGACATTCGCAGAAATCTTTGAGAATTGATAGTATCAATTTCTTGATATTAATTCAATAGAGTTATTACATAGAGCAATTTGAAAAAAATAAATATACTCCTAAAAATAGAGTATTATACTGCTCTATAACACCCATGAATAGAGCAGGGCTCTCCAACCCTGTTTCTGGAGACCTACTGTCCTGTAGGTTCAGTCCAACCTTAATCTAGTGCTCCTGATTATATTAATTAGTTACAACTGGGGTTGGAGGTGAAAACCTACAGAAGGGTAGTGCTCCAGGAACAGGGTTGAGAGCCCTGGAATAGCGGAATAAAAAATGATACATCCATCACTGAATTAAAAAAAACAGCAGAGGAAACACATATTTTGCAAGTGTGTGTGCAAGAAAGAGAGCGCAATGGCAACATGGTTTTTCAATGGAGTATAATGTGGAGTCGTCAGTTCTATGATATCCCCAGTATGCTATACAAAGGTGCATTCACTGTCCATTGCTCAGACACATACTCTGTGATTGTAAAAAAAAAAAAAACACTAGGAACACCTGCTCTTTCCATTACATAGACTGACCAGGTGAATCCAGCTGAAAGCTATGATCCCTTATTGATGTCACTTGTTAAATCCACTTCAAATCAGTGTAGATGAAGAGGAGGAGACAGGTTAAAGAAGGATTTTGAAGCCTTGATACATGGATTGTGTCTGTGTGCCATTCAGAGGGTTAATGGGCAAAACAAAATATTTATGTGCCTTTGAACGTGGTATTGTTGTAGGTGCCAGGCGCACCGGTTTGTGTCAAGAACTGCAACACTGCTTGGTTTTTCACGCTCAAGTTTCCTGTGGTCCACCACTCAAAAGACATCCAGCCAACTTGACACAACTGTGGGAAGCATTGGAGTCATGGGCCAGCATCCCTGTGAAATGCTTTCGACACCAGTGTATATACGGTAATGTATATCGAAGTCCAATGTCAATCTCCTCATGATAGAATGTTTATCATAGATGAACAATAATATCTGTATGATATAATGCATTTGATAAATTGTATATAGATCTGGTATAAGTATACATACATATTTACGAGACACAAAAAAACTATTTGTAAACTTCACAGACCAAGAGTGATTTAAGAAGTGATTTTCACTCATCCATCCCTTCCACTGTGCAGGAGAGAGGAGCACCTAAGACTTTGCTGTCTGTGACTGTTCTCCATCTTCTCAGGCGGTTGGCAGGTCAGGTCTGGACCTGAATATTATGTGTTTTATCAGCATTAAACAGAACTACAGCACAAAACTTGGTGCTAGCCCTCAGTTCACTGGCAGTAACTGCCATTTTAACATCTGTGCCATAGGCCACACACTCCCCTAATCCACTCCATCAAAGCCTTGTGCATTCTCTATGGCGATGTGTAGCTTCTCCCTCAGCTCCTCAAACGACTCATAGGGAGGCAGGTCCAGCCGGTTGAAGCTGAAGACGGTAAAACAAAACCAAATTCAAATGCACATTTGTTGCAGTAATCAGGTAGGACTATTAGCCAAACTGCTGTATTGTTAGGTACTCACCATGTGTGGGCTCTAGGTAGTTTGTCTCGTGTTCCCCACTGCTCAATGGTAAACAGCTGTGGTCCGTTAGACCCTGTGATTTCATAACATAAAACAAGATTAGGAGGAGAGAATCATATACAAACACCTCTGGTTACAACTCAGAATCCATGTTTCAAAGTTCATATCAATCTATGTAATGACAAAATGGTTAAAAACATACCTAGAATATACCCTGTATTATACAAATGAGTCTTAATACAGAGAAGTAGAGAAGAGGACTCACCGTAGAGCTCTGCAAAGCCATTCATTGGGACCCGGGAGGTGCCAGTCACAAACTGCAACAGGCGGATACGCTTCTCTGCATCCATCAGCAGAACAGTCTGAGAATGACAAAATATCATTCAAATAGTTGTAATGAATATTGATAATTCACCCAAAAACTAAGGATGCATCGATGTGGAAATTCTGGCCCGATATCAGATATTTACCGATATCCAATGTGTTCTTGGGAGTTTTCGCTTTCAGGAATGGGCTAATAATAGCTAATAGCTCAAACCATTTGGACGCTAAAGCCAAATTCATAGGAAGAGTTTTTCTTCAAGTTGCGCCACCCACTTAAAAGAAAATGCCACAGACCGCTCAGTTTGTCTCCGCAACTAATAGCGGATACATTTCAGTCCCCATCATTGTCCTTTGTCTCCACATCAGACAGATGTCGACATAATATTTTTAACCAATTATCGTCCGTTACCGATATGGTCACCAATAAACCGTACATCCCTAACAAAAACACTCTAGAATCCAGAGGCTTCTGCTCCAGTGGTGGAGTATCCTCTTACCTTCCAGAACCACAGGATGACAGGCTGGTTGGGACAGTAGCCATTCTTGTACTTGGTGTTCTCCCTCCAGTCGTTCACATCCACGTCTCCCAGGCCACACATCAGGAGCTAGAGAGAAAAAAAACCAGACAGAACATCACTCAACGATCTGGAAAGACAGGCTCTCAGTCATGCATACATCTCAGAGTGATAGGAATGACACCCACCTCCAGCTCATTCTCGTCAAAGATCTTGATGAGATCCTGGGGTATCAACTCATAGAATCCCTAAGACAAGAGAGAGGAACACGCAATAAGTCAACCGTTTCTTTCAATCTTATCACAACTCAATCAAAACATCTCAATAAAACCTAGTGTTTACCTCCTTGAATGCGGTCATCTGCTTCAGTATCCTGTTCACGAACCTCCACTGCATGACAAGACTGAAAGAAAATGTTTATTTTGAAATGGAAGCATTCAAAAGCCCTAATAATTTATAATTTATCTAATGATGCAGACATTATGTGGTGGGTAGTGGTTTCATTGTCCATTTGCAAACCCTTCTAAGGCCAAATATGTGACTTGTGGGTCACCTACAGGTAACCAGCTGAACAGCACTACATGGCAATGTGTATGAGGCCTGTTTCCTCTTTCTACCAGCAGAGGGCTCTGGTGCTTACTGGATGTATTCCTTCTTGTTGTCATCGGTGACTACTATTTCAGATCCTCCTGGCTTCAGCTCATGCTGGTGGGTCTAAATAGGAGGAAATGTGATGTCAGCATGACTGATACCAGAGTTCCACTTAGCATCGATTTTAACCACTTCACTCAATAGGCACAAGATAGAACAGAAAATACTTGTGCCAAACAACAAATAGGAAGCAGGTCCCACCTGTCCAAAGAGCTCTTCGTCTATGGTGAATCTCAGATCCAGGTCTATCGGGTCATTCTCCAATATCCACTTCAGGGAGTTGAAGTACTCACTGTCCTGAAATAACACACAAACACCATTACCCCTTATGGTGAAACACTGCTGTTTTAGATGTCTGATTTATCTTGTCTCTATCTGATTAGGTGATGGGAAGATGTGAGAGTAATCTAGATAGTATTAGGTACCTACCACAGACTCCATGTCCTGTAGAGTAATGTGCTTCTGCAACATCATCTTGTAGAAAGGCCTGATGAAGAAGGCTAGAAAAAAATAACATGTCAGGATCTGTTCAACACACCTAATCCTTGTGGCCCTAGCATAGAGCTGTCCTCAGCTCTTAGTTTCTCTACACACACACTCGTGTCACACTACTATTAGACGAATTAATGAACTTTTAACAGACACAAAGTTCATGAGTGAAATCACCAGCAGTGAGACTCACCGTCCAGCAGCTTTCCATGGTAGACAGCCATGCCTGCCACACGGCCAATGAACTTAAAGTAGGACAGGTGGTCCTCATTGCAGAGGCCTGAGTTGGGGTTGATCTGCAGAGTGTAGTTGTCCCTGCCCCAGAACATGCAGAGGAGAAACTTAACACAGCTCTAAAGTCATCCAAATCCTTCTCTGATCCATTCCAGAACATATCCTCATTAAAATGATTCATAATGCTGTCAGAGATGTTATTCACTAACAGCCCCATTAAGGGCCTGTTCCATTTTTCCTTGCCTTAAAATGGAATTCTAACACATTCAAAAAGAGACTCACGTGGCAGAATACTCAAACAGCCCATAATAGGGGTTGAACATCTCCTTGGAGATTAGGAAGAACCACTCCCTGGCCACGCCCCCATAATCCAAGCCCTTCTCTCCCTCAAACTCCACCCACAGCCGCGCCTTCAGGAAGTCGGCCCTCTTGATTGACAGGATTCGTCTGTAGGAGTCCTCTAGCACGGTGTTCCGCCTGAGCTTCATCTCAAAGCGGTTGGGGATGTCAGCCTGGAATTGGAGATAGAGCATGCTGAGTGAGTGGACATCAGGTCAGGGGATGTAGCTGGACTAAATGTCATAGAAGATATTGTGAGGATGATTGAGAGAAAGACAAGATAGGCTTTTACAGTGTGAATATGCTGTATATCTGACCTATTTGTGAGGTTTAGCTGTAATAACATTAAGAGCATAGGGCCTTCAGTAATTACAATGATTACCTGTCTTGGGAAAAACAATGCTTACCGGTTTCTTCAGCTTCTTCCGGAAGTATTCATACTTCTGTTTATAGTCTCTGGAGTAAGGCACAGCCTAGAATAGACAAGGATGGGAGATCCAATGACCGGAAATCAATTATGAACACATGATGAATTATTCGGTTTTATGGCCAACCTGGAGAACCTGACTCCAAAAAGAGAATGGGCCATATTGCATTCCTAAAATTACTCTACCGGAATCTAATAAATAAAAATCTCTAGCTATAGCTTTTTAAATATATCATCTGTACTTACTGGTCCAGTTATGGCTGAATTCTGCAATCTGGGGTCATCCCATTGTGTGTTCTTCGTGTCTGAAAATACATCAGATTTATTCAGCATTGGTAGTAGGCGTATGCATTTTTCACTCATTTTGACAAATTGTAGTACATGTCATACATACTGTGATCTATGTAGAATATCCTCCCATCACTGTGGACCCTCTCCTCCCAGCCAGGCTAAGATAAGGGTAGCACAAACATTACTCACATAATTTTTTCCCTTAAAATCAACCATTCACTCAGCAACTTTCGACTTTAAGAGGCTCATGACACTGGGCTGCTAATTGCCTTCTTAGAGTGCTATTGGATATGATATCATTGTAAAGCTTACCGGCATTGGCCCGAGGTCAGTTGGGTCTAGCGAAGGTCTCCTCCTCATGTGCACAGGAATCTTCAACCTGGGGTCTTCCTGTTCACAGCCAGATAAACAGGAAATAAGTCACACAAACAGGAAGGAGCAGTGAGAATGTCAGTATTGTCCAGTGGATAACTGGTCATTCTGGCCACGATGATGCGTGACTAGACCCTGTAGGTAGGGCCTGGGGGTATTTCTTGATCAAGTGACCTGATCAAGAAAAACAACATATATAGTACCAGTCAAAAGTTTAGACACACCTACTCATTCAAAGGGTTTTTCTTTATTTGTACTATTTTCTACATTGTAGAATAATAGTGAATACATCACAACTATGAAATAACACATATGGAATCATGTAGTAACAAAAAAAGTTTAAAACAAATCATTTAAAAAATAAATATATTTGAGATTCTTCAAAGTAGCCACCCTTTGCCTTGATGACAGATTTGCACACTGTTGGCATTCTCTCAACCAGCTCCATGATGTAGTCACCTGGAATGCATTTCAATTAACAGGTGTGCCTTGGTAAAAGTTAATTTATGGAACTTTTTAACCAGGTAGGTAAGTTGAAAACAAGTTCTAATTTACAATTGCGACCTGGCCAAGATAAAGCAAAGCAGTTCGACACATACAACAAAACAGAGTTACACATGGAGTAAAACATACAGTCAATAATACAGTAGAAAAATAAGTCTATATACAATGTGAGCAAATGAGGTGAGATAAGGGAGGTAAAGGCAAAAAAAGGCCATGGTGGCGAAGTAAATACAATATAGCAAGTAAAACACTGGAATGGTAGATTTGCAGTGGAAAAATGTGCAAAGTACAAATAGAAATAATGGGGTGCAAAGGAGAAAAATAAATAAATACAGTAGGGGAAGAGGTAGTTGTTTGGGGTAAATTATAGATGGGCTATGTACAGGTGCAGTAATCTGTGAGCTGCTCTGACAGCTGGTGCTTAAAGCTAGTGAGGGAGATAAGTGTTTCCAGCTTCAGAGATTTTTGTAGGTCGTTCCAGTCACTGGCAGCAGAGAACTGGAAGGAGAGGCGGCCAAAGGAGGAATTGGCTTTGGGGGTGACCAGAGAGATATACCTGCTGGAGCGCGTGCTATGGTGACCAGCGAGCTGAGATAAGGGGGGACTTTACCTAGCAGGGTCTTGTAGATGACCTGGAGCCAGTGGGTTTGGCGACGAGTATGAAGCGAGAGCCAGCAGATCGCAGTGGTGGGTAGTATATGGGGCTTTGGTGACAAAACGGATGGCACTGTGATAGACTGCATCCAATTTATTGAGTAGGGTATTGGAGGCTATTTTGTAAATGACATCGCTGAAGTCGAGGATCGGTAGGATGGTCAGTTTTACGAGGGTATGTTTGGCAGCATGAGTGAAGGATGCTTTGTTGCGAAATAGGAAGCCAATTCTAGATTTAACTTTGGATTGGAGATGTTTGATGTGAGTCTGGAAGGAGAGTTTACAGTCTAACCAGACACCTAGGTATTTGTAGTTGTCCACATTAGAGGTCGACCGATTATGATTTTTCAACGCCAATACCGATTATTGGAGGACCAAAAAAAGCAGATACCGATTAATCGGCCGATTTTTAAAATGTATTTGTAATAATGACAATTACAACAATACTGAATGAACACTGATTTTAACTTAATATAATACATCAATAAAATCAATTTAGCCCCAAATAAATAATGAAACATGTTCAATTTGGTTTAAATAATGCAAAAACAAAGTGTTGGAGAAGAAAGTAAAAGTGCAATATGTGCCATGTAAGAAAGCTAACGTTTAAGTTCCTTGCTCAGAACATGAGAACATATGAAAGCGGGTGGTTCCTTTCAACATGAGTCTTCAATATTCCCAGGTAAGAAGTTTTAGGTTGTAGTTATTATAGGAATTATAGGACTATTTCTCTGTATACGATTTGTATTTCATATACCTTTGACTATTAGATGTTCTTATAGGCACTTTAGTATTGCCAGTGTAACAGTATAAGCTTCCATCCCTCTCCTCGCCGCTACCTGGGCTCGAACCAGGAACACATCGACAACAGCCACCCACGAAGCAGCGTTACCCATGCAGAGCAAGGGGAACAACTACTCCAAGTCTCAGAGCGAGTGACGTTTGAAACGTTATTAGCGCGCACCCCGCTAACTAGCTAGCCATTTCACATCGGTTACACCAGCCTAATCAGCAGCGCAATGCAGCAGCGCAATGCTTGAAGCACAGCGACGAGCTGCTGGCAAAACGTACAAAAGTGCTGTTTGAATGAATGCTTACGAGCCTGCTGGTGCCTACCATCGCTCAGTCAGACTGCTCTATCAAATCATAGACTTAATTATAACATAATAACACACAGAAATATGAGCCTTAGGTCATTAATATGGTCGAATCCGGAAACTATCATCTCGAAAACAAAACGTTTATTCTTTCAGTGAAATACGGAACCGTTCCGTATTTTATCTAACGGGTGGCATCCATAAGTCTAAATATTCCTGTTACATTGCACAACCTTCAATGTTATGTCATAATTACATAAAATTCTGGCAAATTAGTTTGCAATGAGCCAGGCAGCCCAAACTGTTGCATAAACTCTGACTCGGCGTGCAATGAACGCAAGAGAAGTGACCCAATTTCACCTGGTTAATATTGCCTGCTAACTTGGATTTCTTTTAGCTAAATATGCAGGTTTAAAAATATATACTTCTGTGTATTGATTTTAAGAAAGGCATTGATGTTTATGGTTAGGTACACGTTGGAGCAACGACAGTCCTTTTTCGCGAATGCGCACCGCATCGATTATATGCAACGCAGGACATGCTAGATAAACTAGTAATATCATCAACCATGTGTAGTTATAACTAGTGATTATGATTGATTGATTGATTGTTTGTTATAAGATAAGTTTAATGCTAGATAGCAACTTACCTTGGCTTCTTACTGCATTCACGTAACAGGCGGGCTCCTCGTGAGGCAGGTGGTTAGAGCGTTGGACTAGTTAACCGTAAGGTTGCAAGATTGAATCACTGAGCTGACAAGGTAAAAATCTGTCGTTCTGCCCCTGAACAAGGCAGTTAACCCACGTCAGTGAAAATAAGAATGTGTTCTTAACTGACTTGCCTAGTTAAATAAAGGTATAAAAAATAAATTAAAAATATATATAAAAATATTATAATAAAAAATATCGGCAATATTGGCATCCAAAATTACCGATTTCTGATTGTTATGAAAACTTGAAATCGGCCCTAATTAATCGGCCATTCCGATAGAATATGTGGACTAGAGGGCTAGAGGTCGACCGATTTAAGTCAGAACCGTCCAGAGTAGTGATGCTGGACGGGCGGGCAGGTGCAGGCAGCGATCGGTTGAAGAGCATGCATTTAGTTTTACTTGTATTTAAGAGCAGTTGGAGGCCACGGAAGGAGAGTTGTATGGCATTGAAGCTCGTCTGGAGGGTTGTTAACACAGTGTCAAAAGAAGGGCCAGAAGTATACAGAATGGTGTCGTCTGCGTAGAAGTGGATCAGAGACTCACCAGCAGCAAGAGCGACATCATTGATGTATACAGAGAAGAGAGTCGGCCCAAGAATTAAACCCTGTGGCACCCCCATAGAGACTGCCAGAGGCCCGGACAACAGGCCCTCCGATTTGACACACTGAACTCTATCTGAGAAGTAGTTGGTGAACCAGGCGAGGCAGTCATTTGAGAAGCCAAGGCTATCGAGTCTGCCAATGAGGATGTGGTGATTGACAGAGTCGAAAGCCTTGGCCAGGTCGATGAATACGGCTGCACAGTATTGTTTCTTATTGATGGCGGTTAAGATATCGTTTAGGACCTTGAGCATGGCTGAGGTGCAACAATGATCAGCTCTGAAACCAGATTGCATAGCGGAGAAGGTGCGGTGGGATTCGAAATGGTCGGTAATCTGTTTGTTGACTTGGCTTTTGAAGACCTTAGAAAGGCAGGGTAGGATAGATATAGGTCTGTAGCAGTTTGGGTCAGGTAGGGGTGGTTACAGAAGATAGCCCTATTTGGTAAAATTCCAAGCCCATATTATGGCAAGAACAGCTCAAATAAACAAAGAGAAACGAGTCATCATTACTTTAAGACATGAAGGTCAGTCAATCCAGAAAATGTCAATAACTTTGAAAGCTAATTCAAGTGCAATCGCAAAAACAATCAAGCGCTATGATAAAACTGGCTCTCATGAGGACCGCCACAGGAAAGGAAGAACCAGAGGTACCTCTGCTGCAGAAAAGGTCATTAGAGAAAACACACTCAAATTTCAGCCAAAATAAATGCTTCAGAGTCCAAGTAACAGACACATCCTCAACATCAACTGTTCAGAGGAGACTGCATGAATCAGACCTTCATGGTGAGATTGCTGCAAAGAAACCAATACACAAGGACACCAATAAGAAGAAGAGACTTGCTTGGGCCAAGAAAAACGAGCAATGGGCATTAGACCGGTGGAAATCTGTCCTTTAGTCTGATGAGTCCAAATTTGAAATGTTTGGTTCCAACCTCCGTGTCTTTGTGAGACGAATGAATCTCCGCATGTGTGGTTCCCACCGTGAAGCATGGAGGAGGTGTGATGGTGTGGGGGTGCTTTGCTGGTGACACTGTCAGTGATTTATTTAGAATTCAAGGCTACCACAGCATTCTGCAGCAATTCGCCATCCCATCTGGTTTGCGCTTAGTGGGATTATCATTTGTTTTTCAACAGGACAATGACCCAAAACACACCTTCAGACTGTGTAAGGGGTATTTAACCAAGAAGGAGAGTGATGAAGTGCTGCATCAGATGACCTGGCATCCACAATCACCCAACCTCAACCCAATTGAGATGGTTTGGGATGAGTTGGACCGCAGAGTCAAGGAAAAGTAGTCAACAAGTGCTCAGCATATGCACTAACTCCTTCAAGACTGTTGGAAAAGCATTCCTCATGAAGCTGGTTGAGAGAATGCTAAGAGTGTGCCTCATCAAGGCAAAGGGTGGCTACTTTGAAGAATCTCTAATATAAAATATATACTGATTGGTTTAACACTTTTTTGGTTACTACATGATTCCATATGTGATATTTCATAGTTTTGACATCTTCATTATTATTCTACAATGTAGAAAATAGTACAAATAAAGAAAAACCCTTTAATGAGTAGGTGTGTCCAAACTTTTGACTGATACTGCATGTCCTTTTAAGAGTGGTGGTATGCAGGTGCTTGCTCTCTCACCCAGGAAGTGGTCTTAGTGTTGTGGTCGATGAAGAAGGGTTTTCCGTTGGGGGCATTGCGGACCTCCCAGCCCGCCGGCATGAAGCCACACTCCCTCTGTGAGCTGGGGGAATGCTGGGGGGAGCCCTCAGGAGAGAGCATGGGGGGCTGGTACACAGTGGCGTTCTGGGACAGAACAGCCTGGGCTGCTGCGTCTGAGGTTATCTGGACCATGGAAGGAGAGACGAAGATTAACACTATTGATATACTCAATAGGAGGGTGAACTGGATTCTACATCAACATTATCTACAGTGCTTTCGGAGAGTTTTCAGACCCCTTGACTTTTTTCACATTTTGTTACGTTACAGCCGTATTCTAAAATGGATTAAATACAAAATTATCCTCACAATACCCCATAATGACGAAGTGAAAACAGAAATACCTTTTTTACATAAGTATTTAGACCCTTTGCTATGAGACTCGAAATTGAGCTCAGGTGCATCCCGTTTCCATTGATCATCCTTGACTCCAAGTTTCTACAACTTGGAGTCCACCTGTGGTAAATTCAATTGATTGGACATGATTTGGAAAGGCACACACCTGTCTATATAAAAGGCTCCACAGTTGACAGTGCATGTCAAAGCAAAAACCAAGCCACGAGGTCGAAGGAATTGTCCGTAGAGCACAGACAGAGGATTGTACTGAGGCACAGATTTGGGGAAGGATACCAAAACAGTCAGAGGAGAAGGGCCTTGATGGTCACTGACAGAGCTCTAGAGTTCCTCTGTGGAGATGGGAGAAACTTCCAGACAGAAAACCATCTCTCCACCAATCAGGCCTTTCTTGTAGAGTGGCCAGACAGAAGCCACTCCTCAGTAAAAGGCACATGACAGCCCGCTTGGAGTTTGCCAAAAGGCACCAAAAGACTCTCAGACTCTCAGACCATGAGAAACAAGATTCTCTGGTCTGATGAAACCAAGATTGAATTATTTGGCCTGAATGCCAAGTGTCTGGAGGAAACCTGGCACCATCCTTACGGTGAAGCATGGTGGTGGCAGCATCATGCTGTGGGGATATGTTTCAGCGGCAAGAACTGGGAGACCAGTCAGGATCGAGGCAAAGATGAACGGCGCAAAGCTCAGAGAGATCCTTGATGAAAACCTGCTCCAGAGCGCTCAGGACCTCAGACTGGAACAACGACCCTAAGAACACAGGCAAGACAACACAGGGCTTCAGGACAAGTCTCTGAATGTCCTTGAGTGGAACAGCCAGAGCCTGGACTTGAACCCGATCGAACATATCTGGAGAATACAAAATGGCGCCGGAGGAGATGGCCGCCGTTTTACGGTCTCCTAACCAATTGTGCTATTATGTGTTTTTTCCCCGCGATATTTGTTAATTATTTCGTACATAATGTTTCTGCAACCGTATCTTACGGAAGAAAAGAGCTTCTGGATATCAGGACAACGATCACTCACCTCGGATTAGACAAAGATTTCTTCAACAACAACAAGCAGGACTCACAGGATATTCTCCAAACACCCAACAGGGCAGACATCCCAATTATTCTCCAAACACCCCGCAGGGCAGACATCCCAATTATTCTCCAAACACCCCGCAGGGCAGACATCCCAATTATTCTCCAAACACCCCACAGGGCAGACATCCCAATTATTCGCAAAAGGAAGCGACGCAGAGGACGAAGAGCCGGATGCCTCGCCCGGACCCGCAGAAGGCAACTAGGAAAGCTGCCGTTACCGTCAATATTACTCGCCAACGTGCAATCATTGGACAATAAACTAGACGAGGTATGATTACGAATATCCAACGGGACACCAAAAACTGTAACATCCTATGCTTCATGGAATCGTGACTGAATGACGACATGGATATTCAGCTAGCGGGATACACGCTGCACTGGCAGGATAGAACAGCACACTCCGGTAAGACGAGGGGGGGGGCGGTCTGTGCATATTTGTAAACAACAGCTGGTGCACGAAATCTAAGGAAGTCTCTAGATTCTGCTCGCCTGAAGTAGAGTATATTGTGATAAATTGCAGGCCACACTACTTGCCTAGAGAGTTCCCAGCTATACTTTTCATGGCTGTTTATTTACCACCACAGACAAATGCTGACACTAAGACCGCACTCAGTCAGCTGTATATGGAAATAAGCAAACAGGAAACCACTCACCCAGAGGCGGCGCTCCTAGTGGCCGGAGACTTTAATGCAGGGAAACTTAAATCAGTTCTACCAAATCTCTATCAACATGTTAAATGTGCAACCAGAGGGGAAAAAATTATTGATCACCTGTACTCCACACACAGAGACACGTACAAAGCTCTCCCTCGCCCTCCATTTAGTAAATCTGACCACAACTCTATCCTCCTGATTCCTGCTTACAAGCAAAAATGAAAGCAGGAAGCACCAGTGACTCAGTCTATAAAAAAATGGTCAGATGAAGCAGATGCTAAACTACAGGACTGCTTTGCTATCACAGACTGGAACATGTTCCGGGATTCTTCCGATGACATTGAGGAATACACCACATCAGTCACTGACTTTATCAATAAGTGCATTGAGGACGTCGTCCCCACAGTGACTGTACGTACATACCCCAATCAGAAGCCATGGATTACAGGGAACATTCGCACTGAGCTAAAGGGTAGAGCTGCCGCTTTCAAGGTGCGGGACTCTAACCCGGAAGCTTACAAGAAATCCCACTATGCCCTGCGACGAACCATCAATCAGGCAAAGCATCAATCAGGCAAAGCATCAATACAGGGCTAAGATTGAATCATACTACACCGGCTCCGATGCTCGTCGGATGTGGCAGGGCTTGCAAACTATTACAGACTACAAAGGGAAGCACAGCCGCAAGCTGCCCAGTGACACGAGCCTACCAGACAAGCTAAATCACTTCTATGCTCGCTTCGAGGCAAGCAACACTGAGGCATGCTTGAGAGCATCAGCTGTTCTGGACAACTGTGATCACGCTCTCCGTAGCCAACGTGAGTAAGACCTTTAAACAGGTCAACATACACAAGGCTGCGGGGCCAGATGGATTACCAGGACGTGTGCTCAGGGCATGTGCTGACCAAGTGGCAGGTGTCTTCACTGACATTTTCAACATGTCCCTGATTGAGTCTATAATACCAACATGCTTCAAACAGACCACCATAGTCCCTGTACCCAAGAACACAAAGGCAACCTGCCTAAATGACTACAGACCCGTAGCACTCACGTCCGTAGCCATGAAGTGCTTTGAAAGGCTGGTAATGGCTCACATCAACACCATTATCCCAGAAACCCTAGACCCACTCCAATTTGCATACCGCCCAAACAGATCCACAGATGATGCAATCTCTATTGCACTCTACACTGCCCTTTCCCACCTGGACAAAAGGAACACCTATGTGAGAATGCTGTTCATTGACTACAGCTCAGCGTTCAACACCATAGTACCCACAAAGCTCATCACCAAGCTAAGGAACCTGGGACTAAACACCTCCCTCTGCAACTGGATCCTGGACTTCCTGACAGGCCGCCCCGAGGTGGTGAGGGTAGGTTGCAACACATCTGCCACGCTGATCCTCAACACTGGAGCTCCCCAGGGGTGCGTGCTCAGTCCCCTCCTGTACTCCCTGTTCACCCACGACTGCATGGCCAGGCACGACTCCAACACCATCATTAAGTTTGCTGACGACACAACAGTGGTAGGCCTGATCACCGACAACGACGAGACAGCCTATAGGGAGGATGTCAGAGACCTGGCTGGGTGGTGCCAGAATAACAACCTATCCCTCAACGTAACCAAGACTAAGGAGATGATTGTGGACTACAGGAAAAGGAGCACCGAGCACGTCCCCATTCTCATCGACGGGGCTGTAGTAGAGCCAGTTGAGATCTTCAAATTCCTCGGTGTCCACATCAACAACAAACTAGATTGGTCCAAACACACCAAGACAGTCGTGAAGAGGCACGACAAAGCCTATTCCCCCTCTGGAAACTAAAAAGATTTGGCATGGGTCCTGAGATCCTCAAAAGGTTCTACAGCTGCAACATCGAGAGCATCCTGACCGGTTGCATCACTGCCTGGTACGGCAATTGCTCGGGCTCTGACCGCAAGGCACTTCAGAGGGTAGTGCATACGGCCCAGTACATCTCTGGTGCAAAGCTGCCTGCCATCCAGGACCTCTACACCAGGCGATGTCAGAGGAAGGCCCTAACAATTGTCAAAGACCTCAGCCACCCCAGTCATAGACTGTTCTCTCTACTACCGCATGGCAAGCGGTACCGGAGTGCCAAGTCTAGGACAAAAAGGCTTCTCAACAGTTTTTACCCCCAAGCCATACAACTCCTGAACAGGTAACCAAATGGTTACCCGGAATATTTGCATTGTGTGCCCCCCCAAC
This sequence comes from Salvelinus namaycush, assembly GCF_016432855.1. Classification (NCBI taxonomy): domain Eukaryota; kingdom Metazoa; phylum Chordata; class Actinopteri; order Salmoniformes; family Salmonidae; genus Salvelinus; species Salvelinus namaycush. Next base: position 64,998,091 of record NC_052307.1, on the reverse strand, counting down.
CCCTCTTTTACGCTGCTGCTACTCTCTGTTTATCTTATATGCATAGTCACTTTAACTATACATTCATGTACATACTACCTAAATTGGCCCGACCAACCAGTGCTCCTGCACATTGGCTAACCGGGCTATCTGCATTGTGTTCCACCACCTGCCAACCCCTCTTTTTACACTTCTGCTACTCTCTGTTCATCATATATGCATAGTCACTTTAACAAAACCTACATGTACATACTACCTCAATAAGCCTGACTAACAGGTGTCTGTATATAGCCTTGCTACTCTTTTTGCAAATGTCTTTTTACTGTTGTTTTATTTCTTTACTTACCTACACCCACACACACAGACACACACACCTTTTTCCCGCACCATTCTTTAGAGCCTGTAAGTAAGCATTTCACTGTAAGGTAACCTGTTGTAATCAGCGCACGTGACAAAAAAAACTTTGATTTGGATTTGATTTGAAAAACCTGAAAATAGCTGTGCAGCGACACTCCCCATCCAACCTGACAGAGCTTGAGAGCATCTGCAGAGAAGAAGGGGAGAAACTCCCCAAATACAGGTGTGCCAAGCTTGTTGTGTCATACCCAAGAGTACTCAATGCTGTAATCGCTGCCAAAGGTGCTTCAACAAAGTACTGAGTAATGTAAATGTGTAAATGTAATATTTCTGTTTTTTTTGTTTTTTTGATAAATTAGCAAAAGTTTCTAGAAACCCGTTTTTGCTTTGTCATTATGGGGTATTGTGTGTCGATTGATGAGGGAAAAAAACGATTTAATAATTTTTAGAATAAGGCTGTAACGTAACAAAATGTGGAAAAAGTCAAGGGGTCTGAATACTTTCCAATGGCACTGTATCTACACAAGTTAAGTGGGTCCTGATTGGCTTTTCACATGACTTTGAATGCTTCTTTAGTGCACTGTGGTTTGAGAGAGAGTGAGAGCAAAAGAAGGAGGAATGCAGCCTACCTGGATGAGTGGCCGTGTCCAAGTGGTTATCCTGCTGTTGTGATTAACGTAGTAGGGTCTGCTCTTACTATCCTGCTTCTCCTCCCAGCCTGGAGGCAGCCCCGCTGAGGTTGCTAACAACTATTGAAAAACATAAAGAGAGAGAGGCATCAAACAATCCATACAACAATACCTCAAGTGAATAGAACAATAACTTCCTCTGAATCACTGAGCTACATGCGCAAACCTGATGACTACATTCTCACTGTCCTTACATAATCTGGGAAAACTATGGAAGCCACACTTACATGCTGAAGCTGAGCTCAGATGACCCTATCCCATAAATACTGCTGTAATACAGGAGTGCTGTGCTTCCCTGTGCGTGCGTGCGTGCGTGCGTAGGGGATTTAGGGAACGTAACACACACCACAGGATGAACAGGGTGCTCCTCAACTGTCAGTGTCTGGGCACTGCCTCTGCGACTGGAGTGACTTGAATGACTGGAAGGGCCCTGCAGCTGAAGAGAGCAAGACGACAGAAATCACAGTCATTACCCATACACGTGTTAATAGGCACATATTCTCCAGCTCTAGACAAGCACTAATACCCGTCTAATACTAAAATATTACAGTCCCTCAAGGATTCCGCAATTGCATTAAATGTCTTTAATATTATGCAAGGGCTTGCAATTTCAACCAATCAGCAGTGCCCATTTACTGCATAATATGGTTCAATCAAGCCACACAGATAAAAACTTTGCATATTGCCATGTAAAATGTTCGAATTGATTAGGCAAAATCTATCATTTTTTAATATCACAAATAATCCCAGCGAAATACTGGAGGGACTGATTACAGCTGTGTTGTTATAACACAGTGTGTTTTCAGTCCCTTCTTGGAACTGTGGAAGGACCCTGTTCAGGAAGCATATCCCCAGTCTGGCTTTGGGTGTCGGCCGATTGGTAACGGGTGCCCGGTCAGCACTGGCCAGTAAATTATTCACCTGGAGGGAGGTACGTCGGTTGCCGGATGTGGCACCCGAGGCCTGGAGGCGACTGAGCTCATCACAGAAGGAGTGAAACTCCAGGGGGGAGTGGGGTGGAGGGGGGGAGCGCTGGCTGTTGTACAAGGTGGACTCATCCTCTGTTATGATTTCCCAACTCTGGAGCAGAGGAAACAAGACACATGAAGAGTTTACCATCTGTTCTGAAGGATGTCTTGATAGTGTTAAGTCATTGTCTTCTCATCTGGTTGTGAGCTAAGAAAACAGTTCTGGCCTGCTTGTTCTGCCACGGAGTGACGTTATTACATAAAACTGACATGTGATATGATTTCAGTAGGGCAATCTTTTTTGGGGGGGGACTTCATAGAACACCCTGATCGTGAACTTGATCTTGTTAAGGGCCACTCTGGACTATCCTGACATTTAGTCATTTGCTCAGTTAGCAGCCTCTAAAGAGAGGGGCTAGGACCAGAAAACATGGTCGTAAGATATGGTCCTTATAGGTTTGGGCCTATATATCTTAGGTAGGTCGTGTAGTTGGACCACACACCACGTACGGTTGTTTCATAATCGTACCAGAGACCGCAAAAGGATATAACAGAATCTCGTCTCCATTTCAATATCAAACTCAAGAGAATAACTGTAATTACATTTGAATATAAAGTGACATTTAACTTTAAATGTGATTTTTCAATACATTAATTGAAATTCGACTTGAAAATAACCTCCGTTGACTCTTGTTGTCTGTCGTTGGAGTCCTCTTGGTCGGAGATCTGCCTGCGGGCGGTGAAGGCATGCTGTGCCTCCATGTGGATGTTTTGCCTCTGCTCTGCCTCTACCTGGCTGTCTCTACATAGGGAAACACACACACACTCAACTTTTCATCTCTTGACCAACCAGGTGTTACTGTATTCCAACCAGGTGTTCCAATACTACCAATGTGTTAAAATAGCGCTAGATTAAGTTCAAGCTGTCAGAATAAAGACATGACAGGAGAACCCCAGACTTACTGTACTATGGGCCTGTGCCACTGTGTGGTCCTGGTTTCGTGGTTGACATAGTAGGTCCTGCCCAGGTTGTCCTGCCTCTCCTCCCAGCCAGGGGGCATTGCAGGCAACAGGTGGTTGTGCCTGGGACCGGACATGTCCTGGCCCTCTAAAAACTCCCAGCTAGGCTGCACAACAAAAACAACTGTTACACAACATGGCACATGCAGATGTCAACATTGCCCAAATCCTCTACATGTTTGTTCAAGTCAAACAATGTCTTGGCCACTACTCAGAAAATTCAGTGGCAAGCATAGGGACTCATACTTTACTGAAGTTTGGCTTCAAATCATTCTAAGGAAGATGTCAGCATATTCATCAAAGGCCCTGGACCCATGGTGAGACAAATATAGATTGGCCTTTTGGACATGGTGTTCCTAGCCACTGCTTACATTAAGCATGTTCAAGAATGATGACTGGCTGGTTTTATCAATAACTACATCAGGATGGAGATGGCAGGCAATCAGCCATCTTGGCTTGACACTGGTAAAACGAGCCTGGTGTCTTTTCTCCTGGCTCTGAGCACCAATATGCTGTTACATGTATATACTGAAGCACGCCGGCTGAGCAACAGCCAAGGCACGTAGATTAGACACTGTATAATCAAAGGAGGAGGGGGGTGACGGCATTGGAATATTCAATATCAGGGGGTCAGAGGGCAGGAGGAGGACAAGAGGGCAGGAGGACAGGGGGCAGGTTGGGTGGGTGGCGGTCTTACATCCATGTCTTCAGTCTGTTCTGCAGCATCCTCTGAGTTGTTTTTGGGTAGGTAGGTCATCTTCAGACGGAGATGACCTTTGACCCTGGATTTGTGACTGCATCAAAACAAAAAGTAAACACTTAACAAAAAATATACATGGAAAACAGTGCACTTTCTAAATCACAGTAATGTGAGCCTCTTAGGTGTATCAAATATCAGACACACAATAAATGTAATTCCAACAATCTATTCTTGTGACTGACTCAAATATGAAATTGAGCTTTCTCCATGGTAAAATCAATATGTACTTTATGTAGCTATTTGAGCTTAATTTATACACCTCGGGAAAGAAAGGCAAACTCACTGGAATGGAACTCAAGATATAATTCAAATTAATTTATGCAATGCCAAGAGACTGAATGTGATAAAAATGTAAAGGAAAATGTCACAAAGTAAATCCATGTTAAACCAGGAAGGATAAGTGGCTTGAATAATCATGAAATAATGCCAACCTTCTCGGGTGAAGTAGAAAATCCTTGAATGTGTATGGCCTTTCAATGTTAGGATTTTCTGTCTGAAATAAAAATAAATAACAAGTATTTAAACAGTTGAAATGCTCTATAAAGATATTTGCTGTATAACATCTATGCATGCAGTAACTGTATATCAACAGTAAACAAGTCCTGTATAGACAGTAGACAGATGTAAGGTAGGTCTGCTGTAAATGCTATGAAAAGGAAGGCAAAAGTAACAAACATGGAGGACTGTAATTCCCTAACTATGGACAACGTTGTGGAAAGGACTCTGACATGAGGGTGTTTATGTTTACATGAGTGCGCCTATGACAGTTCATTGGTGAAGATAAGTAACTATGTAAAGTGTACAGATCTCCAACAAATTATATCTAAAGGAGAACATGGAACACCAAACAGCAGAGACTATCCTACTCCTTTAGACATGGGATTGGAAACATGTTGATTTAGGAGAATTGGTTTCCACATACATTATGTGGAAGCGCTAAATACAAGCACTAAATAAACAATTTCCTTGCACTTGGCTCACCGGTATCTGGTGTAATGGTACATCCACCTGCCCCAGAAAGTCATCACGTGTCTGTGGAAGGATATAAGAGATTGTAATGGGGAGTCATGTACAGTAGTCATTCATGAGAGTCCATCAAAAAAGGGAGTGGTTACAATGTATCGGGCATGTTTGCGGACTCGCATGCACACACACAAATAAAGGTTAAATAAAAAAAAATAAGATAAAGGGCTTCATTGCCAAAATCACAAAGTATCCCTTTAATGCTGTGTATTCATATTCACACAATTTTACATACCGCAGGCTGTCCCAACACATAATTACATGAAATTGCATTCTAATAGTGTAAAAGGTTATTGTAAGAGGCTGACACTAAAATGTTGTATTTTACACCCATTTGAAGAGAAAAAAGGTTATTAATTAATTTGTTTGATAAGATTGCAAATTTTCTCAGGGAACCCCCATTTCAATTTCAGGGGATCCCACCCCAAGGTTTGAAACCCCTGTATTAGACATGTGGAATGAATAATTCAGGGGTTATCAGCCCACAGTATAGCTAGAGCATTAGACGTCTTAATATGTAGTTGTGGAGCAGTGTCCTTTCTAGAAAAGGTCATTCTGACTGAGCGACGTCTCTAGAGACAGGCTCCAATGTGACCACTGCTATAACACAGTTACTGTAACATGTTCCTATGCAACATACATCACCCACCTCCCAACATCAACAACAACTGAAAACACTGTTGTGCGGGTCGGCTTCATGACCAAATAAACACCCTCGGCACATCAAACTGCCCAGCAGTGGTATGGAGACGGTTCAATTGAACGGATATAAACTGTTCCCCTTCTCCTCTCATTCCTTCCCCATGCCTTTCCTTGGCAGTGAAGCCAAGACAAGCAGGCTTTGGAGAATCCAGGTTGAGGGACACAATGTACAGCCTGTGAATTTGCTATTCTGATCTCTGTGACATTCTCTCAGGTAGAGGTCGACCGATTATGATTTTTCAACGCCGATACCGATTATTGGAGGACCCAAAAAATCTGATACCGATTAATCGGCCGATTTAAAAAAAAAAAAAAAAAAGATTTGTAATAATGACAATTACAACAATACTGAATGAACACTTATTTTAACTTAATATAATACATCAATAAAATCAATTTAGCCTCAAATAAAATGAAACATGTTCAATTTGGTTTAAATAATGCAAAAACAAAGTGTTGGAGAAGAAAGTAAAAGTGCAATATGTGCCATGTAAAAAAGCTAACGTTTAAGTTCCTTGCTCAGAACATGAGAACATGAAAGCTGGTGGTTCCTTTTAACAGGAGCCTTCAATATTCCCAGGTAAGAAGTTTTAGGTTGTAGTTATTATAGGAATTATAGCACTATTTCTCTCTCTACCATTTGTATTTCATATACCTTTGACTATTGGATGTTCTTATAGGCGCTATAGTATTGCCAGTGTAACAGTATAGCTTCCGTCCCTCTCCTCGCCCCTACCTGGGCTCGAACCAGGGGAACAACTACTCCAAGTCTCAGAGCGAGTGATGTTTGAAACGCTATTAGCGCGCACCCCGCTAACTAGCTAGCCATTTCACATCGGTTACACCAGCCTAATCTCGGGAGTTGATAGGCTTGAAGTCATAAACAGCTCAATGCTTGAAGCACAGCGACGAGCTGCTGGCAAAACTCACGAAAGCGCTGTTTGAATGAATGCTTACGAGCCTGCTGGTGCCTACCATCGCTCAGTCAGACTGCTCTATCAAATCATAGACTTAATTATAACATAATAACACACAGAAATACGAGCCTTATGTCATTAATATGGTCGAATCCGGAAACTATCATCTCGAAAACAAAACGTTTATTCTTTCAGTGAAATACAGAACCGTTCCGAATTTTATCTAACGGGTGGCATCCATAAGTCTAAATATTCCTGTTACATTGCACAACCTTCAATGTTATGTCATAATTACATACAATTCTGGCAAATTAGTTTGCAATGAGCCAGGCAGCCCAAACTGTTGCATAAACTCTGACTCTGCGTGCAATGAACGCAAGAGAAGTGACCCAATTTCACCTGGTTAATATTGCCTGCTAACTTGGATTTCTTTTAGCTAAATATGCAGGTTTAAAAATATATACTTCTGTGTATTGATTTTAAGAAAGGCATTGATGTTTATGGTTAGGTACACGTTGGAGCAACGACAGTCCTTTTTCGCGAATGCGCATTGCATCGATTATATGCAACGCAGGACATGCTAGATAAACTAGTAATATCATCAACCATGTGTAGTTATAACTAGTGATTATGATTGATTGATTGATTGTTTGTTATAAGATAAGTTTAATGCTAGATAGCAACTTACCTTGGCTTCTTACTGCATTCACGTAACAGGCGGGCTCCTCGTGAGGCAGGTGGTTAGAGCGTTGGACTAGTTAACCGTAAGGTTGCAAGATTGAATCCCTGAGCTGACAAGGTAAAAATCTGTCGTTCTGCCCCTGAACAATGCAGTTAACCCACAGTTCTTAGGCCGTCATTGAAAATAAGAATGTGTTCTTAACTGACTTGCCTAGCTAAATAAAGGTGGAAAAAAGAAATCGGCAAAATCGGTGTCCAAAATTACAGATTTCCGATTGTTATGAAAACTTGAAATCGGCACTAATTAAATCGGCCATTCCGATTAATCGGTCGACCTCTACTCTCAGGAACATCACAGAGGGGACTCATTAAGGGATTAATCACATGCTTACTAACATCACTCAAAGAACTGTCAAACCAGCCATATCAAAATGACCAAGAGTGGAGTGTGTGATTGATCAAGTCAGAAGTGTATGGGAGCAAGAATGGTTTCTGGTGAAAATAAACTTAATTTCCATGTAAATCTATCAACCCAATCCCAAAAAGGTTTTAACTGCACTACAGACCAAAAGTATGTGGACATCTGCTCGTGTAACATCTCATTCCAAAATTATGGGCATTAATTGCGTAAAATGGTGCCGGAGAAGAAGGCAGACGTTTTACGTGTCCCCAACCGATTGTTTTTTTTTGTTCATTTATTTGTGTTGTTTGTAACTTATTTTGTACATAATGTTGCTGCTATCGTCTCTTATGACCGAAAATAACTTCTGAACATCAGGACTGCGATTACTCACCACAGACTGGCAGAATCCTTTTTTCCCCTTTAACAAGTCTCACGAGTCCGACGGGGACTATATACTGCTCTCTCGGGAACAGGCCCAGATCCCCGTGATTTGTGTGAAGATGAGGCAGAGAAAAAGGGGCCAGAGGGCGGGCTGCCTTCTGAGAATTCGTAGGCGATCGAATAAACCCCCACTTCCTTCCATTCTGCTAACAAACGTGCAATCTTTGGAGAATAAAATCGATGACTTTAATGCAGGGAAAACTTGAATCAGTTTTACCAAATTTCTTTCAGCATGTTAAATGTGCAACCAGAGAAAAAAAAAAACAACTCTGGACCACCTTTAATCCACACACAGAGACGCATACAAAGCTCTTACTCGCCATCCATTTGGCAAATCTGACCATAATTCTATCCTCCTGATTCCTGCTTACAAGCAAAAATTAAAGCAGGAAGCACCAGTGACTAGATCAATAAAAAAGTGGTCAGATGAAGCAGATGCTAAGCTACAGGACTGTTTTGCTAGCACAGACTGGAATATGTTCCGGGATTCCTCCGATGGCATTGAGGAGTACACCACATCAGTCATTGGCTTCATCAGTAAGTGCATCGATGACGTAGTCCCCACAGTGACCGTACGTACATACTAGAGGTCGAACCGATTATGATTTTTCAACGCCGATACCGATTATTGGAGGACCAAAAAAAAGCCGATACCGATTAATCGGACGATTTTTAAAATGTATTTGTAATAATGACAATTACAACAATACTGAATGAACACTGATTTTAACTTAATATAATACATCAATAAAATCAATTTAGCCTCAAATAAATAAGGAAACATGTTCAATTTGGTTTAAATAATGCAAAAACAAAGTGTTGGAAAAGAAAGTAAAAGTGCAATATGTGCCATGTAAAAAAGCTAACGTTTAAGTTCCTTGCTCAGAACATGAGAACATATGAAAGCTGGTGGTTCCTTTTAACATGAGTCTTCAATATTCCCAGGTAAGAAGTTTTAGGTTGTAGTTATTAGAGGGATTATAGGACTATTTCTTTCTATACGATTTGTATTTCATATACCTTTGACTATTGGATGTTCTAATAGGCACTTTAGTATTGCCAGTGTAACAGTATAGCTTCCGTCCCTCTCCTCACCACTACCTGGGCTCGAACCAGGAACACATCGACAACAGCCACCCTCGAAGCAGCGTTACCCATGCAGAGCAAGGGGAACAACTACTCCAAGTCTCAGAGCGAGTGATGTTTGAAACGCTATTAGCGCGCACCCCGCTAACTAGCTAGCCATTTCACATCGGTTACACCAGCCTAATCTCGGGAGTTGATAGGCTTTAAGTCATAAACAGCGCAATAGCTGCTGGCAAACGCACGAAAGTGCTGTTTGAATGAATGCTTACGAGCCTGCTGCTGCCTACCATCGCTCAGTCAGACTGCTCTATCAAATCATAGACTTAATTATAACATAATAACATACAGAAATACGAGCCTTTGGTCATTAAAATGGTCGAATCCGGAAATTATAATTTCGAAAACAAAAAGTTTATTCTTTCAGTGAAATACGGAACAGTTCCGTATTTTATCTAACAGGTGGCATCCATAAGTCTAAATATTGCTGTTACATTGTACAACCTTCAATGTTATGTCATAATTATGTACAATTCTGTCAAATTAATTACGGCCTTTGTTAGGAATAAATGGACTTCACACAGTTCGCAATGAGCCAGGCGGCCCAAACTGCTGCATATACCCTGACTGCTTGCACGGAACGCAAGAGAAGAGACACAATTTCCCTAATTATAAGAAATTAAAGTTAGCAGGCAATATTAACTAAATATGCAGATTTAAAAATATATACTTGTGTATTGATTTTAAAGAAAGGCATTGATGTTTATGGTTAGGTACATTGGTGCAACGACAGTGCTTTTTTCCGCAAATGCGCTTGTTAAATCATCACCGTTTGTCGAAGTAGGCGCATCGATTATATGCAACGCAGGACACGCTAGATAAACTAGTAATATCATCAACCATGTGTAGTTAACTAGTGATTATGTTAAGATTGATTGTTTTTTATAAGATAAGTTTAATGCTAGCTAGCAACTTACCTTGGCTTCTTGCTGCCCTCGCGTAACAGGTAGTCAGCCTGTCACGCAGGCTCCTCGTGGAGTGCAATATAAGGCAGGTGGTTAGAGCGTTGGACTAGTAACCGGAAGATTGCAAAAATGAATCCCCGCGCTGACAAGGTAAAAATCTGTCGTTCTGCCCCTGAACAAGGCAGTTAACCCACCGTTCCTAGGCCGTCATTGAAAATAAGAATGTGTTCTTAACCGACTTGCCTAGTTAAATAAAAGGTGTAAAAAATATATATATATATATAAAAAATGTATATATATATATATATATTTTTTTTTATCGGCAAATCGGTGTCCAAAAATACCAATTACCGATAGGTATGAAAACTTGAAATCGACACTAATTAATCGGCCATTCCGATTAATTGGTCGACCTCTAGTACATACCCCAACCAGAAGCCATGGATTACAGGCAACATCCACACTGAGCTAAAGGCTCTGGTCTGTCGTAACTGTCCGAGGTGGTTTCAATAGGCTCTTCCGTTGCGACGTCGCCGGATGCACATCTGTTAGCCCCTGCCCGCTGGCTGTCTGAATCGCCGTGTCTCCTGCTTGCCTAGCGTAGCAGCGACTACGGACTTGGCTCCCTGACTCATCGAGTGCTACTCATTGGACCCTATGATCACTCGGCTACACATGACTCTCCCTAATGTCAATATGCCTCGTCTATTGCGGTTTTGGTTAATAATTGTCTTATTTCAGCCTTAGCCCTGCCCAATATGCCTTAGATAGCCCTTTTGTTCCACCCCCCACACATGCGGTGACCTAACCTGGTTTAACTGGTGCCTCTAGAGACAAAACCTGTCTCTTCGTCAGTCAATGCCTTTAGTTTACCTCCACTGCACTCACATCCTACCATACACTTGTCTGTACATTATACCTTTAATCTATTCTTCCGCACCCAGAAATCAGCTCCCTTTACTCTCTGTTCCGAACGCACTAGACAACCAGTTCTTATAGCCTTTAGCCATACCCTTATCCTACTCCTCCTCTCTTCCTCTGGTGATGTAGAGGTTAACCCAGGCTCTGCAGCCCCCAGCACCACTCTCATTCCCCAGCCACTCTCATTTGTTGACTTCTGTAACCGGAAAAGCCTTGATTTCATGCATGTTAACATCAGAAGCCTCCTCCCTAAGTTTGTTTTATTCACTGCTTTAGCACACTCCGCCAACCCTGATGTCCTAGCCGTGTCTGAATCATGGCTTAGGAAGGCCACCAAAAATCCTGAAATTTCCATCCCTAACTATAACATCTTCCGACAAGATAGAACTGCCAAAGGGGGCGGAGTTGCAATCTACTGCAGAGATAGTATGACAGAACTCTGCAAGCTATCTAGGTCTGTGTCCAAACAATTCAAGGTTCTACTTTTAAAAATCCACCGTTCCAGAAACAAGTCTCTCACCGTTGCCGCTTGTTATAGACCCCCTTTAGCCCCCAGCTGTGCCCTGGACACCATATATGAATTGATTGCCCCCATCTATCTTCAGAGTTCATACTGTTAGGTGACCTAAACTGGGATATGCTTAACACCCCAGCCGTCCTACAATATAAGCTAGATGCCCTCAATCTCACACAAATTATTATGGAACCTACCAGGTACAACCCTAAATCCGTAACCATTGGACGCACGCACGCATTGCCTGCGTGCGTGATGGGTCCGCGGTCAAACGACCACCCCTCATCACTGTCAAACGCTCCATAAAACACTTCTACGAGCAGGCCTTTCTAATCGACCTGGCCTGGGTATCCTGGAAGGATATTGACCTCATCCCGTAAGTAGAGGATGCCTGGTTGCTCTTTAAATAAGTGCTTTCCTCGCCATATTAAATAAGCATGCCCCATTCAAAAAATGTAGAGCTAAGAACAGATATAGCCCTTGGTTCACCCCAGACTTAACTGCCCTTGATTAGCACAAAAACATCCTGTGGTGTTCTGCATTAACATCGAATAGCCCCAGCGATATGCAACTTTTCAGGGAAGTCAGGAACCAATATACTCAGTCAGTTAGGAAGGCTAAGGCTAGCTTTTCAAACAGAAATTTGCATCCTGTAGTACTAATTCCCAAAAGTTTTGGGACACTAAAGTCCATGGAGAATAAAAGCACCTCCTCCCAGCTGCCCACGGCACTGAGGCTAGGAAACTCTGTCACCACCGATAAAGCTACATAATCAATCATTTCAATAAGCATTTTTCTACAGCTGGCCATGCTTTCCACCTGGCTACCCCTACTCCGGCCAACAGCTCAGCACCCACTGCAGCAACTTGCCCAAGCCCGCCCCCCCCCCCCCCCCCCGCTTCTCCTTCACCCAAATCCAGATAGCTGATGTTCTGAAAGAGCTGCAAAAGCTGGATCCCTACAAATCAGCTGGGCTAGACAATCTGGACCCTCTCCTTCTAAAATGAATCGCCGAAATTGTTGTAACCCCTATAGCTTGTTCAACCTCTCTTTCGTATTGTCTGAGAGCCCCTGAGATTGGAAAGCTGCCGAGGTCATCCCCCTCTTCAAAGGGAGACACTCCAGACCCAAACTGTTATAGACCTACATCCATCCTGCCCTGCCTTTCTAAACTCTTCGAAAGCCAAATTAACAAACAGATCACCGACCATTTCGAATCCCACCATACCTTCTCCACTATGCAATCTGGTTTCCGAGCTGGTCATGGGTGCACTTCAGCCACGCTAAAGGTCGAAAATTATATCATAACCGCCATCGATGAAAGACAGTACTGTGCAGCCGTCTTCATCGACCTGGCCAAGGCTTTCGACTCTGTCAATCACCGCATTCTTATCGGCAGACTCAATAGCCTTGGCTTCTCAAATGACTGCCTCGCCTGGTTCACCAACTACTTCTCAGACAGAGTTCAGTGTGAAATCGGAGGGCCTGTTGTCCGGACCTCTGGCAGTCTCTATGGGGGTGCCACAGGGTTCAATTCTCGGGCCGACTCTTTTCTCTGTATACATCAATGATGTCGCTCTTGCTGCTGGCGATTCTCTGATCCACCTCTAAGCAAAAGACACCATTCTGTATACATCTGGCCCTTCCTTGGACACTGTTAACAAACCTCCAAACAAGCTTCAATGCCATACAACACTCCATCCGTGGCCTCCAAAAATGCTAGCAAAACTAAGTTCATGCTCTTCAACCGATTGTTGCCCGCACCCGCCCGTCCGACTAGCATCACTACTCTGGACGGTTCTGACTTAGAATATGTGGACAACGACAAACAAAGTCTCCTTCACTCATGCTGCATAACATACCCTTGTAAAACTGACTATCCTACCGATCCTTGACTTCGGCAATGTCATTTACAAAACAGCCTCCAACACTACTCAGCAAACTGGATGTAGTCTATCACAGTGCCATCCATTTTGTCACCAAAGCCCCATATACTACCCACCACTGCGACCTGTATGCTCTCGTTGGCTTGTCCTCACTACATATTCGTCGCCAAACCCACTGGCTCCAGGTCATCTATAAGTCTTTGCTAGGGTAAGCCCCGCCTTATCTCAGCTCACTGGTCACCATAGCAACACCCACCCGTAGCACGCACTCCAGCAGGAATATTACACTGGTCATCCCCAAAGCCAACACTTCCTTTGGCCGCCTTTCCTTCCAGGTCTCTGCTGCCAATGACTGGAACCCCCTCTCTAACTTTAAACATCAGCTGTCAGTGCAGCTTACCGATCACCGTACCTGTACACACCAATCTGTAAATAGCACACCCAACTACCTCAACCCCATATTGTTATTTAGCCTCTTGCTCTTTTGCACCCCAGTATCTCTACTTGCACATCATCATCTGCACATCTTTCACTCCAGTGTTAATGCTAAATTGTAATTATTTCACCTCTATGGCCTATTTATTGCCTTACCTCCCTACTCTTCTACATTTGCACACACCGGACATAGATTTTTCTATTGTGTTATTGACTGTACGTATGTTTATGTGTAACTGTTGTTTTTGTCGCACTGCTTTTCTTTATCTTGGGTTGTAAATGAGAACTTGTTCTCAACTGGCCTACATGGTTAAAGGTGATTTTTATATATATTTTTAAATAAAACAAGAGCATTAGTGAGGTCGGGCACTGATGTTGGGCAATTAAGCCTGGCTCAAAGTCGGCATTCCAATTCATCCCAAAGGTGTTCGATGGGATTGAGGTCAGGGCTCTGTGCATGCCATGCATGTTCTTCCACACTGATCGACAAACCATTTGTGTATGGACTTTGCTTTGTGCATGGGGGCATTGTCATGCTGAAACAGGAAAGGGCCTTCTCCAAACTGTTGCCACAAAGTTGGAAGTACAGAATAATCTAGAACGTTATTGTATGCTGTAGGGTTAAGATCTCCCTTCACTGGAACTAAGGGGCCTAGACCGAACCATAAAAAACAGCTCCAGAACATTATTCCTCCTCCACCAAACTTTACAGCTAGGACTATGCATACGGGCAGGTAGCGTTCTCCTGGCATCCCCCAAACCCGTCGGACTGCCAGACGGTGAAGTGTGATTCATCACACCAGAGAACGCATTTCCACTGCTCCAGAGTTCAATGGCGGTGAGCTTGACACCATTCCAGTCGACACTTGGCATTGCTCATGGTGATCTTAGGCTTGTCTCCGGCTGCTCGGCCATGGAAACCCATTTCATGAAGCTCTCGACGAACAGTTCTTGTGCTGACGTTGCTTCCAGAGGCAGTTTGGAACTCGGTAGTGAGTGTTGCAACCGAGGACAGACAATTTTTCCGCGCTATGCGCTTCAGCATTCACGTTCTGTGAGCTTGTGTGGCCTACCACTTCGCGGCTGAGCCATTGTTGCTCCTAGATGTTTCCACTTCACTATAACAGCACTTACAATTGACTGGGGCAGCTCTAGCAGGGCAGAAACTTGATGTCCTGACTTGTTGGAAAGGTGGCATCCTATGACGGTGCCACGTTGAAAGTCACTGAGCTCTTCAGTAAGGCCATATACTTCCAATGTTTGTCTGTGGAGATTGCATGGCTGTGTGCCCGATTGTATACACCTGTCAGTAATGGCTGTGGCTGAAATAGCCGAATCCAGTCATTTGAAGGTGTGTCCACATACTTTTGTACATATCGTGTATTTCTGACTAGGTCATAGCAATGATAATGTTATTTTCTCAAGTTTGCAAATCTTTACTTAGTCATCATCATTATTTCTATTTCCAAATATTGGATATTCAGCATTGTGATTGTATTCAAAAAGAGAGGAAGTGTATGTGTATGATGGATTCAAAGCCACCAGACAAAAAGGCAGGCAAAAGAAGGCCAACTTCAAGGTTTTGTTGTTGGAATAACACAATTTTTAAAAACGGTTTCTATCTGGTGAAATAAGTCTGGATTTTAAAATGGGTAATTTTCAAACTGTCAAGTATGAGCTTGGATTTCTTCAATCAAAAATATAAAACATGAACGTTTGTTATTGCTATTACCGAGCTAGGTTCAAATACACTCCAATTGACCAGTCATTATTAATTATTATTAATTTCTCAGCATTTAATGGTATACATAAAGGATAAAACAATTATAACTGATGAGATGAAACAAAGTTCATATGTGCAAAGTTCATATTTCCTCCTGTTGAAGGAAATAATTTTGTTAGGGGATTTCAATACTGATGTCTGCAAAAAGAATAGCCCAACCCACAATGTATTTATGCACTTTTGTAGATTACTTGCTCTAACCCAAATGATAAAAGATCCCACCGGGATATGTGAAACAGTGCAAAGTACGATTGACTTAATATTGGTGTCTGATAAATCTAAAATATCGCAGAGTAGAGTAATAGTATATGGACTCAGTGATCATTTTATTACATTTTGCACAAGGGGGATTTTTATGGATATATTTAAGTGTCACAAAACTGTTTGAATCAGAGGACTCAAAATACTGTGTTGATAAATTTAGGGAGGAAGTGGGTAAAATTGACTGGTCACCTATGCAAGATAGTGTAGGGGTAGACAGTGCCTGGGAAGTCTTTAAATGTAGATTCCTTGATGTGGTGAATGTGATGGCTCCCATTAGACGGGTCAGGGTAAAGCAGAGATCTAGGCCTTGGTTTAATCATGAAATTCTAGAATCTATCCAAGCAAGGAATAAGGACTTCAAAAAATGTAAGAACTCTCAAGAGCAGCATGATTTTGTCCTATATAAACGTCACAGAAATGAAGCACAGAGCAGGATGGATAAAGCTAAGAGGGGTTACTTTGCTGAGAAAATAATTGAGAACAAAAATTACCCTAAAAAGCTTTGGAAATCATTTAAGGAACTAGGCTGTATTAGTACTACCAAAAACAAACTAAAACAGTATTGGACTGAACATCAAGTGGGAGATGGTATATGAAAAAGCAGAGGTTGACAATGAATTCAACTCTTTTTTTAACTTCTGTTGCAGCAAGCTGGTTAGCAAGCTGCCCACCAGTTCTGGTTTGTATGGAAGCAACCAAGTCAAGAAGTATTATGTAGAGTTAGGGGTTCAGCCAAACTCTTTTTCTTTTGCAAAGGTAGAAACAGCCAAAATAGTCAGTATGCTGGCAAAGCTTAAATGCTCCAAAGCCACAGGCCTGGATAATATTCCTGCAAGGTTTCTGCTGAGCAAATTGGCCCTTGTACTACGCATATCGTTAATCTCTCTCATGAACAAGGTACCTTTCCCAGGGACATGAAACAAGCTAAAGTTATACCTCTATATAAGAAGGGGATAAAATCTGACCCTGGGAATTATAGGCCTGTATCTATCCTCCGTAACATCAAAGATCCTGGAGAGAGTTGTATATGAGCAAATGTATGAATATGTCAACAAACAGGGTCTAATGTATGATTTTCAGTCAGTTTTTGGAAAAACATACTCCACTGATTCATGTCTACTTTACTTGACTGACTTCATTAGGAAAGAGCTTGATGGGGGAAATCTGTGTGGAATGGTACTGCTTGACCTACAGAAGGCCTTTGATACAGTTAACCACTGTCTCCTAATCTCCAAACTGGAGGCACTGGGGTTAAGCAGTTTCCCTCTAGGCTGGGTAAAGTCCTATTTATCAGGAAGGGAGCAAGTAGTAGAGGTTAATGGTTCACTGTCTCAGGCAAAACCAATGATTTGTGGCGTTCCGCAGTGGAGCGTGCTTGGGCCTCTGCTGTTTTTATTGTATATTAATGATATGAAAGATGCTTGTTTTTGCAGTCTTTTTCTTTATGCGGATGACTCTACACTTCTTGTGTCTCACAAAAGTAAAACTATGTTGGAGACCATTCTTAGCACAGAGCTTTCTAACATTAACAAATGGCTTGGAGATAATAAGCTCTCTCTGCACTTGGGGAAAACTGAAGCAATTATTTTTGGATCCAGACCTAAATTGTGTAGGTCGTCTGAAATCAGAGTGGAGTTAGGGGGTGAGGTGCTGACTACTAAAACCTCTGTTAGCTACTTGGGATGTATCCTTGATGGAAGCTTGGGAGGTGTGAGCATGGCCAATAAAGTGCTAGGGAAGGTTAACGCCAGGACTAAGTTTTTGGCTAGAAAGTCCAAGCTGCTTGATAAGGACTCCATGAAAGTGCTAGCTACTGCCCTCATTCAATGCCATTTTGACTATGCTAGTACTTCCTGGTTTGGGGGCTTATCTAAACTTATGAAGGGGAAGCTCCAGATAGCCCAGAATAAGCTGATCAGGGTAGTATTGAAGGTGAGACCACGTACTCACATAGACAGGAGCTGCTTTCAGGAACTAAACTGGCTGCCTGTTGAGGCTAGGGTGTCCCAGATTAGACTAGGTTTGGTTTACAGGAGTATTTATGGTCCTGCGCCCAGATATCTAAGTGATTACTTTCCTCGTGTTAGGGATGTACACAATCACAGCACCAGATCAGGTGTTGCTGATGTGTGCTTATACAGGTTCAGGAGTAATGCTGGGAAAGGTACTTTCTTGTATACTGGAGCCTCAGAATGGAATGAGTTGCCTCTGCCCATAAAAACAACATCCTCTCTGGGCAGCTTTAAAAAATAAAGTAAAAATATGTTTGATGTCTTCTTAGCCCATATGAATAACATTTATGATGTAACTGGAATGATGAGATAGATTGTTGTTCTTTTCTGTTTTATTATTTCACTGCCATACTGTGTATGGCTTTTTCAGGTTTTATGTGTGCTTGTTTTTTTTTTTATGGTCAGATTAATAAACTAAACTAAAACATTTAGTCCACTTCAAAAGGTATAGTGTTTCTAAATGTATATTCCTTGTCTGACTCAATGTCTGAACTGGTTTTCAAAAACAAATGTACGGAAGGCCTCTACACAAACAGAGCAGTAAACAGTCCATCCAAAATGTGAAAGTACTAGACTATATTACTCATAATCTTCCTCTTCCATGTCCTGGTTCTCTCAGGAAAACACATCAAATGTTGAGAATTAAGGTCAAACCACAAAGTAGAGGAATTCTCTCTCTCGGTCTCTGGAGCCCCGGTGTGGTGGATATATTATCTTGTCATAAAGAATGTCCTTTAAAAAAAGAAAAGTTCAATAATGAAAATAGAAAACAATGAAAAAGCTGTGTAGAATTCTGAATAAGTGCAGCTCCTACTGAACAGACCTTTCCCATTATAGGGTAGAGAAAGGCCAGAGTGATTTGTTTTGATGAGGTTTATCAGATAAAACATCCACTTACCTGTATGTATAAAAAATAATTATAAGTTAAAGAATGCTTTGCAATTAGCCTCTGTTTTTAAGCCTCAGTTGTGATGGTAATGTAAGGGAAAGGATGCCTTGGCCAAGTGTTTCAACTGCAAGGAGTTAGTTAATGGTCTGTGCAGGAGAAGAGGACAATTTTCTGCTCCATGGAGAGAGTCTGCCTGCCAACAAACCACCACAGAGAGGGACAAAGCTGAGTCTGCATGTGGGGTCCTCTGGTCTGGATGCACCTGCTCTGCAGCCACTCTGCCACAAAACAAAGCCCCTTCCTGTAGCAGCTTCCAAAACCACAGCTTGCAGAAAAACTGGGTCAGCCAGGCATACTGTACTGCTCAAACGTCCATACACCTATCCATGGACATTAAGTGTGCCTCTCAACATGGAAAACAAGACGAATCACATAATCCTTTCTCATCTTAAAAACTGTTCCCATATGCTCTACTCACTTTGTATTTATTCTCTCTACTGGAGCTAAATCCATCAAGACAAGAGGTCTTATACACATTTGTATTTTTTGCCTCAGATCTCGATTAGATCACAGGCCAGATAAAAAAAGGTAAGAGTTCAGGGGGAACAAATTACACAATTTTGATAGTAAACCTTATGACCTTGATATTGATCTAAGGCAATTTAGAAAAAAATGTTCTGGTGCATCAAAAAAAGAACAAAAACGTACATGCGGTCAATGTTCCCTCTAATCTGCGCCCCCAGAACTGCCAAGCAGAAGAAATATCAGCCTGCGCAGAGAAGCGCGAGATTGAACTTCACTCAACTTTCTAGAGTTCTCCCCATTATTTAACAATATCAACATTTCCCTTTACTGTGGGAATTGTGATCGAATCAATGCAATAGCCACTTTCAATGCAACATAACGAAACAAAAATAATTAGTATGCAAAACTTAACTATGCAAGAGATTTTGTTGGCAGAGCACATCGGAGTAGGATTTCTATTGCATTGACAGGTCTAAGGCCTGCACTCTACACAGACCGGTGCGCCATAACCAATCAGAGCTGCAGTATACCTATATGCAAATCGACCATTGCCATATATGGATTTGTGCCATTCACTTTGAACTGGACTGTTACAGCATGAACGATTATGAGATCAAAGCGAGCCACGTGTGTACATTTGTTCATATTCTTTGCTAGTTAGTGATTTATTAGCCCAGTTATAGCTAATTTGTAGTCAGAAATTTGGGAATGATTGCTTCCTACAAGAGCACAAAATGTGAACATTTATAGCCATCTTTGAAAAGCGAGTCAGGTAAAGAGCTTTTTTTATGTCTTAAAGGGCCAGCGTTGTATTTTGAGACAGGCTTGAATAAGCAGCCAATAGGCAGAGGGTAGCATAATGTGTCTGATTCTCTGTAATAATGGTATGGGAATAATAATACATTTTACTTTGTAAAGTGGTTTCTTGCATCAAAAGAATGTTCAGTCACCACCTCATCTGAAGGACAAGTGGATAAAAAGGTTAATGTCAAGCCCTGCATGTTTTTTTCAAAAGTCTCATGGAATGTAGGCCTTCTGTAGGCTGAATGATAGAACCACTGTTTCCATGTTAAAATGTTATCTGATGCATTTTCTCCATAGTTTATTTTATGGTAGGCCTAGATTATGATCAAATAGTCACAGTAGCCTACCTGGTCACTGTTAAAACAGTAAATTAAAGGGGGTACAACCTCAGTGTTCACAACGGAAGTTGCAGAGAATTTTCACAACGTTGAAGTTTGTGCTCATCAGACCTGAAATTTGCTCAGTGCCGCAAAAATTAGAGGGAACAACACATGCGGTCACCTGCTATTCATTTTCGGTAGAGTCCGATTACTGTAGTTAACCAGCTTGGGATGCATATATGGGATGCATATAACGAGCATGACCTTTGAACTCTGTTGAAATTCACTACCTGGGGACTGATCGCATGATTAGGGAGATTCAATGTTTACATTATGAGACGGTCATTCATCTCATTTCCTTCATTCTTGTGCTTGGTGTCTTGTTTATCATCTGTGTTTGGCCACAACACTGAGCTGATTGTGATTCTGGGGCTGCTACTCTTTAAACAGCCAAATAGGGATTAAGGTATATCGACTGACCAGGAGAAATGGTCACTTATCAGGCTCAGTGAGGTATCAGGGCTCAGATCAAGATGGTGCTTAGCCTTGTCAATGTCCAAAAGGCATATGGTCAGCTCACGAGAGATGGGCAAGGGACACAGAGGCAGAGGGAAGAAGAGAGTGGGAAAGACAGAACGAGAGCAACAAAGTAAAGGGGGAGGAGATGTATCCACAGTGGAGGCCATGAGGGCTCGCCTCTGATTCCAACAACAAAGCTCTCTCTGCGTGGCTAAACCACACTGGCACAATTCTGGCAGCACGCTTTTGTCTTCCTTCTCTTCACGCTCCACTGACAGGCTACACATACACCAGCGTTTTGAGTATCTAGTTTTCCCTACATCAGAGATAACTCTTACTTTGAGACAGAGTCAAAATACAGGAACACATGGCATCAGTCAGCCCTCTTTAAATGGCACAAGCCATTGCCAGGCAACAGTACCGATTGGAGCTAATTAAAGTTGAATATACCAGTCAAAAATGTCAACAAAAGTGTCCTGTGGAATAAATGTAATAAACATGTCTTGCAACTGTTGTTCAGATTATGTTTCCAGAGGAGCTTCTCTAAGAGGCTATCAACTGGATTAAAATAAGTCATAAAAACAAGAGCACCGATGCTTATGACCTGCTGGGCTTAAGCAAGAGGTATGGAGCGGAGGGGATCTCATGTCCTAAATGAGATTATATAAGAGTTCAGCTGTTAAAAGGTTACAGCTCTGGCTAATTGCTGGTGCAGGTCTTACTTGACAAGCTGCTAAATGCAAAGAGGGAGATGGAGCGAGGGAGCATGAGTGATAAAGAGGGGGAGGACTGACACATGATGCTTTACAAACACGGTCTAGCAGGGGGACCCGCGAGGAAGGGAACACACCATCCTTTTACTGTAAAAGGCTCCGTCGCCAAACACCCACTACCTACATAACATGATCCCCAGGCCTGCGGATGGCTGGCATAACTGAGCGCTACTCTAGTATCACGTTGTTCAATTTGAATTCATAGGGCTGGCCAGTGCAACAGCGGGACAGACTATCTGGAGTCGGGGGGAATATTTCAGAGGAGCTTTATTTATAGCGGGGGGGGGGGGCTGATTTTCTCACAACTAAATTTAGCCAGGGGTAAATACTTAAACTGATTACTCAAAGCGTTAATAGAATAATAAAAACGGAGAACCCCTCTTAACCAAAGCACGTGTGTACACAAACACTCACAAGGCCGCCGCAGACAAGTATCGCATGAGGGAGGCTTTCTTTTCTTTCTCCTTTAGCATTATGCTGGGTTCAAGTATGTTAATGGTTTACTGTTATACAACTGAATACCTTTGAAATTTTGTCCACATTGGGCTTGTTAACCGCATGACTTAGCTGTAGCCCGCTTCTCAGTTACTAACTTAGCTTCTGCTTGCTCGCAGGGAGCCCAAAGGTTGAGTAAACAGAGCAACATGTTGGGTACAGACTACATACGGCATCAGAAATTAAGAGAGGTAGCATTGCGAAATTAAAGAGGTAGCATTATCAAATGGACATCACTGAAAGTTACACACAAACTCTCAGCCATCTCTCTTAGAGAGTAAGTTTAGTGCTTTACTAAACAGCACAATATATTTCAAATGGAATCTAATGGAGCATTTCAGATATCCCATCTTATGGGTGACGTAACAAGTACAACATAAACATAACAAGTACAACATAAATACCCCACTTTGTGGTGTTCACTATCTTTGTACCGTTCACTAGGTTAGAAGTGAACGGTACAAATACAGACCAACCACAATGAGCCAATACACTATCACACTACACAGCTGAAAACATCAATTCCATAAGTTAACCAATAAATGGACCACCCGTTCTACTACATTTTGCCAAAGCATAGGCCTAATTTCTCTCTATTCTCAGCCTTGCTAAGCTCCTATCCTACCTCACCCAGTGAAGGAAAAAAACTCACCATGGTCTTTCTTGCAGGGCTCTTTTGTATGTGATCCCCTTTGTGGTTAGTGTTTACGTCAATGACAGGGCTAGAGACCCTTGCCCCAGAGCCGTGGGACACATGGATGTGCACATATGGAGAGTTAGCTAGTTTTTGGTTGGAAACGTGACATGAAATACCAGTATTATGGTAGGGGACTTCCAGAGAAAAGCTCCTTTGTAAGGCGTGATGACAATGGTTTTGCTCAGGCATTTCCTGTCCATTTCCATTGTCTGCGCGACCGGCACTTTGGCTCCTCTCTGAAAGTTTAGCTGAGGGGAGCAAGCAAGCCGAGGTGCTGTGAAACAGCTTAATGTGGCGAGGGCCACATTCACGCTCCGACTGAGGGGCCTGGTTTGGAGATTCAGGACATTCAACATTGACTGTTGTTCTGTTTGTAGATGCCTTCCCAGACATTAGTCGCTGGTGTGCAAAGTGCAGTAGCACACTGGAGTGTCGGTCTAAATTTTCAGAGCGGTCAGTCTTCTCACACTCCTCCATTTTGTCTTTAGGTTTATCCAGAAGCGGAACGTTAAAATGCACCATGGGCCTGGCGTCTCTGAACTCCACTGACGGAAAGCTGCTCTTAGAGAGTCGCAGGCCGTTCATCGCCGTGGCGATGGACGCTTTCGAGGTACCCGTCTCGTCCTCCTGCAGGGGCTCACTGGGGGACAACTGGAGCTGGTGAGAAGTCTGGTAGGAGCCCCTGACTGGAGGCAGGGCGGGTAGAGCCACAGGGCTGACCGGGGAGGCTGGTGGTGTATTACAGGGGCTCCGTGGAAATATAACCAGGGAGGAGCAGCGTCTCAGGGGGACCCTGGCTTTCCTACGGGGCAGACTCCTCTCCTGGGCTGCCCTACGCTGATCTGGGAGCTCTGGCTCAAAGATGCTGCTGCTGCTGCAGTAGCCTGCGTCACTGGCCGTGCTGCTTCTACAGGAGCCCCCATCTGAGCCACTGCCCGCTCCCACCTCGCCGACCCCTGGCTCCCCGCCCTCAGTGCTGTTCTCCAGCTCTCCATTCAGCTTGCCACGGGGCTGCAGGGAGATCTGCAGAGTACTCTTCTTGCTGACGGTGCCGGTGTTCACCTTGGGTATAAATACGGATGAGTAGCGCTGTAAATTACCGTACTCCGGTGACAGGGGAGGCAAAGCCAAGGCTAGCTGCCCTGGAATCACCTTCATGTGGACAGAGCTGTGTGCTAGGCTCTCTGCGGGGCTGCGGGTTGACACACAGAGACCGCTCTCCTCACCATGGCTGCTCAGGCTCTCTGATAGAGGATCCGTGTTGCTTCTCCTCGACGCAAAGTGCAAGCGGAGCCGACGTGCCATTCGTCTAACGCTCTAATCCCTGGGAGCCAGTAGTGAGTATGGCATGGCAAGAGACCTGCTGGGGAGGAAAAACTAACAGCGGCAAGGCAACTTCTCCGAGTCCCGTTCTGCTCTGTGATTACAATCATTAGCGGCTGCACATAGCCAAAATAGCTCTGGTGACAACCTACATTCCTCTCAGGGCTGCTCTGTAAGGCTAGCAGTCAGGGGAGGTCAGGTGCTCTTCTGTGGAGCCACGACCCAAACGCACAAGCCCCTCAGACTGAAGTAACCCCAGTGGTCCGCCTCTTTAAGGAGCTGAACTCAACCCAGTCACTGAGAGCTGCACCAAGGCTTTAAAGGGCAGAACTCCCATTCCAGCCAAACCTCAGCCTTGTCGCAACTGTGCCTTCTGAAATATAGACAGACCGCGTCCGACACCCCCCTGCCTCTTCCAAAAGCCCCAGTCCTCCTGGTCACCTCACTAGAAACAAGAACACAGGAGTCTCTTTGGCATGGAGAACTGTTCATTTCTGTTTCAGGCCACTCACTCAAGACTCTGGCGCTACTGGCTCCCAGCAGCAGCTATGCTTCTAATGTTTCTCCTGCGCTGTGCCCCCACACATATTTTTACCCACTGGTATTGAATTACAGGAAATCAAGAGGAATGAGTTTCAGCAAAATTCTATATGAAACTGAGGAATGGGTGTCCTAATACACACACACTTTTTTTGTATTACTATTTTGACAGGTGAGCCCTGTAGATACAGAAATATACATATCTATACAAAAAATCAAAAGTCAGCAAACTCAAACTGAATGCTTGAGTCCCTCGGCACACTTCGAAGTACGGATAAAGACATGAAAGCTTCAGCTGATTGCACTGTACAAAAATGAAGAATTGAAAAAGAACAAAGTGCTGGAAAATGTAATAAAGAATTATCTACAAACTAGGGATGGAAAACATGTCACTTTCCATTAAAACGATAACAGAAATTCATAAAGTTCGACTCTTCCTAACTTTCCCCAGGCCTTTATAGCCTACCGTCTACAAAACAAAAATATGTTTTGTGGTAACTGCACTGTGATTTGAATTTTGTGGGGGGGGGGAAACTAAAACAAATTGTTTATCGGTTAGATCCCAGCTTTGTTTTCACGTTTAAACATTCACACCTACTACAAACAAACTTCACTCCTACAGTAGCTCGGCACATAAGCAGGCAACTTTCATGTATAAAGCAGCTCTGAAAAACAAAGGGATATATGCGGCATCACCTGTCATTCAACACCTCATGTAACAGCCAGTAGTTGGTTTAATTCCCGCTATGCTGTCATTGACATTCCACTCCATATCAACCAAAAGCTATTGTGTGAGGCTGGGGCTATTCTGGGGCATTACTGTCAGCCTGGCCTGCAGCAGGTCAGTTACATACTGTAATGCTATGAAAGTGGCACAGGCTGGATGTGATAATGACTCACCAGTTGAGACTGACGCAGTCAGGGCGCCCACGCAAACCACGTGCCACATAGTGACTATTCCCACAACAACCCATGATGGGCATGGGGGTATCAGGAAATCTCAGGAGCCACTAAAGTATCAACACTGATATATTGTGTACATGTACAGTAGGTTAAGATCTGCGCAAATCTTCCATTGATATCAATGAATTATAATTTACATGAAAGTCTTGAGTCAGGCCTCTTAAGTTTGGATGAGGCCCCATCTTTACACACTTAGATGTGAGACTATCCTGGGTATCAGTCAGCAGTACTCTGTCACTCCATGCTATCAACAGCAGCTAGGCCAGAGCCATGGCTAGTTAGCCCCACATAATTATTCAGCTATATGGCCGTTGGCAAAACAATAACACTACTAAAACAATCACTGCTTGGTCATACTTCAGTTAGTTTAATGTGTTCAGAACCAAATAGCCTACCTTTCACTCTTAATAAGACCCAAGGGGATATTCTATTTCCAATACCTGGATTTAATGGAGACAAATTGCTATAAAAAAGGTATACTAGTATTCATCACGTTAAAACATAGGTCTGTACTTTTGGACAAAACACCAGTGTTAACAACCTAGGTCTAGACTAAATGTTACTGAGGCAGTGACATACACACAAACATACCATCCTTTATGTATTGTAGGTCATACATGCAACTGGCATTCACTGCTTGATACTGGTCAGTAGACCTCATGAAATAGAGTTAACTGGATCATTCAAAATATGTGGATGTGACAATTACAGAGACCAGAAATAAACAAATGAAATAGAGGTCGACCGATTAATCGGAATGGCCGATTAATTAGGGCCGATTTCAAGTTTTCATAACAATTGGTAATCAGCATTTTTGGACACCGATCATGGCCGATTACATTGCACTCCACGAGGAGAGTGCGTGGCAGGCTGGCTACCTGTTATGCGAGTGCAGCAAGGAGCCAAGGTAAGGTACTAGCTAGCATTAAACGTATCTTATAAAAAACAATCAATCTTAACATAATCACTAGTTAACTACACATGGTTGATGATATTACTAGTTCATCTAGCTTGTCCTGCGTTGCATATAATCGATGCGGTGCCTGTTAATTTATCATTGAAGCACAGCCTACTTCGCCAAATGGGTGATTTAACAAGCGCATTCGAGAAAAAAGCACCGTCGTTGCACCAATGTGTACCTTACCATAAAACGCCTTTCTTAAAATCAATACACAAGTATATATTTTTAAACCTGCATATTTAGTTAATATTGCCTGCTAACATGAATTTATTTTAACAAGGGAAATTGTGTCACTTCTCTTGCGTTCTGTGCAACAGAGTCTGGGTATATGCAGCAGTTTGGGCCGCTTGGCTCGTTGCGAACTGTGTGAAGACCATTTCTTCCAAACAAAGACAGCCAACTTCGCCAAACAAGGATGATTTAACAAAAGCGCATTTGCGAAAAAAAGCACAATCGTTGCACAAATGTACCTAACCATAAACATCAATGCCTTTCTTAAAATCAATATACAGAAGTATAGATTTTTTTAAACCTGCATATTTAGTTAAGAAATTAATGTTAGCAGGCAATATTAAACAAGGGAAATTGTGTCACTTCTCTTGCGTTCATTGCATGCAGAGTCAGGGTGTATGCAACAGTTTGGGCCGCCTGGCTCGTTGCGAACTAATTTGCCAGAATTCTACGTAATTATGACATAACATTGAAGGTTGTGCAATGTAACAGGAATATTTAGACTTATGGATGCCACCCATTAGATAAAATATGGAACGGTTCTGTATTTTACTGAAAGAATAAACGTTTTGTTTTCGAAATGATAGGTCATTAATATGGTCAAATCTGGAAACTAAGGCTCGTATTTCTGTGTGTTATTATATTATAATTAAGTCTATGATTTGATAGAGCAGTCTGACTGAGCGGTGGTAGGCAGCAGCATGCTCGTAAGCATTCATTCAAACAGCACTTTACTGCGTTCGCCAGCAGCTCTTCGCAATGCTTCAAGCATTGCGCTGTTTATGACTTTAAGCCTATCAACTCCCGAGATTAGGCTGGCAATACTAAAGTACCTATTAGAACATCCAACAGTCAAAGGTATATGAAATACAAATGGTATAGAGAGAAATAAACCAAATTGAACATGTTTCATTATTTATTTGAGACTAAATTGATTTTATTGATGTATTATATTAAGTTAAAATAAAAGTGTTCATTGTTCATTCATTATTGTTGTAATTGTCATTATTACAAATATATATATACACAAATCGGCTGATTAATCGGTATCGGCTTTTTTTGGTCCTCCAATAATCGGTATCGAAAAATCATAAATCGGTCGACCTCTAAAATGAAAGCCAAACACACCTGGAAGGTAGCAATACAAACAGGTAGGCTTACTCAGTGTTGGTGTACTGGAATATAAACTAGGCCTATTCATGGAGTAAAAGTTATTCTGACCATTGTCAGAATGAATCAAGTGATAACACACCATATTTACACTCCCCTACGTACTTATTTGGACAGTGAAGCTAAAACGTTTAAATTTGGCTCTATACTCCAGCATTTTGGATTTGAGATCAAATGTTTAATTTGAGGCGACAGTACAAAATGTCACCTTCATTTGAGGTTATCTTCATACATATCCGTTTTACCGTTTAGAAATTAAAGCACTATGTATCTAGTCCCCACATTTGAAGGTGTCAAGTATTTGGAGAAATTCACGTCTGTATTAAAGTAGTGAAAAGTGTCATATTTGGTCCCATATTCCTAGCACACAATGACTACATCACACTTGTAACTCTTCAAAAACTTGTTGGATGCATTTGTAATTTGTTTTGGTTGTGTTTCAGATTGTGTTGTTCCCAATATAAATTAATGGTAAATAATGTATTGTGTCATTCTGGAGTCACTTTCATTGTAAATAAGAATAGAATATGTTTCTGAACACGTCAACATTAATGTGGATGCTACCATGATTATGGATAATTATGAATGAATCATGAATAATGATTAGTGAGAACGTTAGATGCACAAACATCATACCCCCAAGACATACTTGTGGGGGATATTATATTTATGCCTTTGTAACTTTCTCACTCATTATTCATCCACATTAACCCTTTCCATTCGTTGAAAATGGCAGATTTTGTAATTGATATGCGCCGAAATTGGAAACCAGTGCCTGTACAGTAACATGCTACACGTGACATCAGAGCTCAGGTTTTCCAGTTCACAAGCCTGTATGGGTTTTGCTCAAGATAAACTTGAGCACCGCACGAGACAAGAGGATGCCCCCGTCCCTCCCGGTAATTGGGCTACTTTTGCACATTTGTTGTCTGAGTGAGGATAATGCTGTAAATCAGGAGGAGTTTGTGTTCTGAAAGTTGAACCGTTGAGAAATATAATAAATACCGCATTTGATGTTATACCAGCAAACCACACACTCAACAGTTCAAATGTGCACTTCACATGTCCATATTTGAAAACTCATGTCATTTACATTATCAACATTTAGGATCGCTATGTTTGATCCACAGTTACAAGGATGACATGTGTTATACCCTGGGTTGTCCTGGACACAATGAGCCGGTTTGTCGTATTGTGAAGAACATTTGCCGCAGAACACACACTTGAATGCACCCATGACTCCATTCTGTGCACCAAAATTACAACGTCTGAAGTGCCTTTTGAAAACCTAACACTAATATCATAACTAAGCTAGCCATGTTGGCAACAGAATCAGCTTTCAAATGATGCCCCTCTGACCCAGATTGCGATTTATAAATGGAATGTTTTTGGATTGCGTATACAACAGCAATGTGTGATGGTTGGGACACAGGGCTGTGTTCCAAACAAACAACTACAAGTGTGCTTGCTTCAGTTCCTCAATGGCAAAGCCATGAGAGCTCAAAAAAGGAACTTATAGTTGAGGGCTCTTTCCTTCAACTATATCATAAAAGTGCATTGAAATTGCTTAGGAACTGTGCACAGTTTGGAGAGGTGTGTGGCCACTTGGAAACACCAATATGACCTCTCACTCCAACCAATGTAATCGTTTTTTAATATCTTGCACCTACTCCAAAATGCCAATGAATATTCGTATTGTTATTGAATGTATCCAGAGTATTTTCAGATTTTCGTTATTGAAAAATGCTGTGAAAAGTACAGTAAATGTAAAATGCACATAAAATCAGAAGTGTAATGTTTGGATGCAGTCTTGTGTCAGGTGAATTGTTGTGTCCTCACCTTTGGCCTGATAATTTCCCCATAATCTCCAAAGTGTTCTTTCAATTGCTAACATGGTCATGCATATGCTTTTCATTGTTCGGCCCTATAGGTCAATTTCCACGAGTGTAAGGGGTTAATGTAGAAGTGTTCAGAAACATATTCTATTCTTATCTACAAAATGACAATACATTTTTTACCATTAATTTCTATTGGGCACAACATAATCTGAAACCCAACCAAAACAAACTGCAAATGCAGCCAACAAGTTTGTAGAGTCACAAGCTTGATGTAGTCATTGCGTGCTAGGAATATGGGACCAAATACTTAACGTCGGACTAGTTTAATACACATAAGTGAATTTGTCCAAATACTTATGAACCTCCAAAATGTGGGGACTGGATACATAAAGTGCTAACTGGTAAAACATATGTACAGGATTATAATAACTATCACTATGTCTGTGCCTTCAAGGTCATTTACACTTTTAGTAAAGTGAGTCAGCAGCAGTGGTGACAGTGTCAAAGCCACAGGCCTGGACATACTGAAGGAATATCGTAATGACTTACCAGACGATTCTCATCAAACACCTCCAGCAACAGCCGATGCTTCCTGGGATGAACCTGAAAGAGAAAAGATCGACTTCAATAAATGGGTCCAAAAACATCAACAAATTGAATCAACAACGACCGGTCATTAATCTCCCCAAAATGTTATAGTCCAAAGTTTCAAGTATCTGTCGACCCCCAGTATCTGTCAATCACAACAAATCCTTAACCTTTATTAGGTATGTCGTAGCTGAATCAGAATTAGTTAGGTAACATAGATAAATAAGATGTTTTATTTACTTTATACTTGTCTTTAGAATGTCTTCTTTTGGACTATACTGTTGGCAGTTGCATTTTCCTTTCTTCTCTAGGGAAAAGTCACTTGGGGCCCAGAGAGGGGAGAGGTCAGGCTTGTCTTTTACATATCTGGTAATATGCAGAATATCAGAAAGGGAGAAGTCAGGTTTGAACATTGTCTTCATATGTGAATGTGTCTGTAACTATTCCTAAACCATGTGAAGGGATGGCGTGATTAATGGGGAACCAGTTAGTTATCTCCACAATGTCTGTACTCCAGTCATTCCCTCCTTTTCCCATTGGGAGGGAGGAGTATGGCAGTGTCTGGAACCATTGTATTACCCCTCTGATGTTGCATGAATCTTGACCTAGTATATGACCTAGAGGCTCACTCCCCTCCGTGAGCTTGTCCAGGAGGGGGTGTATTTGAGATGGGAGTATCTAGAATTGACAATTGATATATGCCATTGGATGAGGTAATGTTTTGGTACTAGGAAGTACCAAGAACAAGAAGTAGAACCTCGTCTAAGAGACCAAACTGAACGATAATTTATAGCTAATGCTATCTGGCTATGGGATACTCCTCTCTCAAGTAAAAGGCCCTTTGTGAAGTTCCTAAGATCTGTGGTTCGTCATGTGAGTTGAGAGGGGTGTATCTTGGCTATAAAAGATACTAAGTATTCTTTTGTAAGCACTCTCAGAGAATTCATTTATATTCACTGAATTGATCTGAGAGTCAAAGGGCTATGGTGAAGCTCATATAATTAAAGATGGAGTTTAAAATATAACTCTGACTTGTGTGTGGTTTGTAAACTCTCCTCATTTAGTAATACAGGAAATTACCACGACATTTGGCGATGAGGATGGGATGTGAATCTTCACTCGGTGACCGCTCCTGACGACCTAGGTAAATCGTGCATGAGGGATCCCTCAAAACATGGGATCTCAGGGAAACCACACTTCGGGAACGAAGCAGATGGACCCAGCTTTAATCTGAGTTTAAAATATAACTCTGACTTGTGTGTGGTTTGTAAACTCTTCTCATTTAGTAATACAGAAAATTACCACGACAGGTATAGAACTCGACCAGTTTACTATTGGTTTCTAAGTTGAAATTGAATGTTTCTTTAGAATTGGGTGTACATTCTAAACATCTCTTTCGTGGCCACATAAAGCATCGGTATGTAGAAACATGATATTTGACCTCATGTTGCTCAGAACTCACATACCATGAAAACAGTTATGCTACACAGCATAGCAAGTTCGTCACAAACACCCACAGAGAGGTAGTGGAAACTTCCCCTGAGCAATTTCCTAAGAGGTCTCACAACTAGGTGAAGATTCAAAGCAAACTGATTACAAAGTCAAAAGAAAATCCACATAGAAATAAGAACATCAACACCAGCGGCATTGTTTACACCAGTGGTTCCCAAACTTTCTATAGTCCCGTACCCCTTCAAACATTCAACCTCCATCTGAGTACCCCCTCTAGCACCAGGGTCAGCACAATGTCAAATGTTGTTTTTTGCCATCATTGTAAGCCTGCCACACACACACACGATACAGTTAATAAACATAAGAATGAGTGAGTTTGTGTCACAACCCGGCTTGTGGGAAGTGACAGAGCTCTTATAGGACCAGGGCACAAATAATAATCAATCATTTTGCTCTTTATTTAACCATCTTAAATATAAAACCTTATTTGTTCATTGAAAATTGTGACTAACTCACCACAGATTAACAAGAAGGGTGTGCTTGAAAGGATGCACATAACGCCGCAATGTTGGGTTGTATTGGAGTCTCAGTCTTAAATCATTTTCCACACACAGTCTGTGCATGTATTTAGTTTTCATGCTAGTTAGGGCCGAGAATCCACTCTCACATAGGTACGTGGTAGCAAAGGGCATCAGTGTCTTAACTTCTTATGGCTTCTTACAGGGGCAGTACTGAGTAGCTTGGATGAAAGGTGCACAGAGGTGCCCAGAGTAAACGGCCTGCTCCTCAGTCATAGTTGCTAATATATGCATATTATTATTAGTATTGGATAGAAAACACTCTGAAGTTTCTAAAACTTTGAATTATGTCTGTGAGTATAACAGAACTCATATGGCAGGCAAAAACCTGAGAAGAAATCCAACCAGGAAGTGAGAAATCTGAGGTTGGTCGATTTTCAACTCATCGCCTATTGAAATCCCAGTGGGATATGGATCTGTTTGCACTTCCTACGGCTTCCACTAGATGTCAACAGTCTGTAGAACGTTGAATGAAGCTTCTACTGTGATTTTGAGCCGGATGGGAGCTGTTTGAGTCAGTGGTCTGGCAGAGAGCCAGGTCCTGGTCACGCGCATTTCACATGATATCGACTTGCGTTCCATTACTTCTATAGACACAAAGGAATTCTCCGGTTGGAACGTTATTGAATATTTATGATAACAACATCCTAAAGATTGATTCTATACTTAGTTTGACAAGTTTATTCGACCTGTAATATAACTTTTTGAAGTTTTCGTCCGACGTTCGCCTGGACCTGCACGAGCGTTTGGATTTGTTTACTAAACGCGCTAACAAAAGTAGCTACTTGGACATAAATGATGGACATTACCGAACAAAACAAACATTTCTTGTGGAAGTGGGATTCCTGGGAGTGCATTCCGATGAAGATCAGTAAAGGTAAGTGAAGATTTATAATGCTTTTTATGAGTTTTGTTGACTGCACAATTTGGCGGGTAACTGTATGGCTTCCTTTTGTGGCTGAACGCTGTTCTCAGATTATTGAATATTGTTCTTTTGCCGTAAAGATTTTTTAAATCTGACACAGCGGTTGCATTAAGAACAAGTGTATCTTTAATTCTATGTAAAACATGTATCTTTCATCAAAGTTTATGATATTTCATCAAAGTATTTATGTTATTTGACGTGGCTCTCTGCAATTTCTCCGGATATTTTGGAGGCATTTCTGAACATGGCGCCAATGTAAACTGAGGTTTTTGGATATAAATATGAACTTAATCGAACAAAACATATATGTATTGTGTAACATGAAGTCCTATGAGTGTCATCTGATGAAGATCAAAGGTTAGTGATTAATTTTATCTCTATTTCTGCTTTTTGTGACTCCTGTCTTTAGCTGGAAAAATGACTGTTTGTCTGTAATTTTGCGGTGACCTAACATAATCGTTTGTGTTTCTTTCGCTGAAAAGTCTATTTGAAATCGGACACTTTTGTGGGATTAACAAACAAGACTCCCTTTAAAATGGTATACGATACATGTATGTTTGAGGAATTTTAATTATGAGATTTCTGTTGTTTGAATTTGGCTCCCTGCACTTTCACTGGCTATTGTCATATCATCCCGTTAACGGGATTGCAGCCATAAGAAGTTTTAACAGCACAATTTACCAAGGCAGTATAGTCTGAGCGTAGCCCAATCCAGAAATCTGGCAGTGGCTTCGGAATAAATTACATTTTCACAGAACCGCTTGTTGCAATTTCGATGAGGCTCTCTCGTTCAGATATCGGTAAGTGGACTGGAGGCAGGGCATAAAAGGGATAACGAATCCAGTTGTTTGCGTCATCCGTTTCGGTTAAGTACCTACGTAATTGCGCACCCAACTCACTCAGGTGCTTCACTATATCACATTTGACATTGTCCGTAAGCTTGAGTTCATTTGCACACAAAAAAAATCATACAATGATGGAAAGACCTGTGTGTTGTCCTTGTAATGCAGACAGAGAAGAGCTCAAACTTCTTAATCAGAGCCTCAATTTTGTCCCGCACATTGAATATAGCTGAGGAGAGTCCCTGTAATCCTAGATTCAGATCATTCAGGCGAGAAAAAACATCACCCAGATAGGCCAGTCGTGGGAGAAACGTCATCATGCAAGCGGTCAGACAAGTGAAAATTATGGTCAGTATGGAAATCTTTAAACTCGTCTATCAATTCAAAAAAAATTGTCAATACTTTGCCCCTTGATAACCAGCGCACTCCTGTATGTTGTAAAAGCGCTACATGGTCGCTGCCCATATCAATGCATAGTGCAGAAAATACACGAGAGTTCAGGGGCCTTGCTTTAACAAAGTTAACAATTTTCACTGTAGTGTCCAAAACGTCTTTCAAGCTGTCAGGCATTCCCTTGGCAGCAAGAGCCTCTCGCTGGATGCTGCAGTGTACCCAAGCGGTGTCGGGTGCAACTGCTTGCACTCCACTATGTCTCCCTGTCATGGCTTTTGCACCATCAGTACAGATACCAACACTTCTTGACCACCAAAGTCCATTTGATGTCACAAAGCTGTCCAGCACTTTAAAAATATCCTCTCCTGGGGCCTCCCGGGACGCTGCGCCACCAGAGACTCTGGGTTCGCGCCCAGGCTCTGTCGCAGCCGGCCGCGACCGGGAGGTCCGTGGGGCGACGCACAATAGGCCTAGCGTCGTCCGGGTTAGGGAGGGTTTGGCCGGTAGGGATATCCTTGTCTCATTGTGCACCAGCGACTCCTGTGGCGGGCCGGGCGCAGTGCGCGCTAACCAAGGGAGCCAGGTGCACGGTGTTTCCTCCAACGCATTGGTGCGGCTGGCTTCCGGGTTGGAGGCGCGCTGTGTTAAGAAGCAGTGCGTCTTGGTTGGGTTGTGTTTCGGAGGACGCATGGCTTTCGACCTTCGTCTCTCTCGAGCCCGTACGGGAGTTGTAGCGATGAGACAAGATAGTAATTACTAGCAATTGGATACCACGAACATTTAACCATTTACCACGAACATTGGGGAGAAAAGGGGGTCAAATTTATGGGAAAAAAATATCCTCTCCTGTTGTCCTTGTTTCCAGAAGAGGATGTCTTCCTTAATTGACCCCCCATAAACGTAACGGACATATACCAGGAGCTGTGCCAAGCCAGCACATCTGTTGACTCATCCAGCTGTAATGCATATAATTCACTGGCTTGTATGCGAAGCAGTAATTGTTTCAAAACATCTCCTGCCATGTCACTGATGCGTCGTGAAACTGTTGTTTGATGAAGGCATTGTCTGTATAGTTTTTTTTAACCTTTTCCCCAGCATTGTCCCAGCTATATCCGTGGCAGCAGGAAGAATTAAATCCTCCACAATAGTATGGGGCTTGCCTGTCCTAGCCACTCGGTAGCTCACCATATAAGACGCTTCTAGCCCCTTCTTATTAAATGGTATCTGTTGCTTTTATACATGTCTTACTACTCGAAAGTCATCTTAATTTTCACTCAAACTCCTGTGGCTTATTTTTCAAATTGGCATGTTTTGTTTCTAAATGTCTGCGCAAGACTGAAGGTTTCACCAAGTTGTGAGATAGTACTTTTGCACATATAACAGGCACTACTCCCAATATAAGTGAACCCCAAATCAATGTAGTTATCATATTTGCACTTCTTCGTCTGTGCTTTCCCGGGTAAGGGGGCAGTAGCTCTTCGGCTGCATCAGATTCACAACTGTCAGTGTTCATGCTAGCTGGGCTAACAACAAATGTAGAATTACTGATGCTAGCATTAGATGTGCTTGTGGAAGCAGAACAACTTGTGTCGTCGACAGGTGCAGTACTGCTGATAGTAGCAGTACTATCAGTAGAGCTGTTATGTGTTTCTATGGACGCGGGCCGGACTTTTTTTTATACCATTTTCGAGAAACCAGAATGAGCAGCAGCTACGTTTGGCTACATATGGACCGTTAGTGGAATTCCCGCAAGAGAGTAACGGTTAATGTGACTGGAAGTTAATTATTTGACTAGGCTACCTGTATTTGACATTGTGTTGTTATTTCGTTGAACACTAGATGGTTTAATTTTATTTTTGGCAGTGAAACGAGGCTACTCAGGCAAGAAAAAAAACTCATCCAAATGTATAGCCTCATTGGAAAATATAAATGGACTCTTCGAAAAAAATATTATTTGGCGTACCCCCGACGGCATTACGCGTACCCCAGTTTGGGAATACCTGGTCTAGACAAAATGAAGGTACAATAGGGAAAGGCTCAGTGGACCAGACTGCATATGGAGCTTCTTTGTATTCATTCTTTTTAAAATGGCAAAAGGAGGACCAGAAAATATATTTGTACTAGCGAAAACATCCCAAGCACTTCCTACTGTAAATAAGGTTAGTATTTGTGCACTGACCAGATTTCAGCAAGAACGAGTCCACCCAGAAGGGTCTGTAAAAGAATGAGTCATCTACGCGGATAAACTCAGGCTAGCTTCAATCTTCTGATTTCTATTTGGAGGAAGCCCATTCCCCAATAGCACAGTCCTCAGCACCACAAATGGCTGGTGACCAATGTCAGCTATGAAGCTAAAATCAAGCTCCACTCATAAGCAAAGATAGCACTGTTGTATTCTGGCTGGCTAACAAAGCACAAAAAGGTCCTTGAAAACTAGTAGGTTTCGCACCAAACATGGCTATTATTTAAATCCATCGCTAACTGGACTATTGAAAGCTAACTGGATCCTCCATCTGCTGACACCCATCCCATTTGACACAGAATACACCTTTGTTTATTTTACATAAATATTTCTCTTTAATATTTTGAAATATAGGTGTATTTCCTCTCAATGCTTAAAACAGAGTGAGAATGATCTATAACTAAAATACGTCAGAAAACCACCTGACAGAGCTGGGAAGGGGCGCACTGTGAAAGATAGCCACCACCCTGTCAGGGGAATCGTTACTAAAGCCACCGCCCCCAGGTCATTTCATGACCACTGGAAAATGAAATGTGTTTCTGTTAAAATGGGCCCTCTTGCTAAGTGAAGCCATTATTGACACTGCCACGTTGGTAAGGTGGGCCAAATAGGCCGCAACTCCTGTAGAATATATGGGAGTGCGTTCGGCAAATATAACTTGTTTACTTTATAATATATGATTAACTTCAAAAGAACAATCAAAAGATACAGATAAGAGATATGCTAGGGAGTCAGGTGTTTTAAAATATATTTTGATATTGGTTTGAACGCATGTTATTTTATCAAAAAGGTTCTAAAGATTTCCAGGACAGGCATAAACATAACAATATTCACAATAGGGACAAGTAAAACAAAGTGCAGGGAGCTGTTAGTGTTACAACAGCTGTATCCGTCTAAGGAGAATCCACTGAGTACTGATTTACAGTACCAAGACACCATGATAGAGAAAAGCCCTGAATAGACTGTAGGAGATGGAGAAATCTCAACTGGCATGGTGACGTGATTCAAAAAAAAAAATCATATGACTGGGAGAGTGTTGAATCACTGTCCAGGGCAATGAGACATTGTGCAACACTGCCATCATTTCTAGATATGGCTAATAAGTTTCTAAGGCTTAAACATAGTGGATATTTTACTGAATGTGTGCAACTATATATACACACACACAAAAGCTTCCTGCTCAATATCCATGGCCAGAGGAATGAAAACATTTCAAATATCTCCCTCTGTCTACTGGCGAGATGGGCCAAGTCTCCTGCTATGTGGCACAACCAGATGCAGGTAGAAGTTACCCCGCTCTATGCTTTTTCTCCACATGCAGAAAATGTTGTTCTCCATCAAGATTACATTTTTACAACCACAATAAGCTTAGGAAACCACCACCCTAACAAACTACTCTTTTTCAAAGTATTTTTGTTGAAATAACTAATTCAACCACCGTCAGCAAAAATTCCAGCTTTTGAATTGTGCCCTTGAACTTCAGGTCTCAAGGTACACTAACAATTCAAATTCATATCTGTGCTCCCATCTACTAAAGAAGGGTTGTGAATATTTATGTCTGCTCCTCCAACATAGAGGATCAACCTAATGAAAAACAATCAGGACAGAAGGACCTTGGCATACGCAGCTTTCCACACAAAAACCTCAGAGCAAGGACTCACGCCAACACCAACTGACTCAATGAGGCTCTGTTTCACACCCTCAGTTCAACATTTAATCAAGCTGTGTTTACATGCCCAAGATAGGAGCCAGGGGCAACAATACTCACAGGATGCTGGGTGGGTCTTACTGACCAATCACAATGCCCAACACAGTGGAGGACTTCCTGTTGGTGCTGATTATGTAGACACCCGTAAACATTGTAAAAAATTTAAAAAATAACGACAAGTCCGCAGACATGAACATAAAAAGTTTCGCGTTCTGACTTTTAACTTGCCGTTTGTGAAATGTTAACCTCCCAGTGAGAATCTGGAGCAGCTTCAAACACTAATAGGGAACATATTACTGGGCCATTAGGGCTAGGAAATACGGCTCTAGTTAATTGTCCATACGACATGGAGGCATGCAGCAAAATGAGATGAGATCAAGAGAGAAATAAAGAAACAGAAAGGTTGAGTCTTAAATGTCCTCAGAGCCCTGGGTAAAACAGTAACTACACAAACAATGCTCTTTTATCATACATTTGACTTACCCTGAAAAATAATTCCTCATTCCACTTCGGGTCCAATGTCTGGAAAAGACAATGTATTTAAATGTAAATAGGATACTTACAAAATAAATAAATGCTCTGTACTTATTCTGCTGTCGCAGTTACTCACCTTTTTAATTGTTTTAGTCTGAAGACTTGTTAGTTCTCCATTGACAGGGTCATAAAGGGACACTCTTGTATACGGATCACTGTGGTAGAAAATGAAAATACAAAGCTCAACTTGATGTCTCTGTCCCTTGGTGTGCAGAAAGATCAAACAGTAATGTAAGTTTTATCCCACAGGCCATATGGAGCACAAACCAATGATGTCATCATACTATAAATAGTTGCACTGAAAAAAAACACTGATCTTTTACAATTTTTTATTTACCTTTATTTAACTAGGCAAGTCAGTTAAGAACAAATTCTTATTTTCAATGACGGCATAGGAACAGTGGGTTAACTGCCTTGTTCAGGGGCAGAACGACATATTTTTACCTTGTCAGCTCAGGGATTCGATCTTGCAACCTTTCGGTTACAAGTTCAATGCTCTAACCACTAGGCTACCTGCCGCCCCAATACAATGGACATGTGTCGAAAAATAGTGTTTATTCGGCACTGCTGACTTGAGGGGAAATGATGGTGGGCTATTTAGGGGAAAAGAGCCTGGAGATTCTGAAGCATCTACTGTATACAAGCGCACAGAACTCCTGATTATAGCGCCATCTTAAGGTTGCACAGGACAGTTACAGTACGGTCTACGGCGAGTGGACAATTTAAGGAACGCATGGAAGATGACGCAAGCCTACTTAATATGAATATCATATCTTCAAAGCAGGACAACACAAGGCTGTCTTTCAACCCACTGCTATGGTGCTGAACCTTCCATTCAACAATGCAAAACAGGACCACAGCAACTATTTTCTGTCAGTGAAACAGCACATTTTGAAGATTATTTTGCAAGTCTCAGGTTTTTGCGCTCAAGTTTGATAAATAGTATTCAATAAGTATTCTGCAAATAAGTTTGTATTTCTAAATGCACAGGGCCTTCAACAACCATATAGTATGCATGCACACCACTAGGTCCACAATGTTGACTAAATAAATAAAAAGTTCCACACACACATGGGCTCATTACCAAGTGTTTACAGTATAAACTGACAATAATCAGTTTGCTGTTTATAATGAAGTGGGTAGATGTGTAAAATGATTGGGGCAATAGACCTGCTTATGAACTCTAGATGTGTTTTGGGCAAAACAACTGTAATAGATGATTTAGGAGTCCAATAAGTTAGGAAGGGTCCACAGTCCACACTAAGGATCATGTAGAATCAGAATTTAGTATTTTATGGTATAACATGGCCAAAAGCATGTTTCCTAAAAAGGGAGTATACCAAAGATAGGACACTGTATTTTGGTAACATGAGACACCAGAATTATACAAAGATACTGAAGCAAAGCTCGCTAACATGAGCCTGGTTACAATTCCAACCAAGTGGGTTAACCCTATGGGTGCGATGCATAGGGTTTTTGCATTTGACACCAATGACCTGGGTTCGCTTCCCTGTACCGCTGTTCGTTAAATTGGTGTCAGAATTGGGATTGCATCCGACTGTAAGGCCAGACGTGTGAGTAGTCAAAGCACGGGGATGTGATTTTGCGTTCGGAGGGGGCAGTGAAGTGATCCTCGCTAATATGAGGGTCCCTTCTCTGTCCCACCGTTCGCTATAATACCATAAGAAAAGAATCTCCTGAATTTGTTAAGTGATACTGATAGATTGGATTATCCATTTGAAGACATATTTTCCTCAAAATCAAGACTGACCTGGCTCCAAGGATATCTTTCTTGGCCAAACCAATTCCAGCTATGACTTTCACTCTCAGAATTCTAGCCTCATTCTGGAAAAAAAACACAATAAGGACATAAATCACATTTTTAGCTACTTACAGTGCTATCGGAAAGTATTCATAACCCTTGACTTTTTCCACATTGTTACTTTAGTCTTACTCTAAAATGGATTAAATATTTTTTTCCCCCTCATCAATCTACACACAATACCCCATAATGTCAAAGCAAAAGCAGGTTTAGACATTTTTGCAAATGTATAAAAAATAAAACGGAAATATCACATTTACTTAAGTATTCAGACCCTTTACTCAGGACTATGTTGAAGCACCATTGACAGCGATTACAGACTTGAGTCTTCTTGGGTATGACGCTACATGCTTGGCACACCTGTATTTGGAGAGTTTCTCCCCTTCTTCTCTGCAGATCCTCTCAAGCTCTGTCCGGTTGGATGGGGAGTGTTGCTGCGCAGCTATTTTCAGGTCTCTCCAGAGATGTTCGATCGGGTTCAAGTCCGGGCCACTCAGAGAATTGTCCCGAAGCCACTCCTGCGATGTCTTGGCTGTGTGCTTAGGGTCGTTGTCCTGTTGGAAGGTGAACCTTCACCCCAATCTGAGGTCCTGAGCAGGTTTTCATCAAGGATCTCACTGTATTTTGCTTTGTTCATCTTTCCCTCGAACCCGACTAGTCTCCCAGTCCCTGCCGCAGAAAAACATCCCCATAGAATGCTTTCACCACCAAGCTTCACCGTAGGGATGGTGCCAGGTTCTCCAGACGTGACGCTTGGCATTTAGGCCAAACAGTCCAATCTTGGTTTCATCAGACCAGAGAATCTTGTTTCTCAAAGTCAGACTCCTTTAGGTGCCTTTTGGCAAATTCCAAGCAAGCTGTCATGTGCATTTTACTGAGGAGTGGCTTCAATCTGGCCACTCTACCATAAAGACCTGATTGGTGGAGTGCTGCAGAGACGGTTGTAAATCTGAAAGGTTCTCCCATCTCCACAGAGGAACTCTGGAGCTCTTTCAGAGTGACCATCGGGTTCTTGGTCACCTCCCTGAACAAGGCCCTTCTCCCCCATTGCTCAGTTTGGCAGGGGGCCAGCTCTAGGACAAGTCTTGATGGTTCCAAACTTCTTCCTTTTAAGAATGATGGAGGCCACTGTGTTCTTGGGGCCCGAAAATGCTGCAGACATTTTTTGGTACCTTTGCCCAGATCTATGCCTCGACACAATCCTGTCTCGGAGCTCTACGGACAATTCCTTCGACCTCATGGCTTGGTTTTTGCTCTGACATGCACTGTCAACTGTGGGACCTTATATAGACAGGTATATGCCTTCCCAAATCATGTCTAATCAATTGAATTTACCACAGGTGGACTCCAATCAAGTTGTAGAAAGATCAAGGATGATCAATGGAAACAGGATGCACAGGGTTTGAATACTTATGTAAATAAGGTTTCTGTTTTTTATTTTAATACATTTGCAAAAATGTCTAAACCTGTTTTGGCTTTGTCATTATGGGGTACTATGTGTAGATTGCTGAGGATTTATTTTTTATTTAATCCATTTTAGAATATGGCTTAACATAACAAAATGTGGAAAAAGTCATGGGGTCTGAATACTTCCCAAATGCAAAATTGTAAATATCAGGTTAATGATGTTAGCTACATGAATGTCACTTACTGTAAATGACTCACAGGGAAATAACGTGTGTTTTTCCAAGTGGATACTCATTTGATCTCAAATATTCCAGATCAATTTAGGCTACATTAATAATGACGTGATAACTCACATGACTCCTTTGGGCAATGCTCTCTGAGTTTATAGCCAAATGACATGGTTATTTAATAATCCTTCAATTAATGTATTGTATTATCTATTGGTTGTCAAAAAAGTGTGTGTTAGCTAGCTAATTAATCAACAGTAGGCCTACACAACGATGACAGCTACCAGATAGCTGATGACGTACACAGTGACCATCAACTGTTACACATGCTAACTAGCTAGCTAGCTGGCTAACGTTGCTTTGATAAAATGGATAGGTATGGTGGGACTTGACTGTCCAACTGACAGCTTGGTTGACAATACCCAAAGAAATGTAATGACACTTTAGCTAAAACACTTGGATATAACGGCATTTGTCTGTCCAGTTAGCCAGTTAGTTAATTGGCTAGCTAGTTAGCTAACGTTAGCTAAATATTTACCTCATCGGTCTGAAGTCCGCGGACCTCGGGAAGTGCCGCCATACTCATATCCTCAGCGCCGTAGCCTATGTAGGTCGATTCAAGTAAAATGTACCGAATGATAACGCTGTAGGTGCTCTTCCACCAATTCACCTTTCACTAACTAATGAACTGTATCAGACACAATAGCTAGTTAAATGTTCAAATGTGTCGTGCGTCGTTCTCCACCAACAGGATCCTGACTCCTCTCCTCCCTCTGCACCACGCCTCACCCCCTACGTAGTAATTTCACGAGAACATGAAGTACAATGTATCAACAAGGTAGATACAAAGTAACTATCAACATAACATCCGGTAGTTGGTGCATATGGTTGTAACGAATAGTTGTGAATCTTCACTTCCATTGCAGACCAGGACAAATAATGTACCCATTTCAAATATTGTAATGTTGCATAATTTTACAAACCACTGAGACCAGCCCAATAATGGACAAAAGGAGCCTAACCTTACTCCTTATAGTCCAAGGACCTTACATGTTCTGTTCAGAGGCGAATTGGCTCTGGCAGCAAAAACATCCAAATAATCCATCTAAAAGTGAGTTGATTGTCAATTGAGGTACGGTTCTATAAACATAAAGCTCATAAAGTTTCATATCACATCAAAATAATTTCACAAATCCAAAATATACACTTACTGTACACCGTTTTAACAGTTACAGCCAACAGTATTTTTTTGTGACAACACCTTTGTAGCATCCATCTTCCGTTGACACACAGGTGTTCTGAAACACAGATAGGTAATTAGCATAGTATGCCCCTCTGTCTTCTGTCTTTTTAGAATGGCGCTGGAGGGAATGGCAGCAGTTTTACAGGGCTCCGGAACAATTGGTCTTTTTTGAGCTGATCTTAATTAACTTTTTTTGTACATAATGTTTCCGCCATCATTTCCTATGACCATAAAAAGCTTTCGGACATCAGAACAGCGATCACTAACCTCGATTTGGATGAGGATTTCTACTTCAAAGAGTTGGAAGCCAAGGACATAATGCTCATCAGGACCAGGCCCAAATCCCTGACACTCGAAAAAGGAAGAGGCGGCGTTATAGAGGCCGGCTTGCGGGATACGATGAGACTACGTCAGCGAGTGGATAAACCGCGTCTACCCTCCATTCTTTTGGCGAACATGCAATCACTGGAGAATAAACTGGACGAGCTCCGTTTGAGACTACCCTATCAACGTGAACTGAAGAAGCTGGCACTAAGACTACCATCAACGAGCTGTATAGGGCCATAAGCCAACAAGAAAATGCTCAACCAGAGGTGGTGCTCCTAGTGGCCGGTGATTTTAATGCAGGAAAACTCAAAACCATTTTACCTAATTTCTACCAGCATGTCACCTGTACAACTTAAGGCGAAAACAACTTTAGATCACCTTTACTCC
Source organism: Salvelinus namaycush (assembly GCF_016432855.1). Lineage (NCBI taxonomy): Eukaryota > Metazoa > Chordata > Actinopteri > Salmoniformes > Salmonidae > Salvelinus > Salvelinus namaycush. The sequence continues at coordinate 64,953,565 of NC_052307.1, read as the reverse complement.
ATACAAAGCTCTCCCTCGGCATCCATTTGGCAAATCTGACCATAACTCTATCCTCCTAATTCCTGTTTACAAGCCCCCCTCCCCCCAAAAAAACAGTAAGAAGCAGTGACAAACTCAATACGCAAGTGGTCCTAAACTACAGGACTGTTTTTCTAGCACAGACTGGAATATGTTCTGGGATTCAGCCGATGGCATTGAGGAGTTTACCACATCAGTCCCTGGCTTCATTAAAGTGTATCAACGACGACGTCCCCACAATGACCGTACGTACATATCCCAACCAGAAGCCATGGATTCCAGGCAACATCTGCACTAAGCTAAAGCTACCGCTTTCAAGGAGCAGGACACTATTCCGGACGCTTTTAAGAAATCCCGCTACACCCTCCAACGAACCACCAAACAGGCAACGCGTCAATACAGGACTAAGATCGAATCCTACTACACCAGCTCTGATGCCTGTCAGAGTGGCAGGGATTGCAAACTATCACGCATTACAAAGTGAAACCCAGCCGCAAGATGCCCAGTGACGTGAGCCAGACGAGCTAAATGCCTTCTATGCTCGCTTCGAGGCAAGCAACACTGAACCTAGCCCAATATTGGACTAAAGGAGCCTAACGTTACTCGTATTGGCTTTGGAATCCAAAACAGCCAAATACTCCATCTAAACGTGTATCGATTCTCAATTGTCAAACAGTTCTAGAAACATAAATCCTTCTACTTTCAAATCAAATTAAAATAATTTCACAAATCAAAATACACACTTACTGAACACTGTTTTAACCGGTTTTACCACCGTTGCAGCTAACAGTATTTTTCAGTGACAACACGTTTGTGGCGTCTGTCTTCCGTTTACGCACAGGTGTTTGGAGATGCAGATACTGTAGCTAATTATCACGGGTTGTCCACTTCCGTCGGTTTTCTGTAAACAAGCACTGTAACATGGAAACATAGCAGTGTGGGAACACTAACCCTATGAAGGTATGTATCAATTTAACCTTTTTATTCTTTCTCGCCGATATGAAACATGAGGTCGTTATGCTTCCGAAACCATACCGCAAGAGATGTGTATTAATGTTCAGACCGAGTGCCGTGGCTCTTAACAAAACTCCCCCCTACAGAAGACGCCTTCGTCCAATGACTGTGTAATGGAACTGAGAGTCATGATCAAGGGTTAGACTGAACCATGCATGAGAGCACCAGCTGTTCTGGATGACCGTGTGATCAGACACGCCGTAACCAATGTGAGTAAGACCTTTAAACAGGTTAACATTCACAAGGCCGCAGGGCCAGACGGATTACCAGGATGCGTATGGAGAGCATGCTCTGACCAGCTGGCAAGTGTCTTCACTGACATTTTCAACCTCTCCCTGACCCAGTCTGTAAAACCTACATGTTTCAAGTAGACCACCATAGTCCCTGTGCCGAAGAATGCCAAGGTAACCAGTCTAAATGACTATTGCCCCATAGCTGCCTCGCCTGGTTCAGCAAGTACTTCTCAGATAGAGTTCAGTATGTCAAATCGGAGGGCCTGTTGTCCGGACCTCTGGCAGTCTCTATGGGGGTGCCACAGAGTTCAATTCTCGGGCCGACTCTTTTCTCTGTATATATCAATGATGTCGCTCTTGCTGCTGGTGATTATCTGATCCACCTCTACGCAGACGACACCATTCTGTATACTTCTGACCCTTCTTTGGACACTGTGTTAACAAACCTCCAAACAAGCTTCAATGCCATACAACACTTCTTCCGTGGCCTCCAACTGCTCTTAACTGCAAGGAAAACTAAATGCATGCTCTTCAACCGATCGCTGCACCTACCCGCCCAACTAGCATCACTACTCTGAACGGTTCTGACTTAGAATATGTGGACAACTACACATATCTAGGTGTCTGGTTAGACTGTAAACTCTCCTTCCAGATTCACATTAAGCATCTCCAATCCAAAATGTAATCTAGAATCGGCTTCATATTTTGCAACAAAGCCTCCTTCACTTATGCCACTAAACTAATGTCGTAAAACTGACTATCCTACCAATCCTTGACTTCGGCGATGTAATTTACAAAATAGCCTCCAACACTCTACACAGCAAATTGGATGTAGTCTATCACAATGCCATCCGTTTTGTCACCAAAGCCCCATATACTACTCACCACTGCGACCTGTATGCTCTCATTGGCTGGCCCTCGCTTCATATTCGTTGCAAAACCCACTGGCTCCAGGCCATCTATAAGTCTTTGCTAAGTAAAGCCCTGCCTTATCTCAGCTCACTGGTCACCATAGCAACACCCACCCGTAGCACGCGCTCCAGCAGGTATATTTCACTGGTCATCCCCAAAGCCAACTCCACCTTTGGCCGCCTTTCCTTCCAGTTCTCTGCTGCCAATGACTGGAACTAATTGCAAAAATCACTGAAGCTGGAGTCTTATATCTTCCTCACTAACTGTAAGCATCAGTTGTCATAGCAGCTTACCGATCATTGCACCTGTACACAGCCCATCTGTAAATAGCCCACCTGACTACCTCATCCCCATATTGTTATTTATTTTTACTCTTTTGCAACCCAGTATCTCTACTTGCACATTATCATCTGCACATCTATCACTCCAGTGTTAATGCTAACTATTTCTCCACTATGGTCTATTTATTGCCTTACCTTCCTAATCTAACTACATTTGCACACAATGTATATAGATTTTTCTATTGTATTACTGACTGTACGTTTGTTTATCCCATGTGTAACTCTGTTGTTTTTGTCGCACTGCTTTGCTTTATCTTGGCCAGGTCGCAGTTGTAAATGAGAACTTGTTGTCAACTGGCCTACCTGGTTAAATAAAGGTGAAATAAAAAATAAAAATAGCACTCACATCTGTAGCCAAGAAATGTTTTGAAAGGCTGGTCATGGCTCACGTCAACACCATCACCCCAAACATCCACTCCCAATTTCCCCAACATATCCACAGATGACGCAATCTCTATTGCACTCCACACTGCCCTTTCCCACCTGGACAAAAATAATACCTACGTGAGAATGCTGTTCATTGACTACAGCTCAGCTTTAAATGCCATAGTGCCGTCATCACTAAGCTAAGGACCTTGGGACTGAACACCAACCTCTGCAACTGGATCCTGGACAACCTGATGGGATGCCCCCAGGTGGTGAGGTTAGGCAACAGCACATCCGCCACATCCCCAACACTGGTGCCCTTCAGGGGTGCAACCTATCATGGTCCAAACACACAAACGCAGTGGTGTAAAGTACTTAAGTAAAAATACTTTGAATTACTACTTAAATCTTTTTTGGGGGGTATCTGTACTTTACTATTTATATGTTTGACTATTTTTACTTCACTACATTCCTAAATTTACTCCATACATTTTCCCTGACATCCACTTGTTACATTTGAATGCTTAGCAGGAACAGAAAATGGTCCAATTCATGCACATATCAAGAGAACATCCCTGGTCATCCCTACTGCCTCTGATCTGGTGGACTCACTAAACACACATGCTTCATTTGGAAATGATGTCTGAGTGTTGGTGTACCCCTGGCTAATTGTAAATTTAAAAAAACAAGAAAATGGTGCAGTCTAGTTTGCTTAATATAAGGTATTTGAAATGATTTTTAATTTAACTTTTGATACTTAGTATATTTAAGTAATTACATTTACTTTTGATTTAAAAACTGTTAATGACAATTGGGTACTTTTTTGACCACTGCACATTCATAGAGGGCACAACACCTATTCCCCCTCAGAAGGCTGAAAAGATTTGGCATGGGCCCTCAGATCCTAAAAAGGTTATAAAGCTGCACCACTGAGAGCATCTTGACTGGCTGCATCACCGCTTGGGTATGGCAGCTGCTTGGCATCCGACCGCAAGGAGCTACAGAAGGTAGTGCGTACGACCGAGTACATCACTGGGGCAGGGCTCCCTGCCATCTAGGACCTCTATACCAGGCGGTGTCAGAGGAAGGCCCTAAAAATGGTCAAAGACTACAGCCCCCCAAGTGTCAAAGACTGTTCCATCTGCTACCGCACGGCAAGCGGAACCGCAGCACCAAGTCTGGGACCAAAAGGTTCCTGAACAGCTTCTACCCCCAGCCACAAGACTGCTGAACAGTTACTCAAATGGCTACCCGGACTATTTGCATCCCCCTTTTTTTGTTGCACTTACTCTCTTGCACTTCCTCTATGCACACACACTGGACTCTACCCACACACTTACACATACTACATGGACACGCCAACATTGCAAACGCTCACACACATGCATATTATTGATACCACATACACGCTCACATAGACACACATTCACACATGCTTCTGCTACTGTTTATTATCTATCCTGATTGCCTAGTCACGTTTACCCCTACCTACATGTACAATACCAGTCAAAAGTTTGGACACACCTACTCATTCAAGGGTTTTTATTTATTTGTACTATTTTCTACATTGTAGAATAATAGTGAAGACATCACAACTATGAAATAACACATATGGAGTCATGTGATAACAAAAAAATTGTTAAACCAATCAAAATATATTTTATATTAGAGATTCTTCAAAGTAGCCACCTTGATGACAGCTTTACACACTCTTGGCACTCTCTCAAACAGCTTCATGAGGTAGTCACCTGGAATGCATTTCAATTAACAGGTTTGCCTTGTTAAAAGTTAATTTGTGGAATTTCTTTCCTTCTTAATGCGTTTGAGCCAATAAATTGTGTCGTGACAAGGTAGGGGTGGTATACAGAAGATAGCCCTATTTGGAAAAAGACCAAGCCCATATTATGGCAATAACAGCTCAAATAAACAAAGAGAAACGACACTCCATCATTACTTTAAGACATGAAGGTCAGTCAATCTGGAAAATTTCAAGAACTTTTAAAGTTTCTTCAAGTGCAGTCGCAAAAACCACCAAGCGCTATGATAAAACTGGCTCTCATGAGGACCGCCATAGGAAAGTAAGACACAGAGTTACCTCTGCTGCAGAGGATACGTTCATTAGAGTTACCAGCTTCAGAAATTGCAGCCCAAATAAATGCTTCACAGAGTTCAAGTAACAGACACATCCTCAACATCAACTGTTCAGAGGAGACTGTGTGAATCAGGCCTTCATGGTCAAATTGCTGCAAAGAAACCAGTACTAAAGGACACCAATAAGAAGAAGAGACTTGCTTGGGCCAAGAAACATGAGCAATTAGACCGGTGTAAATCTGTCAGTTAGTGTGATGAGTCCAAATTTGAGATTTTTGGTTCCAACCGGCTGGTCTTTGTGAGAAGCAGAGTAGGTGAACGGATGATCTCCGGATGTGTGGTTCCCACCATGAAGCATGGAGTAAGTGGTTGATGGTGCTTTGCTGGTGACACCATCTGTGATATATTTAGAATTCAAGGCACACTTAACCAGCTTGGCAACTAGCATTCTGCAGCGATACGCCAACCCATATGTTTTGCGCATAGTGGGACTATCATTTGTTTTTCAACAGGACAATGACCCAACACACCTCCAGGCTGTGTAAGGGCTATTTGACCAAGGAGAGTGATGGAGTGCTGCATCAGATGACCTGGCATCCACAATCACCCGACCTCAACCCAATTGAGATGGTCTGGGATGAGTTAGACCGCAGAGTGAAGGGAAAGCAGCCAACAGGTGTTCAGCATATGTGGGAACTCCTTCAAGACTGTTGGTAAAGCATTCCAGGTGAAGCTGGTTGAGAGAATGCCAAAAGTGTGCAAAGCTGTCATCAAGGCAAAGTGTGGCTACTTTGAAGAATCTAAAATCTAAAACATATTTTGATTTGCTCGCTCAAGAAAGCCCTTGAATGAGTAGGTGTGTCCAAACTTTTGACTGGTACTGTATACATACTTACTCTACACACACACTCTACATATTACCTCAACTACCTCAAACCACTGCCATTGACTCGGGACCGGTACTCTTTGTATATAGCCTCGTCATTGTCATTTTATTGCGTTACTATATTATATTTAGAAAAAATCGTAGTTTTTAACTTTGTATTGTTGGGAAAGGACACGTAAGTAAGCATTTCATGTTAGGCTACACCTGCGCATGTGACAAATAAAATGTGATTTGTTTTCGTAAACAAGCGCTGTAAAATGCAAATATGGCCGTGTGGGAATCCTAACCCTATAAAAGGTGCGTAGTAATTTAACCTTTTAAAAAAGTATAATTATTTCTTGCTGATATGAAAGATACGTTCTTTATGTTTCAAAAACTGTACCGCAAGCAATACATTTCAGCGTTCAGAACGAGCGTCTGGGCTTTAACCAAAACTCCCCCGGCCAGAAGATACTATCGTCAATGGGAGCTAAAAGTAGTTAGCGTCTATGAATGGGTTACCTTGAGACAAGCATTACTTAGTTATCATAATTTATGAAACCAGTTGAATGACACACAGGCTAACCCCCATCCCATGAGATAGGAGAAAGGAGCACTAGGCAGGCATTATACGACCTTCAACCTGTTGTTCACATTCATAGATACTTGATCCAACTGACCTTGCTTATAAGTATTTTCGTTCATGCTGTCCCTCGCTGGAACCTGTATAAAAAGTCAAGAAATTTAAAAATCAGTAAAAAAAAGATAGAAATATGATTGATGGACTTGGACTATACTTTTTAAATTCAGCAATGGTGTTCTACAAGGATCATCTTAATCAAATCATGGCGACAGCACTGTAAAATGTAACATTAGCTCTCAACTTAAGCTAGTTTCTGTTTATAAAGGATTACGATGAGTGCACTGTATAATAATTGGGAGGATATGTCCTCTACCAAAAGATCTTGACCTTTTTGGGAGGTAGTTTACTTGCCCTGGGTTCAAGCCTTGATTCAGCTGTTCTCCCTCAATTACCATACATTTACAAAAATCAATGCACTACCACATCATTGGGAATTTTAGATGATTCTCAGTTCAGTATCAGCGAGCTAACAACTCCAAAAACAGACAATGGAGTGAGACATTCTATTTACCAGACCAATTACACTGTTTGCTGTTCCACAGTAGTCTGTTCAAGATGGTTCATTACGTAATGGAACATTCTCACCAGCAGAACATTCTAATTGGGATTGTTTTTTGCAGACAAGCTCTTTAAGCCAAATGGTAATCTCTCCTCTCGCCATTTTTACAATAGAACTACACAGAGTGTACAAAGCATTAGGAACACCTTTCCTAATATTGAGAGTTGCACTCCCCTTTGCCCTCAGGACAGCCTCAAAACACCGGGGCATGGAATCTACAAGGCGTCAAAAGCATTCTACAGGGATGCTGGCCCATGTTGACTCCAATGCTTCCCACAGTTGTGTCAAGTTGGCTGGATGTCCTTTGGGTGGTGGACCATTCTTTATACACATGGTAAACTGTTGTGTGTGAAAAAACCCAGCAGCATTGCAGTTCTTGACACACAAACTGGTGCGCATAGCACCTACTACCATACCCTGTTCAAAGGCACTTCAATCTTTTGTCTTGCCCATTCACCCTCTGAATGGCACACAATCCATGTCTCAAGGCTTAAAAATCCTTCAACGTGTCTCCTCTCCTTCCTCTACACTGATTGACGTGGATTTAACATTTTTTTTTATTTAACCTTTATTTACAAGTGACATCAATAAGGGATCATAGCTTTCACCTGGATTCACCTGGTCAGTCTGTCATGTTTTGTACACTCAGTGTATATGAATTAGCATAGGGGCGATAAACAGTTTACAAAAACTAGAAGCAGACATTTTTTCCTGCTCTTCTACTAGCCAACTTATCAGCAGAGGCTTGAAATCTATAAGACAGATGGTGCTAGTGATGCCAAATGTGCATTGTTTCCTTATGAGCTGCATCAGCCTGTTTACAGATTAGCCACTCTCTGGAACATCACCACCACATTTACATCTAAAATGCTAAAACGTACAAAAAACATAATTGGGAATACACTTCCCACAAGTGGGGTTCTGTTCATGTTGTGGTACTGTAACATTTTCTATAACCCCTATGGAACAGGATTCAAGAAGATCAGTTCAAACCATAGTCTTCCACTCGTGTGACTTAATCGACTAGAATCGATAGGATCTATGGAATGTGGTATTTGGCACGCCATATCTTTTTAGCTTCATATTGAATAACTTAATAAGCTATGGTGAGGAAAAGGACACTGAATACCAAAAGTGGGATTAACAGTGAAGTAAATACATATTTATTTGAATCATCACTTTAGTCAGCTCTGGGGATGAAACCTTTGTGGGACCAAACCAGAAGATTCTAGCTGAGTGTAGGGAATGTCAATGCATGTAGAGGGTGGAAAAACAACAATTGAAACCAAGATATCCAAGTACTTAAAAAAAAAGTTTATTGGTTTTTAAAACCCTTAAAAAAAAATCTCAACATCAGTGAGCACTTTCAATTAAAAAAGAAAGAAACTTTCCTGAAATGCTATAGCAACTTTATCAAATTACTGTACGGTCTGCTGTACACTAGATAACAACAAGACGGCATAAGGTATTTCTACAGGTCTAGATGAAGAAGAGGGTTAAAGGGACTTTATTCCAGGTCTGTTGAAGGTACAGCACAGGACTCAGCTGCCCCTGTGCACTTAAAGAACAGACAGGATTCGTCTTCATTTAAGTACAAACATCAGTGCTTATTTTCAATGGTTTCTGAAAGAAAAAACTATTTCACAGAGTTACATAAAAAAAGTAAAAACATCTAAATAAACAGTACAGATTCAAAACCTGAACATACAGAACAAATATTAATCTGAATTAGTAAACATCAAACAATGCAAGTAACTTGTGGGTCGCTATACCTTTCTGTTCAGATTGACAGGACCAATCCTGAATTACAGCAAAGTGGTTACAAATACTTTGTACAATAGAATTCTACAAACATGCACACATATCATTTAACATGGTGAAAGATTTATTTGAGAATATTTGTTAAAATGTTTCTTTAAATTGAGTTTCATATTCTAATGTATAAGAATGAAAAAAAAAGTATCTCATTGAGATTAATGTACATTGCTACACAAGACAATTAGCGTTCATATTTTTTTTATTGACACTTCTGTAAATAATTTCACGTAGTTAAGCTCTTTAAAAAAATATTTGGGGAGCTTCAATTGATGCATTTGTCCTAAAATAGGTGCCAAAGCCTTGGTTCATTAAATGTTTAGTGCAATAACGTGAACCTTCAAAGCTTGTTGAAATTTTAATCATGACATTTCAATGTCCATTGCAATGTTCTGGGCACAAAATCTGTCAGAGAAAGATAGCTATGCAACCTGGTAATATATAATACTTTTTTTTTTTAAATACCCATGCTATTTTCTCACTCGAAGCAGACATCTTCTGTAAAAAGCCAACCAATATAAATCTCAGAAAGCAAAAAAAAAAAAAAGCTTAGAGAAAAAAACCGCATTATCTGTACAAGAAAGGGCGCCAGCAGCCAAACACACAAGCACAGTTTAGCTGGCTCCTGATCCAAAATCACCAATATAGCATTTCAGAGGGTGCAGGTGCACAGAAGGAGTTTAAGTTATAACAATACAGTGTCAGAGCTTTCATATGTACAAACTGTGGGGTTCAAAATGAGAGGAACACTTACAACAGTCAACTGAATTAACCCCAATATTGTCCTGCTACATTGGTTTTTATAAACCAGAACAGTAGTGTGGTTTTCAGCATGTTTTCCAGTGCTACAGATCAGTTGCCAGTTTCACAATTTCCTCATATTATTTATTTTCAACCATCCCACCTGAAATAAGGACAATTCCAAATGGCCATATAAAAGGTATTTGACGGATGTCAGGCAAACAGGCAAATGCTGGGAATTTGTGGGTTCTTCAAAAAAAAAGAACTATTTAATGCTTTTTCTCTCTCACTAATTAGTTTTTCTTTGGTATGGATATAAGGCTCAGAAGATTAAACGCTCATAAAAACCATAGGATCTGGCCAATTAGCTATTCCCTTTATGAGTTGCATGCCTTATTCACACACTGTTCTTCACTATACTATAAGCTATTTACCACTAAATGCCTTTGTCTCCAGGTGAAACGCGTCCCTTCACTGTTAGAATAAAATGCAGTGCATTAATGAACTCAACAAGAACATTATTCAAGGGGAAGAAAATTACAATTTATACAAATGTTTATGTAATTCTGTATTACAGTATTCCTTAAAATGTTGTATTTTCTACTGGATCTAGACTAATGTAAGGGGAATAGCTTTCAATGTATGACAGTAAATTATGCACTTTAGTGCCTTTTTTATAGGAAGGACTTTGAATATCCAATTGCATAATATTTTTGAATTTACCATAGAAGGAAAATTATCAAATTTAATTTCATCTAAATTACTTCATATCCATCACATTTTTTTACTGAATGTATGTAACACATTTGAAACAAATAAAAAGAGAAGGGAAAAACAACATACATTTACATAAACCTGCAGTAACCTACTTTGACAGTAGCAGCCGCTTTGATAAGTAAAAAATGCATAGTTTTAAAATAAATCAGAACCAGGAAAGTAATTTTCCCCCAAATAGATACATGACTGAAACAGGGCAGGGTCATCTCCAGTCAATACACTTTGGTATAGGGGTGTCATAAGGTTAAATTCCTATTCATATATTCCTCCACTTCCTAACTTAAATCAATATATTTCTGTTAATTAAGATGATACCTGTTAAATAGTCACAAAGAACGTAAATAAAACAATCCCATCCAGTGCCCTACACAAGTCTTAAAAAACTCGATAGAGGTGAAAAAGGTAATCTTCTGCATTATACGTTTAAATACAACATTTAACTGTCTTTTGAGCTCCATCATAAAGTCCATTCCCTTTAGTTCTGCAGGCACTAAAGTGCAAGCTATCCCCATTACAGGTCTCTGATTGTTTTAAGTCTCATAAACCCATACTATTCCAAACAAAGCAATCCTTTCCTTTTGACACTGGGGAGCTCAACTACAGTAAGAATGTCAGCAGGGCAAAATGTGTGTGAAGCAAGTCTAAAAAATGACAACATTAACAGATAACATTTGTTGTTCTTCAGCTACCTGCTCTCAGTTTCGCTGTACTCAAAGTGCATTAACTACTGGGACATGAGAGGAAATTTGAAAAGGTGAAAAGCCATACATCAATCAACTTCAAATCTCGATTTCCTAGGCTACATTTTTTGTACCATGCACACTGGAATTTGAGTGGTCAATATCATATTTGTAAAGTTCTCATAACGTGTCAGCAAAACGGACAATCAGACATCTTCTGACAAGTTTAGTATACAGACAGTATATCTTCACCTTTAAATCTATAGTTTGAATAATATTCTGTAGTCACACAGATCCTTTTTCAAACAGCTGCCGTTTTCCTACTTGTAAAAATACAAATTCTGAGAAAATGGAACTAGTTTGCCTCAAGATCATTGCAGGCAATGTATGTTAAAAGGTCCAACGCAGCTGTTCTTATCTCAATATCAAATAATTTCTTTAAGTACCTTACTGTGATTTAATTGAAAACAATGGTCAAAAAGTAACAAAAATAGCTTCTTGGCGAAGAACGAATTTTGCTAGGATTGAGTGGGGAGGGGAAACCTAAAAACTAGTTGTTAATGGCAGAAGGTTTGGAACTCTTTCTTATTGGTCTATTAACTAAATGTACTGCCTGGTGATGTCACCATGCAGGCCAAAAATCTCACTAAAACAGGCTGAAATTTCAGGCGGTCTTTTCAAACAGCTCCTACACTAAAAGGGCAATATTTAATTTTCACAGTATTATTCCAACCTCAGTGTGGAAATATATAAAACATGGGTCTTTAAGTAGACCAATGATCATTTTTATTTACAGATTATGGGGGATTTTTTAAAACCATTGATTTGTCTTGCACCTGGAAGCACCTGCAATCCTTAAGAAGACTTGAAACCGGCAATGAGAAACATTAGTACCACTGCATGCTACTGCAAATGCCCTCTCAAGGTCATGTACTGTACATACAATAGCCTAGGTATCTCAACTCTTCATTGAGATGTACAGGGGCATATCAGGTGAACATACACCCCATTTAACATTCTTGCACAACAGTATGCTTCTAAAGCAGTTCCAAATGATTTGTCTGATAAAGTCCATCTTCAGATCTATCTCAATGGAAGTAAAACAATTTACAGAGGGAGGAACAGTTGCCAATTATTTGCCAAACATCTTGTTTTAGTCAAGAGCTCCTGAACAAAAATATTAACCAAAACGATAGTGTACAGATAGATGTTTGTAATCTTTAAGAGATCTCTTCATATCCTGTGTCCTTCTGAAAATGTAAAAATACTTGTTCTACTACTGTCTTGATTTAAATGCTCTTGAATGACTTGATGTCTAAAGAGGGAGAAATGGATGAGTCAGCACCAACGATGAGCTGTGAGAGAAAACCAGCATATTTGTAAGAGTGATCATTTATGTTCAGCCTGGCACTTACTGGACAAAAGTCATTGTTTCCAGAGTGTTGCAGTGTGCTATACAATGTCAATGTGAATAATTACAAAGATTATTTTTTTAAAACAATTTCACCCTCATGAAATAAAAGCAGAGCCCATATTAACCCATTAACCCGACCGTGGGCTGGTCTTTACTTTCCAGCCAATCAAATCCATTGGAATTCGCAGTCTCGCTGCAAATCTGCTGGAACAGCGGATCATTCTTCAGTTCCTCCAGTGTAGAGTCTTCATATTGTCCCTGCTGCTGATTGGGGTCAAACAGAAGGTTTGTGTCCAAATTGTTCAGGTCATTGATGCTACTGGAAAGATCTGAGGTCAGTCGAAAATCAGACCCCACAGCATTGAGTTCTGACACCTGTCTCACGAGCCGATTGCCAGGAGTAAGGCAGCCGTCTGCTAAGAGGTCTTTAACGGTGGTGCTGAAATCTAGCTGCTGCTGAAGTTTCTGGGCCAGCAGCATGGGCTGGCTCTGCTGATGCTGCTCTTCTCCAGTAGCTGATTGTGCTTGGCTGTCACCTGCTGAGAGACTCATCTGTTCGTTCCTAGAGTTCTTCATGAGGTAACCAGGCTTCTGAAACTCGTACGCATTCTGAGCGTTGGAAGTCATCAGAGTCTGGTGGTTGGCACTGCTGGGGAAGCTGGGCGTGGTCTCTAAGATCTGGGTGAGGTTCATGCGGGCTGTGTAGTTGGACGGGAGGTTGTTGATGCCCAGGCCCCGCACCGCGTCGTCACTGTCCCCATCCATCTTGCTCAGGAGCACGTTGGTGATCTTTTTGCTGTTGGTCTGGCCCTGCATTGGCAGCACCTCCGTCTGCATCATCACATTGACAGGCACAGACTGGCTCCTCTGTGCCATGCTGCTGACGTCCCCATGGCTGTTGGCGAAGATGTTGATCATCTCGGGGGTCACGGGGGAGGTGAAGGGGGACACCACTGTTCGGGGGATGTTCTGCAGGCCCTGGTTGCCACTCAGGTTTCGCTGTCGCACGGCAGGGCTCACACTACGACAGCGGAAGGTCCCGCCTGCTGAGGATGTGCTGGTGGCCTTGTTGTCCAGAGGGGCGGGCACAGCGAAGCCCTCCTGCTTGTTCAGGTTGGCCATACTGGCTGACTGCTGCTGCACCGGAGAGATGGGTGTCAGGCGGCCGTAGTGCCTCGTCTGAGACTGATAGGACTGGCCAGGGATGGCGAAGGCATGGGGCTTTCGGAAGTGGTCGTCAACCAGGTCCTGATAGCTGGGGAGGATACTGATGCCGTTGATGGAGTTCCCACCGCTGTTGTTGTAACCATTGTTCATCCACTCCAGTTTGGCCTTGTCTGGGTGAGTAGCCATGGGCCTCTGCATAGGCTTGACGGGGCTGCTGGAGACAATGCTGCCGTCGTGGTAGCCTGTAATGCTAGAGTTAATGGGAGTAAAGGCAAAGGGGTTCCTGCACTCCACAGGGCTGGGGGGCACGCTGCCGCTGCAGTTGGAGTGTGGAGTGCCGATGGGGGTGTGTCGGCTGCTCCCCAGGGCACTGTCCACCGGGGTGGTGGGGGCCATGCGGGAGCAGGGACTCTCCCGGGTCAAGCCCTGGCCTCCTCCCATCATCTCAGAGGTGGATGTGGGAGTTGGGGTAGGGGTGGGGGTGTGGACAGGGGTGGTGCTGCTGTGTACTGATTGGTAGTAAGGGGTCACTGTCTGGTTGGAGGACATCATGTTGCCCTGTATTATAGACTGATGACCTTGCACCGTCACATCAGCTCCGAAGGCCTGCAGACTGCTGTTGAGCTTCATCTGCTCCTCCATCTGCACCAGCTCCTCCACAATGCTGTCCTGGGTCATATCGTCATCATTGAAATGGAAGTAGTCCATGTCTGTCTGCATGGAGAGCTGGCTAGAGGCTGGGGCCTGGCACATCATGGCCAGGGGCTCCATGACCGGTGTGGATGCCTGCTTGTGGTCTGTGATCTGCTGGGCGTAGCCCTGCTGTTGCTTACCTCCCTCAAGCTGGCCCCCGACCCACATGGTGTTCCTTAGGTCACTCACAGCAGACTGCTCCAGTAGGGCAGAGCTGTTCGGCATGGATTGCATGTTACCCGTCATGTGCTGCTGGTGCTGAATTCGTGCATGACCAGCCGGGGCACTAACGTTGCCGATGCTGCTAGTGTCCATGGTGGTCGGAGTGTCTCTTCTCTGCACGGAGTTCTGTGGCTTGACAACAGTCTGGAAGCCTCTGGTTCCGATAGGGGAATCAGAGAGTGACAGGATTCGAGTTGGGACAGTGGAGTTCAGTTTCACAGTATTTTTACCAATGGCTGGTGCACTTTCAGGTCTGACCGGGGTTCCTGCCCTGGGGAGTTTCTTCACTCCTGCACCAATCCCATGTCTGTAACCATCGGAACCCCCATGAGGCTGCTGGGAGATGAAGACCCTTTTGACAGGCGTGGGATAAGACTCTAGGCCGACGCCTGGGCGCTTCCTGGGGCTCTTGGAGGCGATGAGTGATGTAGCAACAGTGCCACCATTGGGTGACAGAGTGGTGCTGGTATTCTGATTGGAGACCGTCAAATACAAAGTGCTTTCGTTATTGGTGTTATTATTGCTACCAGCTGTAGCTGCCACAGGGTTGTTGCTCAAATAGGACTTTACATTGCATTTGGTTCCAGCCATTGCCTCCAGTCCCAGGTAGCCTTTAGTGTGAGGCGTGGGCACACTGGCAGCCCTTGGTACAGCTCCTCCAGCCCTCTGGCCCCCTGCAGCTTCCTGAGTCATAGTAAGCCTGCTAGCACCCAGGGCCTTACTGCCCTCACTTATGGCTTCACCTTCCATCATCTTGATGTCGATGGTAGGGGTGGTGGTGGCCCGGCCTGACCTGGCTAAGGGGGACAGGATGGGGGCTGCAGAGCCACTCCTGGCCCGTGGGCTGGGTCTGCTCTCCTCCAGGGCTACAGTGCTGCCCATGCCAGCAGAGGCAGGCCTTAAGGTGGTGTTGGTTAGGGTGGTTGTAGTACTGCAGTTGGGTGCCAGGGATATGGTGGTCATCTTGACCACGTTGACAGAGCTGATGTGGGGTGTGGGCTGCATCACGGTCTTGATGGGGCTGTTGGTGATGAGCAGGGTGGGGGGCGAGCGCAGGGTGATGGCGCTGGTGGCTGAGGGTTTAGGCAGAATCTGGGCATACCGGTGCCGGGCAGAGCGGTCCCCCACAGGGCTGGCTGGGATATTCTGAGGGGTCTTGGGACACTTGACAGGCTGCATTGACTGGGTCACCACTTGGAAGTTGACAGGCAGAATCTTGCCCTCCGATGTTCCCACAGGACTGGGGGACATCAGCTGCCTGCTCCTTTGTACCTGCATTTACAGCAAAGCAAAACATGACATAAAAAAAGTATTAATAAGATGTAAAAGTATGCAACACCTTCATAACTCCAGTTATGAATAGCTTCTGTTGCATGTGATATAGGCAACACAAAGGTGTCGCTTGTATAGATGTGTAACAGGAACACTGCAAAGACAGTGGGATATATAGAGTAAGCTTAGACAAACAGAAGTAGAATACAAGCTTGGCTTACCGTGATGGGGCTGGGGACTGCAGCTACCATAATGCCAATGGTGGGATGTGGGGAGAGCAGGGCTGGGCTTCTACAGGTAATGGAGCCGACCCCAGGCGTGCCCCCGTCAGCCCGCCTGGGCTGAGCCTCTCCGGGGAGGGGGGAGTGCAGCATCTGCTCCTGCTGCTTCTTCTGGATCTTCCGCTGGAGCTGCTGCTTGGCATCGATGGAGGGAGAGGGCAGGGTCTTCACTTGGGACTGGAAGGAGTGGGCTTCAGCTGTTGGTGCGAATGCTGAGGATGGGAGTGGCGTTTTAACTCCTAAAGGGAGGAGACAGAGGAAGACAGAAACAGGTTAACACATATTTTGGGTAAACAAATTGTCACAGTCCTCCTAGGCAGAGCAGCTTCTATTTTGCAGAAAGCATAACTATCAGACTGGGCACACACTGGTTGAATCAATGTTGTTTCCACATCATTTCAATGAAATGACATCAAACCAATGTGGAATAGACGTTGAATTGACATCTGTAACTAATGGGATGGCTTTTAGGGACTGACAGGAGGTGGTATGTAAATGCACTATAGCAGGTCAATGAGAAGAATCTGCCACTAGATGGAAATCTTTCACTGTTCATCATACATGAGGCAGTGAAAGGAAAAGTGAAGTTTGACTATCAACACATACAGTGCATATGGACAGTATTCAGACCCCTTGACTTTTTTACGTTACAGCCTTATTCTAAAATGGCAAAGCAAAAACAGGTTTCTATACATTTTTCGAAAATGTATTAAAAATAAAAAACATACCTTATTTACATAAGTATTCAGACCCTTTGCTGAGACTCGAAATTGAGCTCAGGTGCATCCTGTTTCCATTGATCATCCTTGAGATGTTTCTACAACTTGATTGGAGTCAACCTGTGGTAAATTCAATTGATTGGACATGATTTGGAAAGGCACACACCGGTCTATATAAGGTCCCACAGTTGACAGTGCATGTCATAGCAAAAACCAAGCCATGAGGTCGAAGGAATTGTCCGTAGAGCTCCGAGACAGGATTGTGTCGAGGCACAGATCTGGGGTACTAAAACATGTCTGCCGCATTGAAGGTCCCCAAGAACACAGTGGCGTCCCACATTCTTAAATGGAAGCAGTTTGGAATCACCAAGACTCTTTATGGAGCTGGCCGCCAGGCCAAACTGAGCAATCGGTGGAGAAGGGCCTTGGTCAGGGAGGTGACCAAGAACCCGATGGTCACTGACAGAGCTCCAGAGTTCCTCTGTGGACAAGGGAGAACCTTCCAAGGAGGACAGCAATCTCTGCAGCACTCCAAAAATCAGGCCTTTATGTTACAGTGTCCAGACGGAAGCCACTCCTCAGGAAAGGGAACATGACATCCCGCCCTGAGTTTGCCAAAAGGCACCTAGACCATGAGAAAGACAATTCTCTGGTCTGATGAAACCAAGATTGAATTCTTTGGCCTGAGTGCCAAGCATCACGCCTGGAGGAAACTTGGCACCATCCCTACGGTGAAGCATGGTGGTGGCAGCATCTGTGGCAGCAGCTGTGGGGATGTTTTCAGCGGCAGGAACTGGGAGACTAGTCAGGATCGAGGGAAAAATGAACGGAGCAAAGCACAGAGAGAGATCCTTGATGAAAACCTGCTCCAGAGCGCTCAGGACCTCAGACTGGGCCGAAGGTTCACCTTCCAACAGGACAACGACCCTAAGCACACAGAAAAGACAACACAGGACTGGCTTTGGGACAAGTCTCTGAATGTCCTTGAGTGGCCCAGCCAGAGCCCGGACTTGAACCCAATCGAACATCTCTGGAGACCTGAAAATAGCTTTGCAGCGACGCTCCCCATCCAGCCTGACAGAGCTTGAGATGTGCAGAGAAGAAATGGGAGAAACTCCCCAAATACAGGTGTACCATCTTGTAACGTTCTACCCAAGAAGACTCAAGGCTCTAATAGCTGCCGAAAGGTGCTTCAACTTATGCAAATCAGTTTTTACATTTTTAATACATTTGCAAAAATACCTAAAAAAAAAACAGTTTTTGCTTAAGTCATTTTAAAAATAAGGCTGTAACAAAATATGGAAAAAGTCAAGGGTTCTGAATACTTTGCGAATGCACTGTATTGTATTGTCACCTGTTGGTGTACCAGTCATGACCGTGAGGGCTGCCACAGATTTGGTGCCGATGTAGTGGCTGTTGAGGAGGAAGCGAGCCAGGTCCTCCACAGCATCAAACTGGCAGCTCAGCACCTTCTGGGCCCACTCACACACCAGGCCACAGGCCGCAGAGCGCACCTCCTCCTCCGCACTGCACAGCTGACCTGAGGCCTCCAGCACCTCACACTGAAGCACAACATAGGCACATATACAGGTGTTAAGAATTATAGTTGTATATATCCCTGTATTACTTTTAGTTCAATATGAAGCCTCAAAATGTGGTCCTTTTCTTAACACGTTACATTAAATAAAGTTATGTTATGTTGGACTAAAGTTAGGCAAACATTTCTTATTTATTTTCTTAAATCTATTTAAATAAGGTAAAGACCTTGAGAGGAAGGCAGACAGACAACTTACCCCGTCCCCTGTTTTATGTAAATCCAGGTTGGGTAAAGATGGCATGTGGACAAAGGCTTTCTTCCTCAGTCCACTATAGCAGTATGTGAGCAGAGGTTAAGGTCAAAAACACTGAACTGTCAAACATTTCAGAGTTAATTTATGGATTTGCTCAGATGTGTTGGTTGTTTGTCTGTAAAGAGCAGGGCTTCAGGGACCATTCTAGACATAAGAGACTGGGATTTCCCCACAGGATAGGGTAACAAACGTACCTCAGGGCAGAAGGTCAGCTGTCAGTCAGACAGATCTGAGGAAGAGCCTTGTCACCCGAAGCTGAGACAGCTATCTCCCAGCCAGCATCAGTCACTAGTCACTCCACTACTAATCCCTCGGCCCCTCAGGCCTCTCACACTCCCACTGAACCTTCTCTTCCCCCTCCAACCTTTGGCGCTGTGACCAACTCCACTGCCAAAATAAGTCACTGTGGATTTGTGGTGAGAGCTAGCCTTTTATCAGATGCTGGTGTGTGAGAGTGACAGCAGGTGCTCCCTGCTGAACACTTGCATACACTTAGGTGTCTCACACAACCAGGCAAAGAGCTATTCAGAGTTATAGCACAGTTATGAATGAATGACTTACTTTCTCTCACACAAAACATATAATAAAATAGACAAATAGGTCAAAGACTGTGACCTTGAATTAACTTGTACCTTCGTAGAGTGTGTATTACATTTGGAAACAGAAAACAGTTAATTTAAAAAGGGGAGATGTAGATTACTAAGCAAGCCACAGCTCAAGATGTTCTGATTTGAGTTTCAGTTGCTATTGCAACCGCCATATAAAAACAAAGTCTATTTCAGAAAGACTCTGCATTGAAAATAAAAACTGCATGCATATGCAAGTATTTTATACTATTCTATTTTCCAACTCCACCTAAACAAAATAAGAATGAAGTCACTTGTCACTTTACTAATTTAACGGACGCTAATCTCATTGGAGACTGTAGCTTTGCCAAGTCTAGAGTCGTGATCTCATGGAAAATACATTTCACAAATTGTTTCCTGAAGGTCAAGAACACAGTGATTCCCCTAAGTGTCTCTGTCCTACTATACTGCTCTCCAGGCAGAGGACGCTTTATTTGATTTAATTTCAGTTCTATATTTAGAGGCTCCATGAACTGAGACAACAGATGTTCTGCGACCAGAGTCCAGAGAGGCCAGATTGTTCGCTACAAACCATTCCAGTGAAGGATATTTTGATTTGCCTCTCATGCCAAGTCGACGTGCCTTCATGTTTGGAAATACATTTTTCATGATCTTTCCAAAGTCCGCCGCACTCAGTGGGTGGTAGCAGAGATTGTCACAATAGCTCCTGAAACAAACAAACCAGACAGAGACAGACAGACATTAAACAAGGCATTGGAAATCTCAGTAAAACCAAATAAACTGTTAAATAAAGACAATCATATCAAAACAGTGACATCTGGGTGAAGACGTTCCCAAAGAAATCTGAAACATTATTAGTACTTTCATTTGCAGTGAATGAGGACGTCAAACTGAGTGTTACGTAACAGTCACATAGCATTTCAGACTTTCCGTTCTAGTGTTACCAACACATGGTGCACATCTTTTCCCATGCTTTCTGCATCTATTTATATTGGTGCTTTGGCTGGCAGTATGCAGATCCTTTATAGCTAGCAGTGTATGGTAAAGGTTTATTTATTTAGTAACAGCCAAATGTTATGTACTTTCATAACATGTATCTCATGTCATAAAATAAAACGGCCATACAAATGTGTACCTTGTTCTTGTGAAACCTCTTAGAAGTCAAGTACTCATGGAAATCAAAAGTAAATCCATTTTTCCCCACCTGGTATGGAATTGAACCTATCAGATATTCCAAACTCCCTAAAAAACCTGTACACAGTGCTATCAATATGTTTCTAAATTGTTGTGGTGTCCCTTTCCAGAACATCAAAACAAGACAGATTTTTGTTAGTATTTAACAGTGCTATTGATTTGAAAATTACCCGGGCTGGGCAAAATCCCCTTAGATTCACACTTCCCTATGTCCCCTTTCTCAGTCAGATACCCACTTGTACTCGTCATAGACCTCCTGTTTGGGCAGAGAGGTTTCTGGGTGTTCCTCTAGGTGATTGCGGATCCAGTTGAATGCGTGCATCTGCTGAGTGCGGCTTGATGACATGGAGCTCTGATCACTGCTAGAGAAAGCAGGAGAAAATGTTTTTTTTGTGATTGTATTGTAAATAACCTGACTGTCGGATCTACCTTTCCCACCCCATTTTTCAAACCCAACCAACACACATCACCCCCATGTCTCTGTGTTGTAAGTGAGAGAGGTTTATGTACCATGACAGTTCTCCAGGACTGGCAGACCCTCTCTCAGTCCTGATGGGCATCGTGTGGAGTGTTGGGGTGGAGGTGTTGAGGTGATGAGGATTAGATGTGGAGAACAAGTAGGAATTGATCATTGTATGATATTGACAACATCAATGAGCAGCGTGTGTGTGTGTTTGTGTGTCACCTGATCCTAAACTAACTTCAAGCCACTGCCCCTGGACACTTGGGGAGATGTGAGAGGATTGGATAAGTTCAAACAATATGGGGAAATTCCTCTTAGCCCATCAGAAGTAAAGCTATTACAGTATTCCTTAGGCCTAATACATATCCAATCATCTCAGATCTACACACATTCCTAGGGAGTAGGGGTTTGGGTCGATTTGGAATTAAGCGTGCGTATATATATATATATATGTTACAGACCAAATATACATTAGAGAGAAGACAAGACAAATCTACATATTTTGCTAAAAGGTAAAACCGTGAAGGGTTGAGGAAAGATGTTATTAATAAGTTATTAAGTAAGGACTTTCAATGAGAACACACACAGGAGCTAGTCAAGTGGGAAGTCAATATCAAATCAATGATTTTTTTTTTTTTTTTTAAATGCCAAAGATTATTTTCTATTAAAAAGAGAATATTTGAACACACATCTAACTGGTAGTCCTAAGTGGGAAATCAATATCAAATTAATGCAATGATAAAAATTTAAAAAACAGCCAAAGCTTATTTGCGCTCTAAGGGAGAGAGTTTAGCATAAACGAGCACATAACCACAGTCCAAGCTAATGTTATTTTTATTTATTTTTTAAAATATTTTTTTCTCCCATTTTCTCCCCAATTTTTCGTGGTATCCAATCGCTAGTAATTACTATCTTGTCTCATCGCTACAACTCCCGTACGGGCTCGGGAGAGACGAAGGTTGAAAGCCATGCGTCCTCCGAAGCACAACCCAACCAAGCCGCACTGCTTCTTAACACAGCGCGCCTCCAACCCGGAAGCCAGCCGCACCAATGTGTCGGAGGAAACACCGTGTACCTGGCCCCCTTGGTTTAGCGCGCACTGCGCCCGGCCCGCCACAGGAGTCGCTGGAGCGCGATGAGACAAGGATATCCCTACCGGCCAAACCCTCCCTAACCCGGACGACGCTATGCCAATTGTGCGTCGCCCCACGGACCTCCCGGTCGCGGCCGGCTGCGACAGAGCCTGGGCGCGAACCCAGAGACTCTGGTGGCGCAGTTAGCACTGCGATGCAGTGCCCTAGACCACTGCGCCACCCGGGAGGCCCAGTCCAAGCTAATGTTGACAAGCATTGTAGTAGATGTGGGGATGGGATAGGGTGCAGAACATCTATATTATGCTACTAGGCTAATGGATAATGGGGTAGATGAACAACAGGCTAAGTCATGTGCAAATGGCGTGGAATTACATGCAGACATGACACAAAACAAATGTTGTTCAATCAAATGAAAGAATGATCAATTACCTTTTTTCACTGTTGCTGGGACCAGAAGGCAACTTAAGGTAGAGGTAGAGTTTCTCGATGTCTGTAAACGTCTCCACATCTTGCTGTAAAAGCGGCGCACAGGGAAGAAGAGGGATTTAATAACAAACATGTTAATATTTTTTTCAAGTGCAAAAAAAAAAGTTATGTTCTGTCATCCCTGTGAGTAGTAGGTGAGTAGTAGTGTTCATGGTAGTGTCTTTATCACTCCACTGACTTAACGTGCTCTACTGATGTCTCTCAGACCAAACATGAGAAAATAAATGCTTCTTTTCATTCTCATTACTACAATAATCCACCAAGATACGTTCCACAAAGGCTGACAGGTTGCCTTCTACTCCAGCTTGAAGAGCATGAATAATACAGAAACGTTTCCCATTTAAAATGATCCATTCTTAGTCTACTCTCCACTGAGTGAAGTCAGGTGCTCTCATCGTTTCTGATGTAGTAACAAAGAAAGCTAAGTGTTTAGTTGTACAATGTAGGACTTGTTGAGGCACCATCAGTGTAAAAATGTTAATTAAACAGTTATGAAATGTAAGACACAGACTCTTCAGTTCCAGTGAAACGTAAAACAACAATTTCAAACAGCCCCTTTAGTTCGGTTGGACTAGTTTGAACATTATCTGCACCCGGGAGCGCACGAAACAAATGTTTTTGTCCAATAAACAAATTACTTACATGGACACGTGTTTTCGTTTAGGTGTTTTAGTTCATTTGACATTTGGCAATGTGAAACCAACTGGACCAAATACATTGTAACAAATAATCAAACTTATTCGAACTATAGTTCAAAACTGTATGAAAAACGCCCTAAAAGACAACAATGTTCAGGAACAAATACCCCCCCCACACAAGACAACAAAAACATGGATGATCCTGCAAATGAGATTAGGGATGTAAAGGAGAGATTACAAAATCCGGGAAGAGAGGGAAAGGGGTGGAAATTGTCAGAGAGAACCACTGATCTTGATGAGGTCTCGTTCAGAAGGATCCTGGATGCATCCTGATAAACAGTGCTCGAGCTAAGATCAATGTGGACAAGTGTCAGGATAAACAAAATTACACAAAAACCTTCAACCTCTTGGATTCTGAATGTTTCTAAAACTTGTGTGTGCAGTAAATACCACAGGGTGTTAAAGATCAACACAGGGGGTCCTCATCCCTGCCACAATGACAAAAGCCATGAGGAAATCTCTTAATGAGATCAAACAAATGTTTCCAACAAGGGGACAGGGTTAGTGTGTGTGTGTGTGTGTGTGTGTGTGTGTGTGTGTGTGGTTTGCACAGAGCTCCTAAGGATGTTCACACACTTGGTCCCTTTCAGCAACAACAACAAATTCAGTGCAGTGTGAACACCAACAGGAACTGAGAAACCTCAAAAGAGACCATCTTAAAAGGTGGTCTGAGTTCGGTTCGCTAGAATTCCAACTGTCCGGTTCCCTTTTTTAGGGCAATGTCAACACTAAACTTCCCAGGTTCCCTTATCATTATTCCCGCACCACACACTAGACTACTGCAACACTGTTTCCCCGGCCATAAATCCTCACATTGGTGCCACAAAGAGAAGATGGTGATGTGCAGGTTCGAAAATACGTATGCCGTTTTTGGATATTGGATACTGTTTTGGGATATTGATTTTAGCGCTTGTCAAGGATGCACAGAAATACCAAAATATGTGTGGAGTTTTTAGTTCAGATTATTTGTTTGAAATGTGATCTATAAGCTAAGAGAGCTTCATAACTCAATTGTGTGGTTTGAATAGTGAGAAGACATCATGAGACATATGATATCTGTTATTTTAAAGAGGACTATATGTGAAAAACCCTTAACAGATGACCTTGAAGGAACATAAGGATAAATATGAGGTGATGGAGCCCTGCAATATCCAGAGGGGGTTGTTGCAGCTACCATGGGACAGTGTTATAACTTTAACAAACACTGATACCTGCTAACCTAACAAACAGACAGAGTCTTTGGGGGTGGAAAAAAATGCATTTTAAAGTTCATTACTTTCTATTTCTTTTTAAACAGTTATTTGCGGTTAGTCAAATAATGCTGGAGGCAGACTTTTCCATGTGAATTCAGATGATTGGGTTGTCACACAGACGCCTTAGACTTGGGTAGCTGGGCTACAGCCCTATGACATGTTTTACAACACATCAACAAACATTAACTGAGAAAATTGTTTCAGTATTTGGAAGCTGTTTCACTGAGTGACTTTGGAAGGCATGCCAAACAGTCCCCATCAAAACAGAGGAGATGAGGTAGCCTAAATCTGGTATTTTCAGGGTTTTGGGGTGGGGGCAGAGGGTCTGGCACGTGCAGCACTGGGTCGCACAGATGTCGTGACAGAGGGGCTTTGGGGCTGTGTCACGCCATGATCTGATCTCCACTGCTCAGTGACCACCTCCACTCCCCGCCTGGGCAGTGCACTAGCAGCACTACAACAGCAAGTGGCCACACGTACTTATCTGTGGCATAACTTACAACAGTAAACAAACAAGCACTGGATCACGCTTGCACTCTTACTCACTGTCGGTTTCTCGCTTAAACCTCCCTCTCAAATCACACAGACACAAGCTTTGAAACGTGCTGGCACACACACACACACACACACTTAAATCCCTGTGGATTGATAGGGAATTTAAACATTTTATGGTTGAGAGGGAGGAGGCAAAAGGAATGGCAAATAAGTCTGCCTGCACAACCGATTGGCAAATGTATTGCCAATTGAGAAATCATGTGACTAAACTGAATAAAAAGAACAAGAAACTACACTATGAAACAATGATAAAGAATGATAGTAAAAAGCTTTGGATCCATAATAAATACAACACACACACACACACACACCTAAGCTCAGCTGTGAAACACATTGGCTATTACACAGATGCAAAAAATAAACAAAGCACAATCTGTATCTCACCCTCTCTCTACCCCAGTACTACGATGGATAATGCCAGTTGAGCCCAACCCAGTTCAGTGTTTGGGGGATGGCTGGGCCCAGAGCTACAAACAGGAAACAGCCCTCTCCAACACGCTGCTTCAAAGGGAATAGGGAAGATGATAGGGCGGGGCAGGGGTGATTTAAATTCTGCTGGAGTAGAAGGCGGCAGACGAGAGACTTTGGCTCGAGGCACAACTCTCCAACACGGAGCGGGAGGGCCCTGCAGGGGGAGGAGCAGGCTCACACATCATGTTCTGGATTCTTGATGAGCTGCGCACCGTAGTGGAGCTTTTGCACCAAAATAAAAAAACACCCTCATCTGAAGGGTGCCTCTGTCTACTACACAATATTCACTGTTTAAAAACAGTAACCAACATGTGGTACGATTGTTTTCTCTAGCACCTAATTGTTTTCTTTTTTACAAAAACAATTCAGAGGCAAACACTTAAATGAATAACGTTTATTTAATATGAAGCTGTGAGTGCAATGCACTATTATTTCAAGACCGATTGATGGACCACGACGACAACATCTAAAAGCAGAAGGGATACAGACAGTCCCATGGCATTTCAATGATCCAACCAACCCCCCATAGAGGAAGTCATCGGAGGTAGCAATAATCCGAGGAATACCTAATCCGGGGGCTAGCGGAGTGGGCAGTTAAGCTCACGTAAACAAGCTTTTGTTTAAATGGTGTCTGCTGTAGGGTACCAACGCTAGGGAACATCCGACCACCAGACCAGTGCTTTACATTGTGGTGCAGACTGCAGCGGACAGCCAAAACTGCCTGAATGTCCAGAGCAGCATCACTGACACCAACATTATGGAAAAGAGTTAAACACCCAATACATGACCATAAAGAGAAGCTGTGGGTGCCATAGCAGGGAGGGGACAAACATTCAAACACACAACACAGATATGTTGACAAGCATGTCTTGACGGCATGAGTGCACAGAGCCAGACAGCCATAGTCGGGTCTGGGGGGGGGGGTTGTGCGCAGCGCCGGCAGACTGAGATAAACTGAAATCCCCTGTCGTTAACCCTTTCCCCTGGACTGGCCTCTGCTAGCGGAGTGGTCAGCAGCCCCCGTCAAACATAGCCACACCGTACGTACACACACTGCTCCCCACCCCGTTCAATTGGTTTCTAAGAATAGACGCATTCGCCCCTCTGTCTTTTCTATTCGCCTCTTTGTTGCTAGGGGAACGGGAGCTCACCACTGGCTAAAGTTATCAGCCACTGAGCAGCGTTAGCGATGGGGGGGGGGAATAAAAATGGCTCACAGACAGACGTCGTGGAGCCAACTGGACTCTCCTTTTTAGAAGGAGAGTCTCATGGAGTGGAAGAGAGTAGACAGACACACTGGGCTACGTTACACACCCTCTGTCAGACAAAGGAGCCACGACTACTATTGGTCCTTCACTGGCGGAGCACAGGACATCACACCCTGCTGCTGCCAGACAAGCCCCACTACTCCACACAGCACACTTCCAAAGTGGAAGTAAGGACAAGTCAAGGTTGTTTAAATACTCAAACCAGTCTACAATCAAAGACCAATAGAAACTCAACTATGTTGATATGGACAGGGTTGGGGAGTAACGGATTACATGTAATTAGTTAGATGTAAGGGATTACAAAAAAAAACAACTGAAATCCGTTAAATTACCAGAAAAAAATATTGTAATCAGATTACAGATACTTTTGAAAAACTAGATGATTACTTAGATTACTTTTAAATTCAGAAAGGATGTTTTCTCAATGACACTTAAATCAGTATTGAAAAAAGGTGCAAGTTTATGTTTGTTCCACCTGAGCGAGTCTGACAAGTTAGAGACCACTATGATGACACGCCAAATGTGTGATGGGGCATTTTTTTCCTTCAGTAGTGCTCAAAGCATGCCATTCCATGAGCACAGCATTTCTTTTTCAACTCGAATCAATGAGCCCAATTAGTCCTCCATGACGACAAAATCATAAACAACAGAGTAGGGCTGGCTAATAACTCTTAGTATTGGGGTCATGCTCAGGTAAAACAATTTGGCTAATTTATACTTCCATATTTCCAAGTCCTATTCTTGAAGATCAAGTGGTATAACATTTATTGGAATGACTGGAATTCTGATAGATATATATTTGGTTTTTAATGTAAAGAAATAATTTAATTGTATTATATGTAGTAGAAAGCGATGGGTTTGAAGAAGCCTTCATAACCAACCCATAAAGTAAAATGTAACATCCATATGTGGCCAGCTATGTAAACTTTAACATTGATTTATCCTGCAATAGATGTCGTTCAATTGGTAAAAAACATTTTTGTCTTCTTCTAATGCCTCTTAAGGGGAAAGTAATCTAAAAGTAACTGAATGTAAACAGATTACGTTACTGAGTTTGGGTAATCCAAAAGTTACGTTACTAATTACAATTTTGGACAGGTAACTAGTAAATAACGGATTACATTTAGAAAGTAACCTACCCAACTGTTTGGGGCGGCAGGTAGCCTGGTTACAGTGGTTAGAGCGTTGGACTAGTAACTGAAAGGTTGCAAGATCGAAAGCCCGAGCTGACAAGGTAAAAATCTGTCGTTCTGCTCCTGAACAAGGCAGTTAACCCACTGTTCCTAGGCCGTCATTGGAAATAAGAATTTGATCTTAACTGACTTGCCTAGTTAAATAAAGGTAAAATAAAAAAATGAAAGATGGATACCAGTAGTCATCACTGCTTGGAAGTACAAGATCCCTCACTGTTGGCAATGGTTTACTCTCATTACCGCTGGTAATTAGTTCAGTATCAAAGTTTTATCCCATCACGCAAGTGATAGTAATAATCGCGTCGTAGCTAGGCAGGCTTTGGGAAGAGGACGTGTCTTCTGTATAGGGCTGGCCGATATGGCCTAAAAATCTTGATTATGGGCGATTCACAATATATGTCTCTATTTATTTATATCCAAATAAGCTTTGTTGTACTATTAAAAAGGTAAAATACCCTGCATTTAAAACAGTCAGGAATAAGCTAATGAATTCTGGGCTTGTAAAATTACATCTAGGCTAAATTTAAGCCTTCCACAACCATAAGACCCACTAATAATTGAATTATTTGATTAAAATAGTTTAACCTTTTTTTTTATAGCAATAATCACTGATCTGAATTTCAAGTCTATGAAAATGCCAATTTTGCTACAAATTTAACCAGAACCATGCACATCCACTAATAATGACCAAATTCTGGTAGCAGGCATTATAGAAAATGAACACGTCTCATAAACAATCTCACGCACAAGCCTATGTGCTTGAGATTGTAGCCAGCTAATCTTTATATTTAAAGTCTAGAGTACTTGGATCTATTTGCTTGCTAACAAGGTACAACAGTTGAACTGTTATGAATACACCCTCCTGTCCGTCTCCAACTGTTTGAACAACATAGCCTGTTCACTTTGTTTTGATGTTAAAATCAAGTGGCCTACCTGGATAAGATGCTGCTTATTTCTCAGAATGAGAACGAGTTGCCAGTTCCTTATATAAATGTGTATTTTTATGCTCATTGAACATTTTTAAAACCCAGACTAGATAGCTAGCACATAACAGTATGTGACTAAAATGCTGCTAGCAGTAGGTGGTACCGCAATTTCTTGCACGACAGAAACTGAGCATACATTTTCCACAATCATGTTCATTGATACTCTCGTTTTTGTAGGGTCTGCTCTGTTCTAAATTTTGGGAGTTGAGACATAAAAGGTTATCGTTAGAAGGGGAAATCTATCAATTCTGTTGGACCAAATCTAAAATGCAAATAGCAAGTTGAAACTGCTTGTTGTCAGAGAGGTTGAAGTGATCTTTCGGCTTTGTTGTTGTGAGTGGCAGGGGGAGGGGGCTTGGTGTCTGTGGCGAGTGGGAAGGTGCACAGTGTACACAGCACAGAAGGATCGAAGGAGACGAGACCAAAAAGAAATGCTCATAAAAACATTGCGCTAAAACATACATTCAAATTAATTCCATATATCACCCAGCCCTACTTCTGCAGTCATTCAACATCAGCCACTTATAGATCTTACATCTCTGAACTCCATTTGGACTTTGACTGGCCTGGGTATGAAGACCCGACAAACGACAGCAAACCGCACTCTTCGCAGGGCAAGGGTCCACACATGGATGACAATCCTAAATGAGTCAGTGTCAGCAGACAGTCTACACTCCCCTGCACCTTCACGCGGCCAAGGTTAAATACCCATCCACCACCATCCATAATAATATATCAGTCCCCTCGGTACCAACAACATCAACAGAACAATTATAGCCTGGTTGTATTCTCGCGCCAACAACAACACCATAGCTTTTTGTTGGATGAAAGACAAGTTCATAAATGGCAGTTACACAATGTGTCGTCAAAACTGAGCTATGGCGTCAACCCGACAACTTTATTACTCAGTCTGATACCATCTAGGAAAATGAGCTAGATGTGAGAGGAACCCAGATTGGTTGTGTTGAGGCTCAGAGAAACTGAAAGCTATTAGAGGAAACGATAACACACAGGGAGATAAAATGGTAATTAACGGGTTAAGCCTCTGGTTACATTGGCTTGCTACTGTACATTATCTACTTTGTCTCAACCACCTGGCAGATGACCTCTCTCTCACATCACAAGAACCATTAACCTCCGAGTCTTCCAACTAAACGCAAAGCTCTACAGCGAATGAATATTCACACAAAGGGCAGCTATAACTGAGGACATCTGAACAGAACCAGTTCGATATGAGGCCAGACACCAGAAAGAGATGCATCATGCAGACCCTGATGGTGGAAGACTAGTAATATTACTAAGACATTACTAGTGGAGCGTGAGCTGAGCATTAGTGATTCAACACACACACACACAGAGATAGGTTACACCACTCACTCCACTGAAAGAGTAAAAACAGCCACCTCTCCCCAGAGACCATTCTCACATCTCCATAAGACACAGTCTGAGGCAGGAAACAACCACCGTGTATCAACACAAGTTTCATTATTGATGTGTGTTCTACTTATCACCACTGCTGACACATTCAAAGTCTGTAAATGAAAACAGAGGGAAAGAGAGCGGTTAATATTAGACGCTAGTGCTTTCCCATGTCCTCTAGAAATCCTTAAGAGGCAAAGAAAACAAAGTCTATCGGAATTGAAAAACACAAGACCCTTGTGGAATACAACTGAAGGCATTAACCTTTAATGAGCGCAGCTGATGCAAGGTGGCATGTGAGATCGCAACATTTAGCGCCGTAAAGCTGACTGGAGTACGGGAGCTCATGCGTGTATTGCCGACTCTGGCACCTGCCATGAACATGGAGATTTGTGTGACACTTTAGGGCTCCAGGGATTCTGCACTTAACAGTACACGAGACAGGACTTTAACCACTGGGATTGGGGTCCCCTTTCACTGAGGAGAGAGAGACAGGTCAATGAGGACAAACATCCGTTGACCTCCTTATATGTGTAGCCTGAGTGCAAAACGCAGGCTTCAATGTGGCAGTGGTGGTGGGTGATTTGATTGCTTTGACAGGTCTAGCCGTCTATCCTCAACATACCTGTTGGTAAGATACACCTCTGACAAGCTGAAGCCCAGCCTGCAGTATTGAGTAAACACAGGTTTCCCAGAGTAACTAGAGTGTAGCCTTGACCTCTGCTCAGTCTCCTGCCTCTCCTGCCGGCAATGCACTGGATCTTACCTCAGTGTTGTATAGCACCCAGCTCTATTGACAGGCAAAATATTTCTATACTTGGTCAATTACAGTACATAGGGCCAAATCCTCACGTGAACACACGTAAACATCTTGAACTTTCAGGTAAGCCATGTGCTGCAGATGTTAATAGGAGATTTGTGTGAAAGTTTGACTGAGTTATGTTCAAGTATGTCAAGTTGGGTTTTAGATAATGTATGTTCAATCACACCGTGGTTGACTGAATTTCAGTTGAAGGCCAGAACCTATGAGCAAAAACACAAAGGGCTAAAAAGATGAGGTGATGACAAAGGGACATGACCGCTGGTTTGGTTACAACACCAAGCACAGAGGTAAATCATTTCATCCCATCTTCTGGAGACCATTACGAGCCAAATACTGTGTAGTATAACTATAGAACTCATGAAGTAAGATTAAATGGGTTAGTGGAGTTTCAGTGAGATCATTCAACAGGACTGAGCAGTATTTTGTCAGCAATAGCTGTTTCATAACGGGGCTACTTTCAGCTCTGACTTCAAGTGTGGTATAAATAAGTCAAACATGGGACCACCTGTTTAAATACTACATTCAGAGTAGATGGCAATGCTGCTTCTCTTCATCCTCTAACATAGTCTCACAACACCGGCGAGGAGGTGAGATAAGCACAGAGATTACATTTCAGAAGCCTAAAATTGACTTTACCTTATGCAAGTCAAAAACCAACCTTAAACATTGGGGGAAAGTATAAGAATTGTGAACAGAGCATACATTGTGGTTAAAGGCTTTATGACAAGGAAAACTCACCAAAATATTGTCCACCTTTGACTGTACAGATTTACTGAAAAAAAAAGAGAAACATAGGACAAATTAGTATGACAAGTGTAACGTGAGCACCATGCATAAACCGGATTTATTAATAAATCATTGTAACCTAAGGCATGAGACAACCCTCCCACCCGCTTCTCCCTGGTCATAACCAATATATCCCAGGAACACGTTGTCTTGTGTAAAAATGGACACACACACTACAGAAATGTCCTATAGCACTCAATGCCTATTAATAACCCCTCCCTCAAAAAGTCCTTGACAGTCATTGAGGGGACTTCAATCCAGTACCAGGGCCTAATCCATATAAAAAAGTACTGTAAGATCTGACTTGACCTCAGGGCAATGTCATACAGCTAGAAACACAGAAAGGAAAGTCAACCTATCATTAATTCATCCCACAGCAAATTAGTCAAAGGACCTATAAAGAGACAGACAAGCTCTTTCAGACAGTTAAAATCAAATAGAGAAAACAGACTCACTGACTGTTGGTTACAATCATTCACAGACAGCCTGTTACAGTTCCTCACAGTGAAGTGAGCGGAGGCTGCTAATGCTTTAGTCAGAGATTCTCGTGGCCCCTTGCTGAGTCCGCCCACTCAAAAACAACACACATCTACTCCCATAGCCTGAATTGACCCAATTTCCTCTCCATAGCCTTCAGAAATATCACGTGAGGCAAGGCCAAGATATTGGTGTGAACCACAACACAACTCAAAAGGTTGAGAGATGCAGAATTGTAAATAATTCTCTCACTCTCAGTGTGTGTGTGTGTGTGACTACACATTCTGCAGCTCAAGAGGTGCGTGGTCCATGACACTTCTCCAATTGAACAACATGGTAAATCCCTCTCTGTGTGGCTCCGCCCACTTTCAAGTCAGTCTACCTGGATAACACAGTAGGAGATGGTAACTTGGCTCTCATGCAATGGCCTCTCATACTACTAAGAATCAATGCAAGAACTGGTCATAATGAGGCAGGCTGGTCCTATTTGATCATCTACTACAATGAAGGGGCAGAATCTAGGACTTACTTATTTGTTAAGTAAAAGTAAAGGTCAGGTTCAGATGTCAGGTTGTTGCTGTGTGATATGGGGCCAGGTCAGAATGAGAGGCTGTTACTAGGTTACTCGGGGCAGGGCAGAATCAGGAGACTGTTATTAGCGGTGACAGAGAAAGTAAGCTTTAATCGACTGTTACTAGGTGATGCCAGGATTTCTCAGTGTTGATAATAAGCAGGTCTGCCAGGTTCCTCTCATTATGCTGTTTCTAGGTAAGGCCAGGCAGGTCCCGAGAGAGCGCCTCGTTAAGTCATTGTTGCTGTGGAGAGCGGGAAAGGGGAAGACAGGATTTAGATTCTCCCTGCCAGCTCCTTACAGCACATCACTCCAGTTTTAAATGTTCTGCAGCAATTATACCCCAAATTCTGGTCACACAGAGCCCCTGACTGAGCATGACTTAACAAGCTCTGCCTAGAATCACTTAGTCTGGACTAGAACCTCACTTGGCAGGGTATACAATAATGTTGATGACTGGCATTACAAAGGGGGTTTAGGGGTAAATCAACCTGCAGTATAAAAATGGCACAGATTCCTCTGACATTATTATAAATTAAAAAAACATTCCTGTGGGTCAGAGTTTGTGTTCCTATAGAACAGCCATCCCTTCCTGTCCCTAAATTCTGAGTTTGGTGACTTTCATGTGAAACATGGACCCATTGCCATGCAATGTACCTACTGAGGAAGTCTGGTTTCTAAACACATCCTGTTGAACCCTGGGCTGGCAGTAGACTAGTTCAGCTCTGAGTGATGAACCCACTCACCCTGCCTATGTTGGCCTAATTCATCTATATCCAAACTGCACTAGGTAAACTTCAACATGTCTGATCTAATTCGTTTAGTGGCATGCACCAACCACCACAGCTTGAGATTTACATGATTGATTGTATATATTTGCAGGATTTTGTCTCTCACAACAACCTTTCTGCACTAAGCAGCTAACTGCTGCATGTATTGAATTACCCTTAGCTACCCAGTTCAGAAACCCTTGAATGATCAACAACTAATGTGCCTACATCTACCACACAACAGGTCTAATTTCAGCCTTTTAATAAATCACTCTGAAACGTTGAGAGAGATAAGAGCCTAAGTCAAAACACAAATCAACATTCAAAAACGATAACTGGTAATATGATATGAAATAATAAACACTAAACCTAAAATGTTACATTAATAGGGACTGTGTATCGTTTTTTCCTGAAAAGCACCCTGATTTCCAAAGGCAGCAGAGCAGACTCTTCCCCCCCCCCCCCCCCCCAGCTGGCCCGTCCTGCACTCCCCCTACTGAACGTAAACAACAGTCAGAGGCGCCAGGAAGGGGCAGCCATGGCTGCTTACTGTCCACCACCCTGCCTCAATTTGGCTGCTTCAGGGAGAAAGAGGATTGCCTGACATTCACCTCTAAACCTCAGCAACCGCAGACAGTAGCCTGACACTGGGGAAGGCTGGAGTACCAAAGCTGTGCTATTCTGAATTATCAACGTGGGTAAACCCTCCAACGGCGAGCAGACATCCAACCCTGTTGAACATCTCTGATCTCATACTCTTTCACTAGAGTGGTGATGGTGAATATTTTAAACTGAAGCCTGACATACCATCAGAACAGCCACCAAATTGAGTGTGGAGTAGATACAGCCCACTACAGTTCAAAGAGTTTCAAATGAATAGTACAACTGGGAGTTAAAGTTCATAAGTAGACAACTGGCCTATAAATCAGATCTAACATAACTTTCAGAGATTTAAAGACAGTAGGTCAACTGTTAAATAGAGCTACCACCAAAGACATGAGACCTCACTCCACTCCAGAGTCAGTCAAACGTTAAAAGTCACCATTTACACACAGAGGTTTCAGGACACAGACGGTCTCATGGCTGGTGAAAACTCAGTGAGTATGGGCTTAACTGAATTTCAGTGTACAGCTCTATCCCCCCCCCCCCAAAAAAAAATATATATAAGAAAGTACAATCATATATATATATATATATACACACTGCTCAAATAAATTTCACATGCTGTTGTGCAAATGGAATAGACAAAAGGTGGAAATTATAGGCAATTAGCAAGACACCCCCAATAAAGGAGTGGTTCTGCAGGTGGTGACCACAGACCACTTCTCAGTTCCTATGCTTCCTGGCTGATGTTTTGGTCACTTTTGAATGCTGGCGGTGCTTTCACTCTAGTGGTAGCATGAGACGGAGTCTACAACCCACACAAGTGGCTGAGGTAGTGCAGCGCATCCAGGATGGCACATCAATGCGAGCTGTGGCAAGAAGGTTTGCTGTGTCTGTCAGCGTAGTGTCCAGAGCATGGAGGCGCTACCAGGAGACAGGCCAGTACATCAGGAGACGTGGAGGAGGCCGTAGGAGGGCAACAACCCAGCAGCAGGACCGCTACCTCCGCCTTTGTGCAAGGAGGAGCAGGTGGAGCACTGCCAGAGCCCTGCAAAATGACCTCCAGCAGGACACAAATGTGCATGTGTCTGCTCAAACGGTCAGAAAGACTCCATGAGGGTGGTATGAGGGCCCGACGTCCACAGGTGGGGGATGTGCTTACAGCCCAACACCGTGCAGGACGTTTGGCATTTGCCAGAGAACACCAAGATTGGCAAATTCGCCACTGGCGCCCTGTGCTCTTCACAGATGAAAGCAGGTTCACGCTGAGCACATGTGACAGACGTGACAGAGTCTGGAGACGCCGTGGAGAACGTTCTGCTGCCTGCAACATCCTCCAGCATGACCGGTTTGGCGGTGGGTCAGTCATGGTGTGGGGTGGCATTTCTTTGGGGGGCCGCACAGCCCTCCATGTGCTCGCCAGAGGTAGCCTGTGCCATTAGGTACCGAGATGAGATCCTCAGACCCCCTGTGAGACCATATGCTGATGCGGTTGGCCCTGGGTTCCTCCTAATGCAAGACAATGCTAGACCTCATGTGGCTGGAGTGTGTCAGCAGTTCCTGCAAGAGGAAGGCATTGATGCTATGGACTGGCCCGCCCGTACCCAGACCTGAATCCAATTGAGCACATCTGGGACATCATGTCTCGCTCCATCCACCAACGCCACGTTGCACCACAGACTGTCCAGGAGTTGGCGGATGCTTTAGTCCAGGTCTGGGAGGAGATCCCTCAGGAGACCATCCGCCACCTCATCAGGAGCATGCCCAGGCGTTGTAGGGAGGTCATACAGGCACGTGGAGGACACACACTACTGAGCCTCATTTTGACTTGTTTTAAGGACATTACATCAAAGTTGGATCAGCCTGTAGTGTGGTTTTCCACTTTAAATTTTGAGTGTGACTCCAAATCCAGACCTCCATGGGTTGATAAATTTGATTTACATTGATCATTTTTGTGTGATTTTGTTGTCAGCACATTCAACTATGTAAAGAAAAAAGTATTTAATAAGAATATTTCATTCATTCAGATCTAGGATGTGTTATTTTAGTGTTCCCTTTATTTTTTTGAGCAGTATATATATTATATATATATATATATATATATATATAGAAAGTACAATCGGGTGCTGAAACTATATTCTACACACCTTCCTCCCTTTTAACTGGCACCTTGTTTGAGTGTGCAAATACTCCCAAGCATAGGAATGTTTTGGATCTCCTAACTGCATTAATTAGGAAGATTTAGGGCTGACCTCATTTAGTCGATAGGCTGTTGGTCGACCGAGTTCTCTTTAGTTGAGCAGTAGCAAACACTAAAAACATGGTGTACAAGACAACTGTCTGATTTGCGTGTCTGAGTGGACTAATCCATTGTGCAGGCCAGGCCGTAACAGTCACTCACTCTAAAACATGTGCTACTGAAATTGTATATGGTTAAGGACAATGGTGCAACATTAATAAACCCCAACCTAATTAGGTCTATAATCAATAGCCTAACTGTTAAATGTGCCTGGCTTTATAAAATCATCCATATATAATCTATAGAAATAAGAAATCCTGCTTCTGTTGCCTATTTGAGTGTTTGTTTAACTTTTTATGGCTGCAGGGGCAGTATTGAGTAGCTCTGATTAAAGGTGCCCATTTCAAACGGCCTCGTACTCAATTCTTGCTCGTACAATATGCATATTATTATTATTATTGGATAGAAAACACTCTCTAGTTTCTATAACCGTTGGAATTATGTCTCTGAGTGAAACAGAACTCATTCTACAGCACTTTTCCTGACAGGGAGTTTGATTTCAGAAATCTTGGCCCCTGGTCCCAGGTCAGTTTTAAGGTCCCTGTAAATGCTATGAGGATACAAACACTGCCTACGCCTTCCTCTAGATGTCAGTAAGAGGTGACAATTTGAATGGAGTCGATTGCGCAATCAGGGCCTGTATAAAAGAGCACAAGGCGGAAGTAGCTTTCTTTTTTTCCTGCGCCTGACGCACGATGGACGTCGGACTGGCTCTCTTTCCAAGCTTTGGTTTAGCCACTTCTAAATCGCCGGTCATGTTTTTACTCGTTATAGGTGTTAAAAACATCATAAGGTAGTTAATTTAAACCGTTTTATAGCAATTTATATCCGTTTAGTGCGATTTTGAGGCATTTCTTTGTGATGCACTTTGAACGGCTGGGCACGTTTCCAGTACATGCCGAACGTTAGTGGCCATTTCGACAGGGCAAGAGGACATCTTTCGACCAAAAGACGATTAGACCGGAGAAAGGATACATTGCCCAAGATTCTGATGGAAGATCAGCTCATAGTAAGAAATATTTAAGATGATAAATCGTTGTTCTGTAGAAAAATGTTAAACGCATATTCCGCCATTTTTTTTGGTATAGCTTCGCTTGGCGAACCCTGTATTGCACAGTAAGGATAATTTTAGAAATGTAATTCAGCGATTGCATTAAGAACTAATTTGTCTTTCGATAGCTGTCCAACTTATATTTTTTTAGTCAAGTTTATGAAAAGTGATTCAATAGACAAGATCACTGTCAAAGATGTTTTCGCTGTAAAACACTTAGAAAATCTGAAATGTTGTCTGAATTCACAAGATCTGTGTCTTTCCATTGCTATGCGCTGTGTATTTTTAAGAAATGTTTTATGATGAGTAAATTGGTAATACACGTTGCTCTCTGTAGTAATTCTAGTCGCTTTGGTGAGATTTGTGATGGTGGCTGCAATGGCAAACTATGATTTATACCTGAAATATGCACATTTTTCTAACAAAACCTATGCTATACAATAAATATGTTATCAGACTGGCATCTGATGAAGTTGTTTCTTGGTTAGTGGCTATTTATATATCTTTATTTGGTCGAATTTGTGATAGCACCTGATGGAGTAAGAAACTGATGGAGTTAGAAAAGTGGTGTCTTTTGCTAACGTGGTTAGCTAATAGATTTACATATTTTGTCTTCCCTGTAAAACATTTTAAAAATCGGACATGTTGGCTTGATTCACAAGATGTGTACCTTTCATATGCTGCATTGGACTTGTTAATGTGTGAAAGTGAAATATTAAAAAAAAAAATTTTTTTTGAATTTCGCGCCCTGCACTTTGAGCTGGATGTTGTCATAGGTGTACCGACCTCGGGCTTGCAGCCATAAGAAGTTAATAGCCTACTGATTCCGTGAGCGCCAAGCGTCACGGAACCACAACATGTCGGACAATTAGACAATTTCACCAATTGGGCTGTTTTTTAAATATTTGCTATCTTGTAATAAAGGCTTTACACTTTTTTTGTTTTGTTAGAACAGCATCTTTGGTTTTACTTATAATTACATTTTCAGATCAATTATAATAACCCTCCTTTTCTTGATCTCATTATTATTACTATTATGATCATCATTATAATAATAAGTAATGTCATTAGAAGGCGTAGTATAGCAGCCTTGTAGAACCACCATCGATCGCGCTGTAGGCCTAAGAGAGCATCCTGTTTAGTCTTAATACCGTAACTTACCTATATTTAAATACTTACAGTGCATTCGGGAAGTATTCAGACCGCAGACTTTTTTCACAATTTGCTACAGCCGTATTCTGAAATTGCAGACTTTTTTTCCCACAATTTGCTACAGCCGTATTCTGAAATTGATTAAATTAATTGTTTTCATCAATCTACACACAACACCCCATAATGACAAAGCGAACAGGTTAAGAAAATGTTGCTAATTTATTAATAAAAAAACAGTATTACCTTATTTACATAAGTATTCAGACCTTTTGCTATATGCATCCTGTTTCCATTGATCATCCTTGAGATGTTTCTACAACTTGATTGGAAAATTCTATTGATTGGACATGATTTGAAAAAGGCACACACCTGTCTATATAAAAGGTCACACAGTTGACAGTGCATGTCAGAGCAAAAACCAAGCCATGAGGTCCAAGGAATTGTCCGTAGAGCTCCGAGACAGGATTGTGTCGAGGCACAGATCTGGGGAAGGGTACCAAAACATTTCTGCAGCACTGAAGTTCCAAGAACACAGTGGACTCCAATTCTTAAATGGAAGATGTCTTGGTGGATACAAACTCGTCCCAGTTAAATAAAAGGTTACATTTATAAAAAATAAATACAAATAATAATACTTATTACTTTTTTCAGCGGCAGGGACTGGGAGACTAGTCAGGATCGAGGGTAAGATGAACGGAGCAAAGTACAGAGAGATCCTTGATGAAAACCTGCTCCAGAGCGCTCAAGACTTCAGACTGGGGGCGAAGGTTCACCTTCCAACAGGACAACGGCCCTAAGCACACAGCCAAGACAACGCAGTGGTGGCTTTGGGACAAATCTATGAATGTCCTTGAGTGGCCCACCCAGAGCCCGGACATGAATCAAATCGAACATCTCTGGAGACACCTGAAAATAGCTGTGCAGTGACACTCCCCATCCAACTTGACAGAGCGTGAGAGGATCTGCAGAGAAGAAATGGGAGAAACTCCCCAAATACAGGTGTGCCAAGCTTGTAGCGTCATACCTAAGAAGACTCAAGGCTGTTATCACCGCCAAAGGTGCGTCAAAGTAAAGGGTCTGAATAATTGTGATCAGTTTTGTATTTTTTATACATTCGCAAAATGTATTTTTGCTGTGTCATTATGGTGTATTGTGTATAGATTGCTTTTTCCCCTCAATTTAATCCATTTTAGAATAAGGCTGTAACGTAACAAAAATGTGGAAGGGGTCTGAATACTTTCCGAATGCACTGTATTTAGGCTACTGTATCAATCAATCATTCATGTCATCACACGAGCCATTCATGATTTGAAATACAATCAAGCATTTTAGTTATAAAATAAAACAAAGCAACCCTTGAAAAATTTGCTGCAAACAATAAATAAACCGTTCAATTTTGGCAATTGCATTCACAAACATGTGACTCTTAAGTCTTTGCTGTAATAAAAGGCTTTACAAAAAAATAAAACATTACAACATACTCTCGGCTACTCTTATACTTTATTTAGTGGCGTCTCTTGATCTCCAGTATTTTCCACAACTAGTCAAAATGTATTCCACACATCTGATTTTCCATTTACCTCCTGAGCAACCAGTAAACAAACATTCCCCCATTTAGAGTTTGTCACATCCTCTGCATCCATTTTGCTGTCATATGTGTTATGGTGATCGGAGTTTGCTATAACCAATTTATTGATGTGATGATATGCTATAGGTCATGCCCTATTGGTCTATGTATTGCGATGCATACATGTATCACATAAAGAGAGCAAGGGTTAAGGGAAAAGGGAATGTTTTCCTAAACAAATGAGGGATTTCAGTAACAGAACTTTCCAGTCAGAAATGACTGGTCAAAAGAACAGACGACTCTCGGTCGATGAAGATTTTTTAAAGTCGGGGACAGCCCTAACAAGACTGCATACATTTTTTAAACAAGTTCAACAACAAGGAAAGGGTAGAATGTGTGTATCAGGACAAGGCATACACTCATAAAATGAGAAAAAAATAAACTTTTCTGTAGATAGTAGGCCTACCTCCTCAATGTGCATGCACTTAAATAAACTAATAAAATGTCCTTCAAGCACAGAGCCAGAAACAAAAAAATTACCCTTAACCTGTTTGGGCTGCAGGGGCAGTATTGAGTAGCCAGATAAAAGGTGCCCATTTCAAACGGCCTCGTACTCAATTCTTGCTCGTACAATATGCATATTATTATTACTATTGGATAGAAAACACTCTCTAGTTTCTAAAACCGTTTGAATTATATCTGTGAGTCAAACAGAACTCATTTGGCACAAACTTCCTGACCAGGAAGTGGAAAGTCTGAAATCGAGGCTCTGTTCTACTTCCTGCCTATAAATGGGCATGATACGTATTAGTATACATGCACTTCATAGACCTTCCCCTGGATGTCAAGAGGCGGTGAGAGAAGAAATGTAGTGTTTATCTTGGTCTGAAGTGGAATACAAGCTCTTTGTATGACGTGTCCCCCATTTCCGGTTTTCTGGAGAGCGCGAGGTGGTACCTGGATTTGCCTTCTGTTTAGCTGCCGTTATAGGCGACTACTATCTCCGGCTTTGATTTTATTTGATACATGTGACCATATCATCGTAAAGTATGTTTTTTCAATATAGTTTAATCAGATTATTGAAATTTTTTCGGGAGTTTTGCTGTGTTCCGTTCTCTGACTTTGTTGACGATGGAGAGATTCGTGCCACTTGGCTAGTGTGCTTGCTAAATCGAGAGGGAAAGTGGCCGTTCTAAATCCAAACAACGATTGTTCCCGACAAAGGACCCCTTGTCCAACATTCTGATGAAAGATCAGCAAAAGTAAGAAACATTTTATGATGCTATTTCATATATCTGTCGTACATGTGAATTAGTCGTCGGCGCCCAACGTTTGGGTACTCTAGCTATACCGAAGCTGGATGTCGTAATGAAGTTATTTTTTAGAATTCTAACACTGCGATTTCATTAAGAACTAATGGATCTATCATTTCCTATACAACATGTATTTTTTAGTTATGTTTATGAATAGCTATTTGGTCAGAATATGTGTGTCAGAAAAAGTGTCAGAAAAATATCCGGACGTTGTGGGAAATAGTAGCTACGTTAGCACAATGTGTAACCACTGATTTCAGCTCTAAATGTGCACATTTTCGAACAAAACATAAGTGTATGTATAACCTGATGTTATAGGACTGTCATCTGATGAAGCTTATCAAGGTTAGTCAAAAATTATATATCTTTTACTGGTTTGTCACGATCGCTAACTTTTACTGCTGGGGAAGGGCTTGTGTTTCTGGCTATTGTGGTAAGCTAATATAACGCTATATTGTGTTTTCGCTGTAAAACACTTAATAAATCGGAAATATTGGCTGGAATCACAAGATGCCTGTCTTTCATTTGCAGTACACTATGTATTTTTCAGAAATGTTTTATGATGAGTAATTAGGTATTTGACGTTGGTGTCTGTAATTATTCTGGCTGCTTTCGGTGCAATTTCTGATTGTATTTGCAATGTAAACTATGATTTATACCTGAAATATGCACATTTTTCGAACAAAACATAGATTTATTGAATAACATGTTATAAGACTCATCTGATGAAGTTGTTTGTTGGTTAGTTTGGTTGGTTCTTGGTTAGTTAGGTTGGCTTTGTGCATGCTACCTGTGCTGTGAAAAATGTCTGTCCTTTTTTGTATTTGGTGGTGAGCTAACATAAATATACGTGGTGTTTTCGCTGTAAAACATTTTAAAAATCGGACATGTTGGCTGGATTCACAAGATGTGTACCTTTCATATGCTGTATTGGACTTGTTAATGTGTGAAAGTTAAATATTTAAAAAATATATATTTTGAATTTCGCGCCCTGCACTTGAGCTGGCTGTTGTCATAAGTGTACCGACGCCGGGCTGCAGCCATAAGAAGTTAACACATTTTCAATTGACATACCTGACATTAGTTAAATGTTCTTCTGTTGCCTTTGAATTTACAGGCCTATCTAATCTTCAAATAATCTGCTGTGTTCACAGAAATCAAGCCACAATGCTTATTCTGTTGCTTCGCAGGTTTGTATCAAATTCACTCCAAGCACAAACCAATTCTAAACTGAATTCCAAAAGTTCCTTGAGAGGAAGGTGAAAATGAGGGGGAAAGGAAACAGTATCGTATCATGCTTGGCGGGAATGAATCCATTAAGGCAGGGGTGTCAAACTCATTCCACGGAGGGCCTAGTGTCTGCAGGTTTTTGGTTTTTCCTTTCAATAAAGCCCTAGACAACCAGGTGTGGGGAGTTCCTAACTAATTAGTGATGTTAATTCATCAATCAAGTACAAGGGAGGAGCGAAAACCCGCAGACACTCGGCCCCCCGTGGAATGAGTTTGACACCTGTGCATTAAGGGGTCCTCACCACATAGCTAAATTTACTCCTTTATTTGTTAGTTTAAGGGCTAACCAAAATGCAAGGGATTGTTTGTGGGCCCACCCAAACAGTCATTCAGTAATCTGGCAAAAACAAATCTGATAATAAAATTCTGACTAGTGTAAAAATGGAAAAACATCTTACGATTGCATTCCCTACAAAAATAGACAGGAAATTTCACTCAAGATATAGAAACCGCACCAAAACGCAATTAAGGACCTCCAAGACGACAAAGAAATTCTACCTACGACAGTAGCGGTGAAAATTTCTATAAAATTCTGCACTCCTAAAAACCGCCTCATGTTTGCCAGTGGTGAAGCTAATTTTTAATTCTCTTTGAAGACGATCCTCATTGTGTTTGGATTTCCTCCCCTCCTTCCAATTCTATCCTGTTTCCCCATCCTATTCTGATAAACACTGCCTCCCCCAGTCCTTACAGACAGACAGCGAGAGAAGGCAACGTTGGAATCAATTCAAATGCTACATTCAGCTCCATTTTAATTTCATTAACAGACACAAAATTGTAAATTTAATGCCACAATGTGTTTGCATAAATCATCAGGCGAC
Source organism: Salvelinus namaycush (assembly GCF_016432855.1). Classification (NCBI taxonomy): domain Eukaryota; kingdom Metazoa; phylum Chordata; class Actinopteri; order Salmoniformes; family Salmonidae; genus Salvelinus; species Salvelinus namaycush. The sequence goes on along the minus strand of NC_052307.1, from coordinate 64,909,702 downwards.
AAGACTATTCCAATGTAGTGAGCTAATGTAATACCAAATTGTAAACCTGTCATGCTCAAACTTCAAATGTACTATCAGACAACTCAATCACACAGCATAACAGCCACACTGAACGTGAATCAGTAAAAAGGTCAATTAAATGGCAGATTGAACTAATCTAATGTATTGCAGACTTATTTGCTTAAATTTGAATTCGATGTACTGTATCTTACAGGCTGACTATACCGCTCGCGTCGCGTGCGTTGCAAAATAAATTTAGAAATCTATATTATTCAATTATTGCACCCAGACTGCTCACGCGCGCCAAAGAACATCTGCATTGCCAAGGGCTAAAATAGAAGTCTGTTCTATTTCTGACGCAGATCGCGCTGCAAGTCCTGCCTCTCCCATCTCCTCATTGGTTTATAGAAGTAGGTACCCACGTGCCATCTCCTCATTGGTTATACCCACGTGGGTGACTGAAAGACGAACGACGTCGGTGGAGGTAATGCACCTAAGTTATGAAAGTTGTCGATCCAATATAAAGTCAAGAGAAGAAAAAGCCTAGAAGGAGGAGAGATGACTAGAAACGATTCGTTTGACCGTTTTGTGTGTGGATTAATTGTCGGAGTAGAGGACCTTGAGCATTTCAGGTAAAATAACAACTCAATGTTTATATCCCAGGACAAATTAGCTCGCAACAGCAAGCTAGCTAAATAGGACAAATTAGTTAGCAAGTGCAAGCTAGCTAGCTAAATTGCCATAAAGGTTTAATGCTTTTCAACCTGTCCCCAAATTAATGTAATTGGTTCAGAGTTTGTTTTGATATTTTAACTTCTTAGCGCTAGGGGTCAGAATTATTATTATTTTTTAAATAACGTGCCCAACGTAAACAGACATTATCTCTGTCCCAGATCGTAGAATATGCATATAATTTACAGATCAGGATAGAAAACACTCCAAAGTTTCCAAAACTGACAAAATATTGTCTGTGAGTATCTGTGTTTTGGTATATTTCACTTGTGATTGCACGATTATAAATATTTTTAGTAATATTTATGCATTTGGCACCCTGCAATTCTAGCGGTTGTTTAGGAAAATGATCCCGTAAAAGGGATCCGTAGCGCAGAGAAGTTAACCTGCGTGTCGTGATCGCGTTTGGTGTGGGGGGACAAAAAACATTTGCACACACGCATAGCCGGTTTGGGTTCCGTGTTACTCAGACAACCCCCTCTGCTGGTTCACAAGGAAACATTTGAAAATTCAAATCTCACTCTCTCCTAAGATTTTGTATTTCTGGCCAAAAGAAGAAAAGAGTCATGAAAAAGCAAGCTGCTCTAGCTCTCGTCACTGTATCTCAATGCATTCAAATTGCCATCAATAAAATGCAATTGTGTTCGTTGTCCGTAGCTTATGCCTGCCCATACCATAACCCCACCGCCACCATGGGGAATTCTGTTTACAACGTTGACATCAGAAAACCGCTTGCCCATACATTGCCACACATGTGGTCTGCAGTTGTGAGGCCAGTTGGACGTACTGCAAAATTCTCTAAAACGATGTTGGATGCTGCTTACGGTAGAGAAATTATCTGGCAACAGCTCTGGTGGACATTCCTGAAGTCACCATGCCAATTGCACACTCCCTCAAAACATCTGTGGCATTGTGATGTGTGACAAAACTGCACATTTAGGTGGCCTTTTATTGGCCCCAGCACAGTGTAAAGATCATGCTGTTAAATCAACTTCTTGATATGCCACAAATGTCAGCTGCATTGATTATCTTAGCAAAGGAGAAATGCTCACTAACTGGGATATACATTTGTGCATAACATTTCAGAGAAACAAGCTTTTTGTGCGTCTTGAACATTTCTGGGATCTTTTGTTTCATAGGACCAACACTTTTTTTAACCCCTTTATCTCTCCAATTTCGTGGTATCCAATTGGTAGTTACAGTCTTGTCTCGTCGCTTCCACTCCCGTACGGACTCTGGAGAGGTGAAGTTCGAGAGCAGTGCAACCTCCGAAACACAACCCAACCAAGCCGCACTGCTTCTTGCCACAATGCCCACTTAACCCGGAAGCCAGCTCACCAATGTGTCGGAGGAAACACCGTACACCTGGCGACAGTGTCAGCGTGCATTATGCCCGGCCCGCCACAGTTATCACTAGTGCGCGATGGGACAAAGACATCCCTGGCGGCCAAACCCTCCGCTAACCCGGACGAAGCTGGGCCAATTGTGCGCCGCCTACCCATACCATAACCCCACCAACACCGTGGGGAATTCTGTTTACAACGTTGACATCAACTGCCAAATTAATCCTCAGTCTCCCACTGACTCGCGAGACATGCAAAGCTCTCATCGTAACTTTCCAAAGGGCAGTCCAGCACCACCAGAACCAAGCCAAGGACAGATCTTTTCCATGGGAGGCAGCATTTACTTTTGTGCCAGATCTCCAAATGTAGATCAAAGGTATCATCTATCACTCGGCTGTACTAACATTTAGCTGTACTCACCCAGTCAAGTGTAATGTGCACCATTCAGGACTGTAACCTGTAGGTAACATTAGGGCAATTCCATGGTAACAGAATGATGCTGAGACAGATTTTTCACCTTAATATTCATGCCAAAGAAAAACCATTAATTGCAAAGTTAATAAACAAACCATAAAAATCTATGCACAAGTACTACTTTCCACAATTTCCACTGACAATGTTACAAAAACACAATTAATAAAATTACAGTAAAATGTTCCTCAGTTTTTATGACCAAGTTCTCCAAAAACTCTTAATCTGGTCTGATTTACAATTCAAAAGACAGCAGAAAGAATGAAGTTTCAACTATGATGTGAAGTGGATTAACACCTAATAACAGAATGAAACATGGGTCCCTGATCTGTACAATACAGAAATGCATAATTATTAGGAATGTAACGATTCACCGACATGTATCGATATGTACAGTTGAAGTCAGAAGTTTACATACACCTTAGCCAAATACACTTAAACTCAGTTTTTCAGTTTCATAATTCCTGACATTTAATCCTAGTAAACATTCCCTGTCTTAGGATCAATTTATTTTTAGAATGTGAAATGTCAGAATAATAGCAGAGAGAATGATTTATTTCAGCTTTTATTTCTTTCATCACAGAAGTTTACATACACTCAATTAGTATTTGGTAGCATTGCCTTTAAATTGTTTAACCTGTTTGGGCTGCAAGGGGCAGTATTGAGTAGCCAGATAAAAGGTGCCCATTTCAAACGGCCTCGTACTCAATTCTTGCTCGTACAATATGCATATTATTATTACTATTGGATAGAAAACACTCTCTAGTTTCTAAAACCGTTTGAATTATATCTGTGAGTCAAACAGAACTCATTTGGCACAAACTTCCTGACCAGGAAGTGGAAAGTCTGAAATCGAGGCTCTCTTCTACTTCCTGCCTATAAATGGTCATGAGATCTATTAGTATACATGCACGTCATACACCTTCCCCTGGGTGTCAAGAGGCTGTGAGAGAAGAAATGAGGTGATTATCTTGGTCTGAGATGGAACATCATCTTGGAATGACGTGTCCCCCATTTTCGGTACTCTGAAGAGCGCGACGTGGACAGTGGGATTGCCTTCTCTTTAGCTGCCGTAATAGGCGAGTACTATCTCCGGCTTTGATTTTATTTGATACATGTCACCATATCATCGTAAAGTATGTTTTTTCAATATAGTTTCATCAGATTATTTAAATTTTTTCCGGGAGTTTTGCCGTGTTCCGTTCTCTTCCGTTTGTTGACATGGAGAGATTCGCGCCCCTTGGCTAGTGTGCATGCTAATTGAAGAGGGAAAGTTGCCGTTCTAAATCCAAACAACGACTGTTCTGGACAAAGGACACCTTGTCCAACATTCTGACGGAAGATCACCAAAAGTAAGAAACATTTTATGATGCTATTTCATATATCTGTCGTGCATGTGAACTGGTCGTCGGCGCCCAAGTGTTTCTGGCTATTGTGGCTACGCTAATCTAACGCTACATTTTGTTTTCGCTGTAAAACACTTAATAAATCGGAAATATTGTCTGGAATCACAAGATGCCTGTCTTTCAATTGCTGTACACTATGTATTTTTCAGAAATGTTTTATGATGAGTAATTAGGTATTTGACGTTGGTGTCTGTAAATATTATGGCTGCTTTCGGTGCAATTTCATATTGTAGCTGCAATGTAAACTATGATTTATACCTGAAATATGCACATTTTTCGAACAAAACATATGCTATACAATAAATATGTTATCAGACTGTCATCTGATGAAGTTGTTTCTTGGTTAGTGGCTATTTATATATCTTTATTTGGTCGAAATTGTGATAGCTACTGATGGAGTAAAAAACTGGTGGAGTAAAAAAAGTGGTGTCTTTTGCTAACGTGGTTAGCTAATAGATTTACATAGTGTCTTCCCTGTAAAACATTTTAAAAATCGGACATGTTGGCTGGATTCACAAGATGTGTACCTTTCATATGCTGTATTGGACTTGTTAATGTGTGAAAGTTAAATATTTAAAAAAATATATATATTTTGAATTTCGCGCCCTGCACTTTGAGCTGGCTGTTGTCATAAGTGTACCGACGTCGGGCTTGCAGCCAGAAGAAGTTAACTTGGGTCAAACGTTTCAGGTAGCCTTCCACAAGCTTCCCACAATAAGTTGGGTGAATTTTGGCGCTTTCCTCCTGACAGAGCTGGTGTAACCGAGTCAGGTTTGTAGGCCTCCTTGCTCGCACACGGTTTTTCAGTTCTGCCCAAACATTTTCTATAGGATTGAGGTCAGGGCTTTGTGATGGCCACTCCAATACCTTGACTTTGTTGTCCTTAAGCCATTTTGCCACAACTTTGTAGGTATGCTTGGTGTCATTGTCCATTTGGAAGATGCATTTGCGACCAAGCTTTAACTTCCTGACTGATGTCTTGAGATGTTGCTTCAATATATCCACATCATTTTCCTCCCTCATGATGCCATCTATTTTGTGAAGTACACCAATCCCTCCTGCAGCAAAGCACCCCACAAAATGATGCTGCCACCCCCGTGATTCACAGTTCTATTTTTTCCCCATCAGACCAGAGGACATTTCTCCAAAAAGTACGATCTTTGTCCCCATGTGCAGTTGCAAACCGTAGTCTGGCTTTTTTATGGCGGTTTTGGAGCAGTGGCTTCTTCCTTGCGGAGTGGCCTTTCAGGTTATGTCAATATAGGACTTGTTTTACTATGGATATAGATACTTTGTACCGGTTTCCTCCAGCATCTTCACAAGGTCCTTTGCTGTTGTTCTGGGATTGATTTGCACTTTTCGCACCAAAGTCCATTCATCTCTAGGAGACAGAAAACGTCTCCTTCCTGAGCGGTATGACGGCTGCGTGGTCCCATGGTGTTGATACTTGCATACTATTGTTTGTAAAGATGAACGTGGTACCTTCAGGCATTTGGAAATTTCTCCCAAGGATGAACCAGACTTGTGGAGGTCTACAATTTTTTCCCGGAGGTCTTGGCTGATTTCTTTTGATTTTCCCATGATGTCAAGCAAAGAGACACTGAGTTTGAAGGTAGGCCTTGAAATACATCCACAGGTACACCTCCAATTGACTCAAATGATGTCAATTAGCCATTCAGAAGCTTCCTAAGCCATGACATCATTTTCTGGGATTTTCCAAGTAGTTTAAAAGGCACAGTCAACTTAGTGTATGTAAACTTCTGACCCGCTGGAATTGTGATGCAGTGAATTATAAGTGAAATAATCTGTCTGTAAACAATTGTTGGAAAAATGACTTGTGTCATGCACAAAGTAGATGTCCTAACCGACTTGCCAAAACTATAGTTTGTGAACAAGAAATTTGAGGAGTGGTTGAAAAACCAGTTTTAATGACTCCAATATAAGTGTATGTAAAATTCCGACTTCAAATGTATATTCAAATGTTTAAGATGAGAGCGCATCGGTCCTCGGACCCCAAACCGATCCAAATGTAGCATGCGTCGGTCAAAAAAAACTGATTTGAATGTTACAAATCAATGGTTCACACATTTCTTTTGCTCATATTACATTATTTCGACCTTCTGAAAATACCTCATATTTTGTGACAACTGATGAGTCCTCTCTTTCAGAGTTGAAGTGCATGTAACTGCATTGATAGTCAATGATCTACAAGTTTGCATGCGTGCCGGACAACCCCAGGCAATATCAGTAGCCTAGTCAAACTGCGCACTGTGCCCAGTTTCGTGTGCTGACCAATGCGAGGAAGGCGGCCTGTTCCCGATCTTGCATGGTACCTTCAACATTCGTATGCTAAAATGGCTTGCGTGATATTAGTTGAGTGACAACCTACGTAATTTGCTAGGTTATTGTTATCTATGCATTGTTGAAAATTGTGTTTTACCAGAATAAAAGTAAGCTACCGGAGACAACATCTGGCTATACCTGCTTAACTTGGTTTACAATAGATTTTATTTTGATTGTGCAGGTTCACCATCAGCAAAAGTTTTTCATGCTTTTTCTTTAAACAATCAGTGTATATGGTCTTTCTTAGATATAAAATTATCAACTTTACCCTGTATAACGAGCAATCACTTTTGTGAGGCACACTGCATGGCCGAAGCGCTTGCCCATAAGGGCACTCGGGGCGGCACCCCACTTGTGATGGGCAATAAAAATAAAGTATATAAAAACAAATATGGATTATGTTTTAAATGTTCTATGTGTACATGTTCCTGTTTCAAAAAAATATTATTCAAAACAAGCTGTTCAGTTACTGACTACTCTGCCCCTCAATGACTGCCAGCTCTGCGTTCAAGGTCAAGCGAACATTGCTTCGATTGTTTTGCTATGAGGGAGAACTGCCCCAATGAAAAGTTAACATATTTAATTATTTTACGATAGCTAAATGATCCACTGCATAACTAATAAACTTAGAATTGTTATAATTTGATACAATATTGAATTTGGCCTTTATTACTATAGCCCATAAAACGTTGAATAACACATTCATAAACGGCAAAAATGACAGTCAATAAGTGTATCATAAGGAATAAGGTTGACGTGATTGTCCTATAGTTTTTTTTGTTTTTGGGACACATAATTTACCCCTTATTCTTGTTGGCACAAAACTACTTCCATACATTTGTATGGGTTAACTTCAGACAAGTCTTGTGACACTTGTGGGGTTTGTAGAGCAAAACGGAGAACACCATTGTGTTTGTGAGTCTCCCCTTTCGTCATATTTTCGGGATGTCTCATGATCTGACAAACTGATTTCAGGCAACATTCACACTGAGCTAAAGGGTAGAACTGCCACTTTCACGGAGCAGACTCTAACCGGGAAGCTTTTAAGAAATCCCGCTCTGCCCACCGATGAACCATCAAACAGGCAAAGTGTCAATAGGGGACTAGGATCGAATCGTACTACACCGGCTCTGACGCTCATCGGATGTGGCAGGGCTTGCAAACTATTAGACTACAAAAAGGGAGGCAGAGCCGAGAGCAGCCCAGTGACACGAGTCTACCAGATGTGCTAAATAACTTCTATGCTCACGTCGAGGCAAGCAACACTGAAACATGCATGAGAGCATCAGCTGTTCCGGATGACGGTGTGATCTCGCTCTCCGCAGCCGATGTGAGTAAGACATTTAAACAGGTCAACATTCACAAGTCTGCAGGACCAAACGGATTACCAGGACGTGTGCTCTGAGCATGTGCTGACCAACTGGCAAGTGTCTTCACTGACATTTTCAACTTCTCCCTGTCCGAGTCTGTAATACCAACATGTTTCAAGCAGACCACCATAGTGTTCTTGGCCACAGGGACTAAGGTAACCTGCCTAAATGACTACCGACCCGTAGCACTCACGTATGTAGCCATGAAATGCTATGAAAGGGTGGTCATAGCTCATCAACACCATTATCCCAGAAACCCTAGACCCACTCCAATTTGCATACCGCACCAACAGATCCAGAGATGATGCAATCTCTATTGCACTCCACACTGTCCTTTCACACCTGAACAAAAGGATCACCTATCTGAGAATGCTATTCATTGACAAGAGCTCAACACCATAGTGCCATCAAAGCGCATCACTAAGCTAAGGACCCTGAGACTAAACACCTCCCTCTGCTACTGGATCCTGGACTTCCTGACGGGCCGCCCCCAGGTCGTAAGGTAACAAAACAACTGCCACGCTGATCCTCAACACAGGGGCCCCTCAGGGATACGTGCTCAGTCCCCTCCTGCACTCCCTGTTCACTCATGGATGCACAGCCAGGCACGACTCCAACACCATCATTAAGTTTGCTGATGACACAACAGTGGTAGGCCTGATCACCGACAACAATGAGACTGACCTCCCTATAGAGGCTGAGACCTGACCGTGTGGTGCAAGGACAACCTCTCCCTCAACGTGATCAAGACAAAGGAGATGATTGCAGACTACAGGAAAAGGAGGACCGAGCACGCCCCTATTCTCATCGACGGGGCTGTAGTAGAGCAGGTTGAGAGCTTCAAGTTCCTTGGCGTCCACATCACCAACAAACTAACATGGTCCAGGCACACCAAGACAGTCGTGAACAGAGCACGACAAAACCTATTCCACCTCAGGAGACTGAAAAGATTTGGCGTGGGGCCGATTTCAAGTTTTCATAACAATCGGAAATCGGTATTTTTGGACACCGATTTTTTTTTTAATGCCTTTATTTAACTAGGCAAGTCAGTTAAGAAAACATTCTTATTTTCAATGACGGCCTAGGAACGGTGGGTTAACTGCCTTGTTCAGGGGCAGAACGACAGATTATTACCTTGTCAGCTCGGGCATTCAATCTTGCAAACTTACAGTTAACTAGTCCAACGCTCTAACCACCTGTTTTACATTGCACTCCACAAGGAGCCTGCCTGTTACGCAAATGCAGTAAGAAGCCAAGGAAAGTTGCTAGCTAGCATTAAACTTATCTTATAAAAAACAATCAATCATAATCACTAGTTAACTACACATGGTTGATGATATTACTAGTTTATCTAGCGTGTCATGCGTTGCATATAATCGATGCGGTGCGCATTCGCGAAAAAGGACTGTCGTTGCTCCAACGTGTACCTAACCATAAACATCAATGCCTTTCTTAAAATCAATACACAAGTATATATTTTTAAACCTGCATATTTAGTTAATATTGCCTGCTGCTAACATGAATTTCTTTTAACTAGGGAAATGGTGTCACTTTTCTTGCAACAGAGTCAGGGTATATGCAGCAGTTTGGGCCGCCTGGCTCGTTGCGAACTGTGTGAAGACTATTTCTTCCTAACAAAGACAGCCAACTTCGCCAAACGGGGATGATTTAACAAAAGCGCATTTGCGAAAAAAGCACAATCGTTGCACGATTGTACCTAACCATAAACATCAATGCCTTTCTTAAAATCAATACACAGAAGTATATATTTTTAAACATGCATATTTAGCTAAAATAAATCCAGGTTAGCAGGCAATATTAATCAGGTGAAATTGTGTCACTTCTTGCGTTCATTGCACGCAGAGTCAGGCTATATGCAACAGTTTGGGCCGCCTGGCTCCTTGCGAACTAATTTGACAGAATTTTACGTAATTATGACATAACATTGAAGGTTGTGCAATGTAATAGGAATATTTAGACTTATGGATGCCACCCATTAGATAAAATATGGAACGGTTCCGTATTTCACTGAAAGAAACGTTTTGTTTGAGATGATAGTTTCCGGATTCGACCATATTAATGACCTACGGCTCCTATTTCTGTGTGTTATGTTATAATTAAGTCTATGACTTGATAGAGCAGTCTGAGCGATGGTAGGCAGGCAGCAGCAGGCTCGAAAGCATTCATTCAAACAGCACTTGTGTGTTTTGCCAGCAGCTCTGGTTCGAGCCCAGGTAGGAGCGAGGAGAGGGACGTAAGCTATACGGTTACATTGGCAATACTAAAGTGCCTATAAGAACATCCAATAGTCAAAGGTATATGAAATACAAATCGTATAGAGAGAAATAGTTCTATAATTCCTATAATAACTACAACCTAAAACTTCTTACCTGGGAATATTGAAGACTCATGTTAATAGGAACCACCAGCTTTCATATGTTCTCATGTTCTGAGCAAGGAACTTAAACATTAGCTTTCTTACATGGCACATATTGCACTTTTACTTTCTTCCCCAACACATTGTTTAAACCAAATTGAACATGTTTCATTATTTATTTGAGGCTAAATTGATTTTATTGATGTATTATATTAAGTTAAAATCAGTGTTCATTCAGTATTGTTGTAATTGTCATTATTACAAATAAATAAAACAATTAAAATAAAATAAAAATTGGCCGATTAATCGGTATCGGCTTTTTTTGGTCCTCCAATAACTGGTATCGGCATTGAAAAATCATAAATCGGTCGACCTCTACTACAGAGGGTAGTGCGAACGGCCCAGTACATCACCGGAGTCAAGCTTCCTGCCATCCAGGACCTCTATACCAGGCGGTGTCAGAGGAAGGCCCTAAAAATTGTCAAAAACTCCAGCCACCCTAGTCCTAGACTGTTCTCTCTGCTACCGCACGTCAAGCGGTGCTGGAGCGCCAAGTCTAGTGCATTTAAACAGCTTGGGAAATTCCAGAAAATCATGTCATGGGTTTAGAGGCTTCTGATAGGCTAATTGACATCATTTGAGTCAATTGGAGGTGTACCTGTGGATGTATTTCAAGGCCTACCTTCAAACTCGTGGCCTCTTTGCTTGGCATCATGGGAAAATCCAAAGAAATCAGCCAAGGCCTCAGAAAAAAAATTGTAGACCTCCACAAGACTGGTTCATCCTTGGGAGCAATTTCCAAACGCCTGAAAGTACCACGTTCATCTGTACAAACAATAGTACGCAAGTATAAACACCATGGGACCACGCAGCCGTCATATCGCTCAGGAAGAAGACGCGTTCTGTCTCCTAGAGATGAATGTACTTAGGTGCGAAAAGTGCAAATCAATCCCAGAACAACAGCAAAGGACCCTGTGAAGATGCTGGAGGAAACCGATACAAAAGTGTCTATATCCACAGTAAAACAGGTGCTATATCAACATAACCTGAAACGCTGCTCAGCAAGAAGACACTGCTCCAAAACCGCCATAACCAGACTACGGTTCGCAACTGCACATGGGGACAAATATCGTACTTTTTGGAGAAATGTCCTCTGGTCTGATGAAACAAAAATAGAACTGCTTGGCCATAATGACCATCGTTATGTTTGGAGGAAAAAGGGGGAGGCTTGCAAGCCGAAGAACACCATCCCAACCGTGAAGCACGGGGGTGCCAGCATCATGTTGTGGGGGTGCTTTGCTGCAGGAGGGACTGGTGCACTTCACAAAATAGATGGCATCATGAGGGAGGAAAATTATGTGGATATATTGAAGCAACATCAAGACATCAGTCAGGAAGTTAAAGCTTGGTCGCAAATGGTCTTACAAATAGACAATGACCCCAAGCATACTTGCAAAGTTGTGGCAAAATGGCTTAAGGACAACAAAGTCTAGGTATTGGAGTGGCCATCACAAAGCCCTGACCTCAATCCCATATAAAAATTGAGGGAAGAACTGAAAAAGTGTGTGCAAGCAAGGAGGCCTACAAACCTGACTCAGTTACACCAGCTCTGTCAGGAGGAATGGGCCAAAATTCACCCAACTTATTCTGGGAAGATACCCGAAACATTTGACCCAAGTTAAACAATTTAAAGGCAATGCTACCAAATACTAATTGAGTGTATGTAAACTTCTGACCCACTGGGAATGTGATGAAAGAAATAAAAGGTTAAATAAATCATTCCCTCTACTATTATTCTGACATTTCACATTCTTAAAATAAATTGATCTTAACTGACCTAAAACAGGGAATTGTTACTAGGATTATATTTCAGGAATAATGAAAAACTGAGTTTAAATGTATTTGGCTAATGTGTATGTAAACTCCTGACTTCAACTGTAGGTATTTTCTCAAAACTGCATTGTTGGTTAAGGGCATGTAAGTAAGCATTTCACTGTAAGGTCTACTACACCTGTTGTATTCGGCACATGTGACAAATAAAATTTGTATTTGAACCATCTCACACCCCGGGTATTCAGCCAATTAGCGGCCACCGCTGCAGTAAACACTTCCAACTGGTCAAAACCATTCAATTTTGAGATTGGGTGGAATCTAAAGGTGTGCTATATATTCATTGGGTATGTCATAGCAAATGTGTTAATGATAAATATTGATACATTATTAGCTCACACTTAATCTGCAAGAATGACAAGTTAAATAGTGGCCGATGGTGATTTCAAAGTGGGGAGACAAAAAACATAAGCTACCCACCCCACCTAATCTGATAGTGTTAGATGCCTAGTCTCCCTTATGGCTCAGCTCAGGTGTCTACATAGCACATACACCATAGACATATAGAATTTACACACACACACACACAAGAGAGAGAGGTCAGCTCAGACAGATGCAGCTCATGAGGTCCATCAGCAGCAGATTTGAATTTAAAATGGAAAATTAATGCGTTTATCGTATTGGAGACCATGTACACTACATGACCAAAAGTATGTGGACACCTGCTGGTCAAACATCTCATTCCAATATCATGGGCATGAATATGGAGTTGGTCCCCCCTATGCTGCTTTAACAGCCTCCACTCTTCTGGGAAGGCTTTCCACTAGATGTTGGAATATTGCTGTGGGTACCTGCTTCCATTCAGCCACAAGAGCATTAGTGAGGTCGGGCACTGATGTTGGGCAATTAGAGCTTGCTCGCAGTTGCCATTCCAATTCAGCACAATGGTGTTTGATAGGGTTGAGGTCAGAGCTCTGTGCAGGCCAGTCAAATTCTTCCATACCGATTGACAAACCATTTCTGTATGGACTTCGCCTTGTGCACAGGGGAATTGTCATGCTGAAACAGGAAAGGGCCTTCCCCAAACTGCTGCCACAAAGTTGGAGGCACAGAATCGTCTAGAATGTAATTGTATGCAGTAGCGTTAAGATTTCCTTTCACTGGAACTAAGGGGGCTTTTCCGAACCTGTTCTGTGAGCTTGTGTGGCCTACCACTTGGCGGCTGAGCCGTTGTTGCTTCTAGACATTTCCACTTCACAATATCAGCAGTTCACAGTTGACTGGGGCAGCTTTAGCAAGGCAGAAATTTGACAAACTTGACTTGTTGGAAAGGTGGCATCCTATGACAGTGCCACATTGAAAGTCACTGAGCTCTTCAGTAAGGCCATTCTACTGACAATGTTTGTCTATGGAGATTGCATGGCGGTGTGCTTTATTTTATACAACTGTCAGCAACAGGTGTGGCTGAAATAGCCGAAACCACTAATTTGAAAGGGTGTCCACATACGTATCTAGATATTTTTGTATACATTGTGTATCGACTCGTCTTGAAAGGGAAAGATGCACATCCCTAATAATTATGGATATGTGATGTATTCATTGTGATGTATCCTGAATAGGTACACAAAAAAGGTATAAAAATGCAATATCCTCCTTTGCATGTTTGGTTATTATTTTACACATTGGCAATTATTCTAATATGCTCCCCCCAAACAAGACCACATTTGGTTGATACAGACAAGACCCAATCTGAACCAATCAAGTTTGGACATCATAGTAGAGCACAGTAAAGTACAGCAGAGTAGAGTTCAGTACATTATACTGTACTCTAGTGTGCTTTACTCTACTGTACAGTGCTGTATTGTGCTGATATAGACTCAACTTTTCTTTACTGTACTGCAATGTGCTGTCTAAACTTGTGAAACAGATATCTAAAATTCAACTACTTTTCAATGGCCATGCATGTCTGGTGCTCAGTGGTTGAGGACGCTGGTTACAGTAAATGGAAACAGAGGGGGCTCATAGGTAGGTGTCAGTAAGAGCTGGGAGAGATGACATTAACTGGAGAGAGAGAGAGGTCGTCCAGACTTTTCACAATTATGAGCTGAACATGACAGTATGCCAGTGGAAGGAAGGATAGTAGCAGGTGAACCAACTGTGGTATCATTTCCCATTTTATCCAATGCAATTGCAGTCATTATGTTATTGCTTTTTCTGTCATTATGTTACAGATTTTGTTACAGAATGACACATTTTAAACATGTGTGGGTTTTTTGAAACAGAAAGACAAGTCACTAGGCAATATTTCTTAAACTTACAGAAGGCAAATAATTTCAGCAATATTAAATATAAAATGTTGCTATTAGTTGGAAAGGGTCTTAACTTCAACAAGATTGTGTTTTAATGTTATTCTAATAGCTTTTAAGACTTTTTTTGGCAGACGTCCGGGTTAGAGGAGGGTTTGGCCAGGGTAGGCCGTCATTGTGAATAAAATTTGTTTTTAACTGACTTGCCTAGTTAAATAAAAATAAAACATGTCTTCTAAGACCCCTTTGTTTGACCAGAAATCAAAGCCTTTGCTTTTTCCTAAATTTAAGATAGAAAATAGCTGAAAGAATGTATATGCCCCTTCATTTGACATCACATTTGATGTGCTCCTATAAACTTCACTTGTTGGTGCTCATGGGTCCTTTAACATGGAAATGGCCATTACAAAATCTGCATCTTCCATGGTATTTCAAAATACTACTACATTAGTTGTCATCTCATAAAGGCAGTTCCAACCCTGTAATAAAAAAGCAGCAAAACAATTCTTTCCATGTTTAAAATGTATTTGCCCTATTCCATAACAATGTCTGATGTTGACCATAAAACATCAAGTCAATGTATTGATGATGGAACTTATGCCCATCAAAATAGGGAAGTGATATCCCACGTATGGATCCATGTCATCCAGATCCGCATTCCTTTACACTGGCCTTACAGCAGATTACTGTGCTGAGAATCAACAAATATACTGTAGCATATTTTCTGATATTATTAACATACGCCTAGGTGCTGACATTTTGCAATTTATGACTAGGCTAAGGTTACATGTTACCTAAGTGGTTCTATATTTTTCATATGTCCATTAAATTAGATTAGAAAAGTTTATAAAAAAAGTGCCAGTCATGACTTTCCCAATGTTGTAATTTCCACAGAGAACTGTCCATGTGCTTCAGTTCCTGATATGTCACTATATATAATCTAAAACTATTTACACAATATTGAAACCAAGACAAATCACAAGTCGGTTCTGAATGATTGTGCACCAGATAATGTGGTGGTATAAGTTAGACCATGAACATTAAGTCTGATTATGATAAACATCTGTCAACAACTGTTCAAACGCAAAAAGCAAACCATATCTATTAGCATATTATGGATCCTTATGATACTTCATAATTCATGTAGGGAGTTTCTATATGAAACCAAAGGATAAGGCAACAGGTGAAACGTGCATAAAAGTAAAATCACCATATTATTCAGTGTGCAAATTGAGCATTTAATTCTGGAAGTTGACTGGGGTATGAGTGCAACAATATTTACCTACAGATCTGTGAAGAGATTCATGTTGAACGCAGCCGAATAATATTTTTCAGGTTTGTACTGATACAACATGCAGGTCATTGATTATGTATCAAGATATGGTAAGGTGCAGGGCAGGCTGTGCTATTATTACCATAGCCATTTATACCGTCATGGATTTGAAATACATGTCGAGACATGCAAAAAAAACAATGGTGGTTTTCAACCCAGTTAGTGCAGGCGTGCACCACTGGCTTTCTCCCGTAAACTAACTTCGTTATAACGCGGGCAAGCGTACTAGCTACATACTATTCTGTTTTCCCGAAATTACGCAAATTGACTAGAGTGCGTGCACTAATGAGGATACCGAAACCATGCACAATGCACACGTCCAGGCCATATATACACACCTCAGTGGGTCCAGCTAACTAACCGCGGGGTTGTTAATATTCACCCATTTTGACCCTTTAGTCGAGACCCGTCCACCACCACAAAAAGGTAGCGATAGCTTGCTGCTAATGGCATGAATGTGTCCGACATGCCGCACGCGCTATTCCATAACAAAAATGTGCGAACAATTGATATAAAATAACTTACAGTAACCAATATTAGCTCTTGGTATTAAGAAATTAACAAAAAAACTGTATAAAAAAAGTAATATTGTCAACGCCAATCACAAATGTTGACATGTATGTTTACGTTGATGAAAATGAGGGCGAAGGAGGCAACACTCAGTAGCTGCTGGTTAATAATGAGCTGGCTAATTAAATATCTGGGCTAGCTAGCTAGAGGTAGCCACACTATAATGGCAAAACATGTGGAGCTGGCTGAATTAATGTAAGTTAACTAAGCTATCTGGCTAGCAATCAAAGTAGCACAATGCTAGCTAATGGTCGTCCTTACCAGATGGAATTCTTTATTTTGAGCTGCAACGCACTGGCCTCAGTCCCTTGCAGTCCAGGAACTAGGGATGGTAAGGTGCTTATTCCAGAGCCCAGCTTCGGGAGCTGATCATGTTGTTGTTGATCCTCAGTCATCACGATGAGATTCAGGATGGGAGGAAAGGGATCTTTAACATGCAGGCCTCAACTTGGACCTCGAGATAGCAGTTATTTTCCTACTGTACATTACCGACCCACCCGTTCTCATTTGCGATATACGTGGCCTCAGTTCCAGGATAGAAACGGTGCCGGGAAAACATGGTTAGACGGTTAATTTCGAACACCATGCACAGACATGTAAAAAATAATAATCACAAGTAGAGAGGAATACAAAATGCACGCTTTCCCCAGGATTCCGTCGCAGCCTTGGGGCGACCCATGCGTTTGCAAACACTCGTGGTGGAAGTGTTTGTGATGCTGATTTTGTGATGCTGACTAGTATTCTGCCAGCAGGACGAACGATGACGTCACATTGAAACCTTCTAAATAAAAGCCCGCATTTCAAAATGTTGCAATGTGGAT
This sequence comes from Salvelinus namaycush, assembly GCF_016432855.1. Classification (NCBI taxonomy): domain Eukaryota; kingdom Metazoa; phylum Chordata; class Actinopteri; order Salmoniformes; family Salmonidae; genus Salvelinus; species Salvelinus namaycush. Next base: position 64,892,800 of record NC_052307.1, on the reverse strand, counting down.
AACTCATTCAAAAGATATTTACTTTTAACAATTTTTTTGGTCTCTACTAATATGTATCCCATGTACAGTCTATTACAGTATATTGCATTGGGGCCTATGTAGGGGAGGAGTGAAAAGCCTGTAGCAGGCCGTGTAACACAGTCCCTCTCCAAAACTACACCCTACTGAGTATTTCCCACGCCACTTTAGCTGAGACAGGTATAAAAGTTCTCTCTACAAGCCAATAAGTATCCCCCGTGTATTGAGCTGCAGTGAAAGGACTGGGTGGAGTAAGGAGTCACCAGTACTCTGAAACAAGAGACCCATTTAAGTTTTGCAGACTATCTATTGAATAATTCCAATAACAAATATTTGTATTTTATTAAAAGTGCATTTATTTAAATATAGCCTACATAATATGTTTCAACATACCAGTATTTGTGTAAATATTCAAAAGAAATGCTGGTATGAATACAAAATACATAAAAAAAATCTATATTCACAATTTAGCATGTCTTTGCAGGGTAACTCTTATTTTGAAGAAAGAAATGCGCGATCGTCCTGCCAGCATAATATCCTACTGCTGAGAGAACGGTAATGTGATGCTGCTCCTGCTGCTGCTGTCAGGCATCGGCGGCGCAGGCGCAGAGTGCACGAATGAAGAATAACGTGCTTTTTTTGGGTTGTTTTTACACGGCTGTGGTGAGTAGCCAAAAAGTGACCAGCCAAGTACTGTGTGCCTACAGTAAAAATGCATGAATGATCAGTACTATGGACGTGGTCTTCAATAATCCAATGAGTTTGTAAAATAACATTTTGAAATGTCTATTTAATTTAAACAAATGAATATATCTTTAATGGCATTATGCTCCATGTGTAGACATGCAGCGAATCTGTTAGCCTTAGTAAAGGCTGTCCCACTGCACATTTGCACATTTCATGTTTAGCAAACAACTCAAATGAATGTGTTCATTGGTCCACAATGGGCCCTAACATAATCTTTTTCTTAAACGTATCAAAGTCAAGATTGTGGAAAACAGCGAGCACAGCAAATGTGCGTTATCCTTCGCCTTGTCGCACAGTGGAGATAAACATTTGGCCACGACTTGTTGCTATGCAACCGTAACGCCACCCGCCAGATTCAGCACCACAAAATGTCTGAAAGAAGAATGCATGCGGTGAGTCAATGTATTGTTTTAAACAACTAGCTAATTACAGTATTACACTTCTAAAACACGTTAACATACCCATTCACAAGTTAAATACAAGAAGAAATAACTAGCTATAGCCACCTTTATGTGTCCTAGCTATATCGCTGTTTAAGATCTAAGTTAGCTAACTGCTAGCTAGATAGTTAGCATGCTAGTTAAAACTGTAACGTTTTATTATACGCTGTCTGACTTTCAATGAAAGCGTTGTTCCTTTGAAATGTTATATGCCTGTTGGCTAAAAGAACCAACAACTACTATATTTTTAATGAGCTACCTAACTTACTACATTTGTTTATTTAGCCCAAAAGACCCATGTCATCCAAGGCAGAAAGGTCTCAAGGAGGAAGATCTGTGAGACGTCCAGCCTCTGTCCCCTCAAAGAAACCATCCACGATAGACCTACTTGCTAAAGAGGAGGAATACAAGTGAGGTTCCTTGCCCAAACATCTGTGCCCATTGCCAAACATCTGTTGAGTCAATGTAAACTGTATCATATGAGATGCTGTAACCAGATGGCGATAGTAATAAAAAAATGCATATTTCTCCCATTCCAGATGTATAAATGCAGAGCAGGAGGCAAAAACAGCTGAACTAGCAAGGCAAGCCGAACAGGTTATGGTAAGTGGTTTAAGATAGCTACCTGGCCAATTGACACACTTCAGAACAACATAAAACATTCATTTTTAGACATATTTGTTTTATTTAAACTTTTTGTCCTGATTGTTTTTTCTTAATTTTTTTCAGCGTGACCAAAATTAAGTCTTGTCAAAGCCAATCTCTTTCCACCTTGATGTTGAAATTGAGGATGAGGAGGAGGATTTCAGGTAATAAAATATTGCATTGCTCAAAACGTATAGCATTTCAGTGTAGTAGACTGGATAAGAATATATGAGAACCGCCTATAATACAAATGTATTTGTCTTTAGGAATGTGAACATGCTGGAATCTTCAGTTATGAAGCCCACTTCTAAGGTGCCGTATTCAATTCAGTTTGATATGTAAAATGTAACAGCTCAGAGACACAAATGTAATGTAATCCGTTAGTAAAACTGGGGGAGAATTTCAATTGTATTTCCTTGATTCCTCGCGTCCTCTTCAAACCCCATTGGATGAGAAGGTCAGAGGGGCGGAACTTCTGACCTTCTCATCCAATGGGTTTTGAGAAGGAGGCGAGGAATTAAGGAAATGCAATTGAAATTCTCCCTAAGTCATATTTCCATTGCTCAGGTAATGACAAAGAAAAGGGTCACATCAAAATCCAATTCACAAAACAGACCTGGAAACCAGAGAAAAACACAGTAAGAATGTTATCCTTGTCACAAACGTTTGCACAAATATCTATTGGAAACATTGGAAGATTGTGAAAGGTAATGGCTTAATGAGTGTCCAGCGTTGTTGATCTTCAGTTCCTTATGTTTGTTATGACTTTTTCAACTTTTTGTTTGAATTGTATTTTGTTTATTTGTTATTTTATTTCAGAACAACAAAGGCATCTGCAGTTGATGATGTTGCGGTTCTTGAAGATTGTGTGGATTTTTCCTTGGCTAAAACAATACGTAGACATTGAGGGGAAGCTGGATGATGGAGATACTCATGACAATCTTATGGAAGACATCATGCCCGGTGTTGGGGATGAGATGGGATCAGGTGAATTCTGATTTCATTTATTACACTTTCTGTGGCTTTCTCACACATTCACATCTGGAGCACAAGAATGGATCTTTGCAAAAACATTCATTACAAAAAAATAAGTTATTTATCAGAGTTCCAGAATATCAATTGTTTCAGCCTTAGTTCATCGAGCTTCTCGCATATCCTAAAAATTATATAATTATTTATGTAACTTTTTTGGGTGTGCTGTGTTTTAGATGCACAGATCCGTTTTCTCAAAGCAAAACTTTGTGTAAAGCAAGAAGAATTTAACCGGCTATCATATGAGTGCAACAAAAAGGTAATGATAGAAATATGAGAGATGGAAATTAGGTATATTTTTGAGTAAAATGTAACATTGAAACAAGAATAAAACATGTATTTGTTGTAGGATTATGCAAACAGTAGTTTAAGCACCAGCATAAAGGAGGTCGAGGAGGCTCGAGCAGGACTACAGAAGACCACAAACATTCAGCAAACCCAGATAGAGAAACACAGAGCTTTAGCAGAGGAGTCAAACAGAAAAGGTGATGGGCTCCAGCAACAAGTAACTGCTCTACAGAAGGTGGGTGTCGAGGATAAAACAGTTATTACATTGATTATCTTTCTAGTTAGTCATTTGGTAATATTAAACAGCACATATTGTAACCATGAAAGTCCATAAACAGTGACTGAGAGAAACCTAGATGTGTATAGACAGCAGTTGAGATAGCTGTTAATGTCTTATTGCTGAATGGGGAGGGGGACATTATACAGCTTAGACAAGGTTGTTAATAAAGAATGAAATCAACACCTCAGCAGGGAAATGCCTGGCATGGCCTCATTAACATGATCAGCCTGTAAGGTGAACCTCTCCTGCAGCTGGCGATAGTACGGCGCTCATATGACAGATATCTTTTGAATTCAGAGAAATCCCACATTACATATTGAATAGTGAACTTTGTTTGTACTGAATGAGCTAAAGATGAAGTAGTACAACATATAAATATAAATTGGGGCGGCAGGTAGCCTAGTGGTTAGTTTTGGACTAGTAACCAAAAGGTTGCAAGATTGAATCCCCGAGCTGACAAAGTAAAAATCTGTCGTTCTGCCCCTGAACAAGGCAGTTAACCCACTGTTCCTAGGCCGTCATTGAAAATAAGAATTTGTTCTTAACTGACTTGCCTAGTTAAAATAAAGGTAAATAAAAAATCCCTACACCACCACATATACACAAAATGTTCAATATCACAATGTGTGTGTCTCGTCACAGTCCCTATTGTTCCATAAGGTGTATTTTTACCTGCCTTTTAAATCATATTCTACTGCTTGCATCAGTTACCTGATGTGGAATAGAGTTCCATGTAGTCATAGCTCTATGTAGTACTGTGCGCCTCCCATAGTCTGTTCTAGACTTGGGGACTGTGAAGAGACCTCTGATGGCATGAGTGTCCGAGCTGTGTGCTAGTATTTTAAACAGACAGCTCGGTATATTGAGCTTGTCAACACCTCTTACAAAAACAAGTAATGATGAAGTCAATCTCTATTCCACTTTGAGCCATGAGATTGAGATGCATGTCATTAATGTTAGCTCTCCGTGTACTTTTAAGGGACAGTTGTGCTGCCCTGTTCTGAGCCAATTGCAATTTTCCCCAACTCCCTCTTTGTGGCACCTGACCACTGTCGTGTCTTTGGCTATGCCGGATTAAGTGATATGACATGCTATTCTATAAAATCATTTCTCTGTAATTAATATTACCTGATTAAGATAACCATGTAAATGTAATTAACTAGAAAGTCGGGGCACCACTAAATAATTTTTATAGAGCTGTTATCTTCCGAATAAACTCTTAAAGACCTGGTAATCTTTTACCTCAATAGCAGTCAATATTTAATCGTCGCCTTATTCAGTCGTATCTGAAAGTTGTAAATTCTTGGTTATCTTCACAAACCCTGGTTAACAAGTTGAATCAGCAATACAACATTTGGTTTAATTATTTATTTACTAAATACCTAAATAATCACACAGAATTACATCTACCCAGAATGGATCATACATTGATTACAAATTATGTCATAAAGGAAAACATCCCTAGTGGACGGAACAGATATGACGGCTGGTTACACAAAGAAAGGGGGCTGGGTTTTGAATGAAAGAGCGGGAAGACTGAGTAACAAAAGGGAGAAGCTATGCTATCGTAAATACAGAGTCTTATGCATTCTAAATAACCGCCCATTTGGAAAAAGGAAAATGCAATAAATATTTACTCTGAGCTGCGCTTCAATAGGTTGGTCGTAGATGGAAGGCTGGGATGCCCAGCAGGGATCTCTTGTCCTCTGAAGAATGTCTCTGGTGGTAAACTGGATACGTTGTAGTATCGTTGTGTGTGTTAGATTGAATACGTCGTTCGTCCTTTCCTAGCCCACGTTTACAGCGGCTGCTGCTAACTCAACGGCTAGGAGGTATCACTTCTGGAGTGAATAAGAGTTCAAAGTTCATACCAAGTTGCCATACTTTTAAGCTCATGCTATATTCTGGCTGGTATAGTTGAAATCCTTTCGGCGTGTCGATCGTCACCTTCACATTGAACACAATGCTAATTTCGTTAGGTTATTATCTGAGCCCTTTTAACGTAGGACCGTCGTCCTCACGTCCTCGGAACAGCAAGTTGAATTTTCCTCAACGGGTTTATATAGTGGTGAAAGAAGGGCATGTTTCATAGTTTACAACCAAATTCTGTTCACTTGGGTGGGGCCTCTGAGTGAGCAGAGTTTCTCTATGACAAACCATTCTCTCATTTAAGAAGCTAAAATTACATTTAATCTTTTCACAAATACTTTCATATTTAAACATTTAAATTGCACAACAATTCCATGTGAATCTGATAACTAGAATGTGTCGACTTTCCAAGATACAGTTTATGTCATCCTGTCATTAGTAGTAATATCTCAGACAACAACTGATCTGAGATCATATTCATTAAGTACAAACGCATATTTTCAACTGGTTGGATTACCGAAATATGGTTCCGTTTCCCACCTTTCGATGTTACCAGACTCTATGTTACAAAGGCTTTACAAGAGTCAACTCTATAAAGTAGAGAGAGAGAAAAGGGGAAAGGTATTTATGGGGGTCATAAACCTCCCCCAACAGGCCAACGTCATGACACCACACTACTGAACAGTAGTCTAGGTGCGACAAAACTAGGGCCTGTTGGACCTTCCTTATTGATAGTGTTGTTAAGAAGGTAGAGCAGCGCTTTATTATGGACAGACTTCTCCCCATCTTAGCTACTGTTGTATCCTTATGTTTGTTTTGACCATGACAGTTTACAATCCAGGGTTAGCAAGCAGTTTAGTTACCTCAACTTGCTCAATTTCCACATTATTCATTACGAGACGCAGTTGAGGTTTAGTGAATGATTTGTCCCAAATACAATGCTTTTAGTTCTGGAAATATTTAGGTCTAGCTTATTCCTTGCTACCCATTCTGAAACTAACCGCAGCTCTTTAAGTGTTGCAGTCATTTCAGTCGCTGTAGTAGCTGACGAGTATAGTGTTGAGTCATCCGCATACATAGACACACTGGCCTTACTCAAAGCCAGTGGCATGTCGTTAGTAAAGATTGAACAAAAGCATGGGACCTGGTCAGTTTGACATGGAAAGAGCAGGTGTTCCTAATGTTTTGTACACTTAGTGTATGTCCACTCCCAAAGAAAAGAAGAATGAATGGTTGATGGCTTCCTATTGCTTAGTCACAAAAATTATCAGTTTAAATTATAACTATTCACATTTAATTTCTGAAATATAAAATTAATAAGTAAATGTGATGACAGTCAGTTTTTGTAGCTATCTAACCAAATATTACCATTATCATTACAGTGCTTTTGAAAATGTGTGTTGGTGCGCTATAAAAACATTACACAAAATTATTTTACTGATTTAGCTTGCCCCCGTGTGTGTTTAACAAAGGAAATCGAGGGTTTGAAGAGAGCACAAAAACAGGCAGCAACCAATCACAGTGCCGTAGAGGTAAGACTGAACAGAGTGTCGGAGGAAGTTGAGAGGTCCAAGACACAACTGACCAAACTCAAGCAGACGAGCAAGGTAAATTTAACTACCTATCAGTGCATTTAGTGATCACATCAAGCATTTACACTAAATTGTATTGATAGATAGTGCCATGCTATTAGTATAGTTCAGATTTTGGTTTTCAAGTTTTGCTTCTGTCACTTGTATAACCCAGGTTAAATAAACGTGTTTTATGTCTATCCTTTCCAAAAGGACACAGCAGACCAGGAGCATAAAAAAATAAAGACATTAAAAGCCCAAAACAAGAAGCTGGAAAAGCAAAAAGCTGAACTGATAGTGGGTTTTAAAAAACAACTCAAACTGATTGATATACTGAAAAGGCAAAAAGTCCTCATATTAAATGCAAGTAATTATTACAAGGCAGTATCATTATTGGTATTCCTCCTTATCAAACTGACATATTTTTCCTCTTGCTTGAGCAGATGCATTTAGAAGCTGCCAAGATGTTGTCATTTACAGAAGAGGGATTCATGAAAGCTCTTGACTGGGGGAAATCATAAAGCAATACTGAAAAATGTATGTAATACAATCCTGCTTGCCTTGAATGTATTCTTATGGTTAGCAACAACATTGATTATGTGTCCTTTAATATTGTGTGGAAGTTATTGTTCATTTATACAGAATATATTTGTAATGCAGTTGTATTTTAAAAGTTTACCATTTTATTACAATAATGGGTTAAATCAATTTAAACTGTAGTTGCATTATCACCTAATAAAGGAAATGGTGTAGTTATTTTTATTACCAAATGACTTACACTGAAAATTGCTGCACCTCCATGTTAGGATTTAAGGTGTGGTGATATGCAGCTAGTGGGATACAAATTAGTCTTTGCAAATTAATACATTTTTGAGTACACCATCACCATAAGAAATCCACCATATACACACAAAAAAACACTAGACAGCATCTACCCAATAATGCCATCTAGTGGTGTAGTATAGGAAGTGGTTATTCATCATCTCCCCAGCCCTCTTCATCAAAGATGTCGGCCTGGCGCTTTTGGAAATTGCTTCTGAAGTCCTCATTAAAGTGTTCAAGGTCATCTTCCCGGAATATGCCCTTAACATTTGAAAATAACAGTCAGTTTCAAAAGTGGGATCTTCCTGGAGCAACATTGCATCAAAATACTTTTTTAAAGAATTTGGACAGCCAATGAGTTTAAAGAAAAACACAAAGAAAACACTTGCAGTTGAACTAAAAACTAAGACAACCTCCTCTCCCTTACCTTAGGTAGATAGCCCAGAAGTTTTGTGGCATGGAGTTTGAGAAGGCTTTGCCTTTCCTCCTCAATGATCTGTCGACGCAATGTCTCCCTCTCCTGTTCCATTGCTCTTTCTTCAGCCTCACGTTCCTTGGGAAGAGAGATCAAACTTACATTCAACAAATGTTCCTTAAGGTACCTACCTCTGAGGCAGACAAAACAGTGTTAAACAGAAAAGCTTCAGTTACAATAACACCACTTTGATGTTGATAAAGAGTGCATAAGTGTTCATGATAAGAGCAATATACTGTACCTTGTCAGCCAGGTACTGCTGTCTCCTGTCCTCCAGCAGTTTCTCCACAGCCCTCTTGTGCTCAAGCTGCTTCATGCGACGTTTCTGGGCATTCATCTGCTCTATGCGGTCGTCCTCAGCAAACTTGGCCATCATCATCTGCCTGAAGGCCTCCTCCTCCACCTTCTCAGCCTGCCTCCGCATTTCCTTGAAGGCTATTTGCTCTTGGCAGGTCTGCTGCAACTCCAGCCTCTGTCTGATTCTCTTCTCCATATCTTCCTGTTAACCCATTTAAAAAGGGTTGAATCCTCTAAAGGTGGTTTGGAAATTTAGGAAATTATAAAATGTGGAAATGCTTGCTTACGATTTGTTTCTGCCTTGCAGCTTCGGCTTGCTCCTCCAGACAAAGCTCTTCACGAACACGCTCCATCTCGTCACGCTGCTGCCTCTCCATTTCAATCTTCTCAGTGAGCTAGAAGAAAGACATTCCTCAATAGCCATCAATATTGTTGTAATAATTTCTCACTTTGTCAAAAAAAAAGACTAGAACATATTCTTAACTATGAATATAGCCAAGAGTTTTGCAAATTATGTGACTTTTCTCCCTCTTACCATCTGGTGAAGATGTTCTTTTGCCTGCTCTCGTTCTCTGACTTTCTCCATTCTGCTCTTCTCCTTATGCTGCTGGTAACTGGCAAATTCCAGGATGCGTCTGTTCTCAGCCTCCATCTTCTCCCGCTCCATCAGTCTCCACTCAGTCTGCTGGCTCTTGAACTCCTCTATGTACCTTTGAGTGGCTGTTATCTTTTCCAGTCTTAACTGCCTCTCCCTTCAAAAAAGGTAATTCGATTTCATTATATACTGATTACTTGATCAAGCAGGAAACTTAACCAAATTGTGAAAACAGACTGCCACTGTCCACTCACATTTGATCCTCCTCATAGATCTTCCTGACAATTTCGTCAACCATGAGTTTCTCCTTGAGGAACTCCTCATAAGCCTCCTGTCTCTTGTGCTCTTTCTCCTCCAGCTGCTGTTCCAGCTCCTGCTGGTACTGCACCACCTCCTCGTAGCGCTTATGGTCTTGCTTCTCCTGCTCCATAGAGGCCCGCTCATGCTCGCTCTTCATCTTACGAGCAATATCAGCCTCCTGACGCTAATGAGAAAAATATGGATTCACAAAAAGCACAACCAACAAGTGTTTTGGTTCAAGTCTCAAATATCCCTTCTACCCTGGGAAAGGACATTTATGAACTTACCACTGTCTCATATCTCATAGACTCCTTTTCAGCAATCTGTGCAGCCCTCTCCCGGTTTAGGTATGCAGACTTGAGCTGCCCCTCCAACTCACGGAGTTCAACACTAAAATTAAAGAGGAAACATTAACAGCAACATAAAACATCCATCCTGCAACAACTATGGACAGATTATTGTTGATACACTAACCCTAGGATTTTTATTAAAGTCTGAAAGGCACTTTCCCATCGGGCAAGTCAAGAGTATTTTTGGGTTGACCGAAGATTATGATCACTTGCCTGAAAATGTAAATTAGCTATTTACATGCAGCAGTTCCATATATTGCCTGCCTTTCCTCTACACATAGAGGAATCAGAAAGATCAATACTGAAATTTGTGGTATTTTGGTTGTTATCAGTATAAAATAAAATAAATCTCAGAGCAGGCTCAACTTGCCCAACTGCCATAAATTGACTGTCTTTCAGTTTTAGGCTACTGGAATTCGTTGCAGTTGCCCAATGGGGCAACCTCAGAGCAGGTGCAACTGCTCAGTTCACTTGACCCAGGCAATAGGAGGGCAACCCTTAATGTCAATCTCTGCCAAGCCCCTCATGTTGGGACTTACCTGTTCTCTTTTATATATTGCCTCATTTTTACATCTCTAAGCTTTTCATAGCTGATGCGGGCCAGTTCTTGTGCCATTCTCTCCTCTTGTTGCAGTTGCTTTTCCTTGTATATTCTCTCCTCCTCTGCCTGTAAGAGTCAGATGAAGCAAGCAATTACTTTTAGGACCAGTTTCCCTGACACAGATGAAGCCTAGTTGTCGTTTAAGCAGGTGCTTTTCATGAATGCTGTGTGAAAGCGATACCTTGATGAGAGCATCCTCAATTTGGCTTTCGTGCAGCTCGTCTTGCACCTTGCGTAGGTATCGCTTCTTTTCAAGTCTCTCCTCACTCATTACATTGGCTTGCATTTGTCTGTCCTTAGTGATGCGTTTTGTCTGGTCTTCTCGTTGCTCTTCCTGCCGTCGAAATTCCGAGATCACCCTCTGCTGTTGACTGTGCGTCATGTTGCGCCGCTGGCTCATTGAAGCCTTGAGGAAAGACCGCATTAGTTAATTTTGGTCAATGTATCAAGCAAATACATACTGGCTACTACCAGTGGTTATAATAAAATGTAAATAAACTTGAGTACCACTCAAGCTAGCCTGGCTTACTTAGCACTAACAGCTAGGTCAGGGGTTTTCAAAGTGGGGTCTGTGGACCCGATCAAAATATTATTATTACAATTTATCCTTTTTTTAATGAATATTGCTAGCACTAACATTATCAACCAATTTTATACAAGGAATCTGTGTAAGTTTAGAGGGTGCAATACAATGTAATATCATGAATCGCTATTGATGCTCTTAATAATAGTCCGGCCGTGCACTGCAGTAATAGTAAAACTGCTTGTATCCTATCTTTTTTTTAATCGCACTGTATGTAGGAGTTGTGTTCTGGTAGTCTGATGGGTCTATCACAAAATTGGTCCCCGACTCAAACAAGTTTGACGTTCAGGAGCCTCAGAGCTAGCTAGGTAAATTAACTAAAGTTGGCTCGTTCTCAGCTAACGTTAGCTGACGTTAGCTAACGACGTTAACCATCGAATAGCTAGATAATTTTCATGGAAAACACAATTAAACATAATCTACAGCCAAGTAATTTACCATCATTGCGTGGAGCTGTTGCAAGCCTCTCGTTGATTTGTATATTTTACCAGGCAGAAATGTAATAATCTTCTTCATCTACCACTTTGCTCCATTTGTTTTGCTTCCAGTCGTCTTGGTAACATCGCGCCTTTTGTGCCTAACAATAAACTCGAATGTAATTGGTTAAAAAGTCCGTTTGGTCCTCCCGTCTTCCCTAAGGTAACGTTACAGGTACTGCGCAGAATCAGTTAAGTTATTGACACAATTGTTGTTCACATACGTCAGACAACATATCACCCACACACAAGTCTCTCCCATGCTTAGTCCCCCTCCAAAATATCTAAATACAATATAGTTTGTACAATGGATATCTATGTATTTTGTAGTTTAATTTAAAAAAAGATGGACATTAATAATAGGATTAGGGCGGTCCAGTTAAAAACTCTGGACAAATTATTTTAGAAAAGTATTCAATTGGCAGGTCCTTAAGGTTGGGCCTGATATTACTTGATTTCAGACTACTGGTATATAAAAGTTAGAATTTACCCTTCTGATCGATGCTGGGGACAGATGTATTGTCAGTAAAGCTGTCTGAAAGTATTATATTACAATGCCTTAAAGTATTCACATTCCTTGATTTTTTCCAAATTTTGTTGTTACAGCCTAAATGTAAAATAGATTACATTTCGATTTTGTCGTCACTGGCCTACACGCATATCAAAGTGGAATGTTTTTCGAAATTTCTACAAATTAATAAAAAATGTAAAGCTGAAATGTCTTGAGTCAATAAGTATTCAATCCCTTTGTTATGGCAAGATTAAAGTTCAGGAGTAAAAATATGCTTCACAAGTCACATAATAAATTACATGGACTCACTCTGTGCAATAAGGTTTAAACATGCTTTTTTAATTACTACCTCATCTCTGTACCCCGCACACATACAATTATCTGTAAGGTCCCTGAGAAAACTGAGGATGGATCAGCAACATTGTAGTTACTCCATAATACTAACCTAACTGACAGTGTGAAAAGAAACATGCATCCTGTTTGCAACAAGGCACTAAAGTAATACTGCAAAAAATGTGGTAAAGCAATTAACTTTCATCCTGAATACAAAGTGTTATGTTTGGGGCAAATCCAATACAACACTTTACTGAGTACCACTCTCCATATTTTCAAGAATTGTGGTGGTTGCACCATGTTATGCGTATGCTTGTAATTGTTAAGGACTAGGGAGTTTTTCAGGATAAAAAAACAGAATGGAGCTAAGCACAGGCAAAATCCTAGAGGAAAACCTGGTTCAGTCTGATTTCCACCAGACGAATTCACCTTTCAGCAGGACAATAATATTAAACACAAAGCCAGATTTACACTGGAGTTGCTTACCAAGACAGTGAATGTTCCTGAGTGGCTGAGTTAACAGTTGACGTAAATCTACTTGAAAATCTATGGCAAGACCTGAAATTGGTTGTCTAGCAATGATCAACAACCAATTTGACAGAGCTTGAAGAATTTAGAAAATAAATGGGCAACTGTTGCACAATCCAGGTGAGGTAAAGCTCTTAGAGACTTACCCAGAAAGACTCAGCTGTAATCGCTGCCAAATGTGCTTCTACAAAGTATTGACTCAGGGGTGTGAATTAGATATTTCTGTATTTCATTTGTAACACATTACAAAAAAATCTAAAAACATGTTTTCACTTTGTCATTATGGGGTATTGGGTGAGATTTTTATATATATTTAATCCATTTTGAATTCAGGGTGTAAAATAAACAAAATGAGGAATACGTCAAGGGGTATACTTTCTGAAGGTATATCTCCTTGAAGCCTGAAAAATGATGGGGCCATGATATCACTTCATTTCAGGTGATCCAAAGGCAATTTTTTTCATTTGGATCCTTTTCACAATGATGCAGGGACCATAATAAACAAACTCTCAGAAGCCTGTCATTTTCTTTTTATCTTGTCTTTACAGCAGGTTTATTCAACGCTTACTCTGTCCGGAGCCTGCTGGTTTTCTGTTCTACCTGATAATTAATTGCACCCACCTTGTGTCCCAGTTCTAAATCAGTCCCTGATTAGAGAACAATGAAAAAAATGCAGTGGAACTGGCTTCGACGTCCAGATTTGACTTTGAAGGTTTTACAGGATTTGCATATGCATAGAAGTAAAAAGGGCAACAATCTTTGAGTTTCACTTTTCAAAGTCTCATTTAAACTGTCAAACACTGTCAGCCATAGTTGACATTGACAGCCATTCTATGAAGCTTGTTCCCATTGAGCATCATTAGCTGACATTTGGAACACTTGCAAACAAATACAGATAGAAATGACTGGGGGGGTGGGGGCTGTGCATACATGAGGTGTTCTCACTTCACAAGATGGCAATGTTCCTCAAGGTGCCCTGACATTTGACAGAAGTGTGCCTCCCTCTGAGACCTCATCTGTAAATCTTCAAAACGACTTAGCTTGAGGTGACAACTGAGTATTGTATTTAGGCCTACTGTGCCCCAACAGTAAAGGAATGCTGAAATAATATCTGACAGAATTTAGTCTCTGCTCTCATTGTTTTATTTCTTATTTGTTAAAATTTCTCTCAAGAAAGGGATAAAGAACCCACAAAGTAAACAACAGATAAATCTAGGTTTTAGTTTACTACTACTGTAGTGGTGTACCCTTTCTGCACTGTCATGTCCTCTTAATACTGGTACAGTACAATCCATTGCTTACAAGACAATCAGGCAATTCTTCTGAATTGATGTTCCACACGGGATATAAACATAATAGACATTATTACTTCCCTGTTCTTGTCTATTTTAAGTATGCAAGAAAACAGTCTAGCTTCACTGCTTGGGCAAATTCCGTATGTATTATCAGCACATGCTGGCCAAAAGCGACACCTTTGCTGTCACCTGTCAAATAAATTCAATCCATCTCTAGCTTGTTTATGCATCAACTCATGACACCCTTCTCCCTCAAGCTTTTTGCATCCTCAACCTCCCCATCAGCTGAAAATGCACCAAACTAACACAAGCTGGCACAATGATCATTCATAGGAAAGGTGAAGACATTTCAGTGCCAAGTCAACACTTCTGTCAGTGTTAAACCTATCAAGATGCTTGTAATCTATGACAACTATTTGTGAGGTAACTGGGGAATCAATGTATTTCATTACTTTTCATGTAAACTGGGCAGTGATGAGCCTACACACAGTTGATCACCTCTTAACCATAATGAACATGGACAGTCAGTTCTTAATCAAGTCTCAGTAGCAGATTCCATAATGTATTACCAAAGTTTATTTACATGTTAGCACGACTGCAATGGAAACACTGCGGGGATTAGATTACCTGGCCCAGTTGCTCACGGTGGGAGGAATTTGCACCGGGTGAAAAGTGATTGCATTCTTTTTCGAGCCAGGTGCCCCGCTCTGGCTGATGGCAAAATTGTCTCAAAACAAAAGTGACGTAGGTTAAGCACGTGGAGTACTGAGTAGGATACTGGTTTCAAATGAAAAAGGTGACTGCTTTTGATCAAAACACTAATCTGCCTTCCCAATGCAAAGTAGTTTGAAAATTCAAACATTTTATGGCAAAGTGTTTCTGGACGATGCACCATGCTGCCAGTTGACAACATGACCGAGCGGCGCAGACTACTGTTCGATTTGAGAAGCGCGCTCCTCCCCCCTCACTGCTTTTGCCTGTGACAGGCCATAGACCGGTGTACCGCGGTTCATTTGAATTAAACTCCCTCAAATCCATTGGATTGCTCTCAAACTACAGACGATCAAAGGGAAAGTGATGGATTATAAACTCAGCAAAAAAAGAAACATCCCCTTTTCAGGACCCTGTCTTTCAAAGATAATTTGTAAAAATCCAAATAACTTCACAGATCTTCATTGTAAAGGGTTTAAACACTGTTTCCCATGCTTGTTCAATGAACCATAAACAATTAATGAACATGCACCTTTGGAACGGTTAAGAAACAGCTTACAGACGGTAGGCAATTAAGGTCACAGTTATGAAAATTTAGGACACTAAAGAGGCCTTTCTACTGACTCTGAAAAACACCAAAAGAAAGATGCCCAGGGTCCCTGCTCATCTGCGTGAACATGACTTAGGCATGCTGCAAGGAGGCATGAAGACTGCAGCTGTGGCCAGGGCAATAAATTGCAATGTCCGTACTGCGAGACGCTGAAGACAGGGAGACAGGACGGACAGCTGACCGTCCTCGCAGTGGCAGACCACGTGTAACAACACCTGCATAGGATCGGTACAACCGAACATCACACCTGCGGGACAGGTACAGGATGGCAACAACTGCCCGAGTTACACCAAGAGCGCACAATCCCTCCCTTAGTGCTGACTGTCCGCAATAGGCTGAGGCTGTACTGAGGGCTTGTAGGCCTGTATTAAGGCAGGTCCTCACCAGACGTCACCGACAACAACGTCGCCTATGGGCACAAACCCATCTTCGCTGGACCAGACAGGACTGGCAAAAAGTGCTCTTCACTGATGAGTCGCGGTTTTGTCTCACCAGGGGTGATAGTCGGATTCGAGTTTATCGTTGAAGGAATGAGCGTTACACCGAGGCCTGTACTCTTGAGCGGGATCAATTTGGAGGTGGAGGGTCTGTCATGGTCTGGGGTGGTGTGTCACAGCATATCGGACTGAGCTTGTCATTGCAGGCAATCTCAACGCTGCGCGTTACATGTGGTACCCTTCCTGCAGGCTTATCCTGACATGACCCAGCATGACAATGTCACAAGCCATACTGCTCGTTCTGTGTGTGATTTCCTGCAAGTCAGGAATGTCAGTGTTCTGCCATGGCCAGCGAAGAGCCAGGATCTCAATCCCATTGAGCACGTCTGGGACCTGTTGGATCGGAGGGTGAGGGCTAGAGCCATTCCCCCCAGAAATGTCTGGGAACTTGCAGGTGCTTCAGTGGAAGAATGGAGTAACAGCTCACAGCCAGAACTGGCAAATCTGGTGCAGTCCATGAGGAGGAGATGCACTGGAGTACTTAATGCAGCTGGTGGCCACACCAGATACTGACTTACTTTAGATTTTGACCCCCCCCTTTGTTCAGGGACACATTCAATTTCTGCTAGTCACATGTCTGTGGCACTTGTTCAGTTTATGTCTCAGTTGTTGAATCTTATGTTCATACAAATATTTACACATGTTAAGTTTTCTGAAAATAAACACAATTGACAGTGAGAGGACATTTCTTTTTTTGCTGAGTTCAGTATATTAAAAATACACAAAAACACCTACGAAATGTCAATGGAAGTAGAGGTATCCAAAATAAACATAAAAGGCCTATATCTACTAGTGGAAGGATAGTCAAGAAGATATTTCAAGGATTTTTCACACTTGAGTACAAGTTCATAGATCAAGGAAAGCATAAACATTCAGATTCTGTATTTTTCGACACACTACAGAAAGTCAAATTATTCAAATTGTGTACCATTTTCACTTTCATTGAAAGCTTACAACCAAATTGAAAGTTTGACAGAAGTAAAATCTTGCACTGCTGTTAGAAAAAAATGATACATGTTTTTCCAAATGTCAAATCTAATAAACACATAGCACGTCTCAGCTTATCTCCATCTGGTCAAGGACAGTAAACTAAGAAAATGGGGAAGAGAAATACATTTCAATAGTATGCAGTCTTCTTAAAAATACATCCGGTCCACTTTTCTCTACTCCGAGGCTTCCGATTCCTTCAGTGTTTCAGGACTGGAGGGAATGTCTTTGTCTGCCCTGACTTCAGCTGGACTTTGAGAGGATGAGGAGATGTCCTTTGCTTCCACGATATTGTTCACCTCTTGGTCTACATTTAAGGGGATAGTCTCCAGGGAAGCGCTGACCTTCTTACTGTCGTCAAAGCTCACAGATTCCAGTTTGCTTAATGACTCACGCAAACACGCCGCCTCCCCCTCTAACTCACAGGCCACAGAACTAGAGGGGGACCTGGTCGCTGACTGCAAAGCCCACTCCTCCCTCAGCTCCTCCTCAACTGAGCTTTCCATGGGTGTTTCACTTTCCATGGGCCCTGACTGCAAAGACTGGTCTTCCTCGACTGAACTTTCCATGGGTGTTTCTAGCTCTGTAGCCTGTGTGACTCCCTGGATCTGATCTACTGTAGAGATCTGTGGAAGCACTTCTGCCTCTCCTAGCTGGTTAACTGCTGCATCATCGTTGTCTAGTAGAATAACATCACCTCTTCCTGACTCTTGGGTCTGAACATGCATTACCTCTGGCCCATACCCTCTTTCAGCAGCTGGGGTGATACACAAGACATTGGAGGTCTCCTCCAATCTGGGAACGCTGTGAATGAAAGGGGGGGTGGGACACGTACCAAATCAATCTAATTGACTCCATCCAAGATGGGAAAAATATTTGTTGGTTCTATTTTGTGTGGACCATCCCTTAATTACCTGTGCAATTGTTCAAAAGCGCCACTCACTGTGGCAGTTTCAGCATTCTATGTAACAAACAAAAAAAGAAGAGGTGCTGGGTTGAGGAAACCGTTCAAAATCAAACATATGTGTTTCTCAGGTACAATCCAGCTAGAGTAGTACCTGGATATCAGGGAACATCAGAGCAGACATCCCTTGCTTATTTCTGAAACAGAACAAAAGAGAAAATCACGACAAATCCATTAAACGTAGAGCCCTTTTAATAAAACCATTAATAAAATGACTTTGGAGATAGCATATGGAAAATGGTAATGAAAACTTAAAATTCATTTTCAGAGCATAATTAAGGCTGGCTTATCAGCACAGAATTAGTATCCAAATAGTTCCTATTTTTTCAAACAAAGATATTTTAATCATGAAGCAAAAGGACCAATGTCCTTGTCCAGACAATCATTCTTCAAACAGAACAGGCATTTAGCATAAATATCAATTAGCATTGAATTGTGCATATTAAATTCTCAGGAGGAACAACATATTTATGAAATTATTACATTTGAACTTGATCTCATGTGTATTGTTAGTGCGTTTGGCTCCTCAAAGGAATACAACAAATTAAGACGAGGATATTCTTGCAAAAGAGATTCGACAACGACCTTTCATTTCAGCAACTTCCCAATGACAAAATTACCTTACTTTAGGCACACATTAATTAAGCAATGTTCTCTGGTATTAATTAAGGCCAAAGCTCCCATTTGCATTTGTGAAGGTCAAAAAAAAAAAATATCCACTTAATATGCATCCCAATTAGCTTAACGTAAAAAGCATATGGTAAAGATTTCTCAAAATAATGGATGCTTCCAAACAAACTCATAGGTCAGGGAGTTGGAAGTCTCACAAGTACTTGATCAAATTCTGAGATTCTCATTACAACACTATGAGGGGTGTTACTTTTATTTTAGGATGTTCTCGTTATCTGCTGCATTGGAAGAGTAGCTACTCACCCTCTAATGCCATCATCTACAGCACCACCTTCTCCTGCAAGACAAGAAAAACGTGACATGCAGACAGGTTATTATTATTATATAAACAAGATGCGACGCCTAAGCATCTGGTTGTGAAGAATGTGATAAACCTTATACCTTTCTCTAGTATGACCTTACAGACGTGGTGTGGTCTGTCAATCAAATGCTTGCTCATGAGGTCAGTTCCATGCGCATCCGCCAGGAAGTCACAGTTCAGACAGACAAGGGTTAAATTCCTGCAAGACAGTAGGTAAAATGTGATTCATAATGAACCGAATAGAATAAACTTGCATGGTGCTTAATTATGGTAATGTTTGGTGAAAATGCAACACTACTTATTAAATAAATCATTACCAAAAACTGGATTGCAGAACAATAGCAACATTAACGAATTGATTTGAGACCAGATTTGTTTAGTTAGGGACACGTACCTTAGGACAACTGGGATTTTCCTCATTTTCCGGAATCTCTCTTTTGAGATGGCACTATGGAACCTGACAAATACATATTTTTATATATTTAATATGAACAATAAAACATCCTCTCTGAGCCGACTAGGTGAAAAATCTGCACTTAACCCTACTTCCTCCTGTAAGTCGCTCTGGATAAGAGCATCTGCTATATGACTAAAATGTAAAAATGGGCATATACACTGTTCACAAAACATTAAGAACACCTATTCTTTCCATGACAGACTGACCAGGTAAAAGCTATGATCCTTTATTGATGTCACTTGTTAAATCCACTTCAAATCAGTGTAGATTAAGGTGAGGAGAACGGTTTTAAAAGGATTTTTAAGCTTTGAGACAATTGAGACATGGATTATGTATGTGTGTCATTCAGAGGGTGAATGGGCAAGACAAAATATTTTAAGTGTCTTTGAACAGGATATGGTAGCATGTGCCAGGCGCACCAGTTTGTCAAGAACTGCACGCTGCCGGGTTTTTCACGCTCAGTTTCCCGTGTGTATCAAGAATGGTCCACCACCCAAAGGACATCCATCCAACTTGACACAACTGTGGGAAGCATTGGAGTCAACATGGGCCAGCATCCCTGTGGAATGTTTGACACCTTGTAGGGGTGTTCCTAAAGTTTTGTACACTCAGTGTACACATGTGTTATGAATCTGACACTCAAGGAGCTTTTACCTTATCATATGGTTTCCAAATGAAGTTTTGCAACTTGTCCGATACTTGCATGCACCACAAATTGCAACCATGGGATAGTGACTATAGAAGTCATGAATCTCCGAGTAGCACTCAATGCAGGTGTGTCTTCTTTCGCCAATACTAAAAAGGTAGAGAAAACTAATTGGAGCATCATTCATTCATTTAAAGTACTATTACCTTCAGTAACACATTCTGAGATGCATTATTAAACATACAAGTTACTTGATTGGTGTAATATATTGATAACCAGGGCTCTGAAGTGTGACCATTTTGGTCGCAAATGCTCTTAAATATTTTGCTGTGCGACCTGACATATTTTGGGAGCACCGTGCGACAATGAAAACAAGCTCCCAGAGTATAATTGTTGTTATGATTAGGCGTCGCTGTACCGTTGTTTGATTGACCAAGACATAAAAGCGAGCAGATTCATTATGGTTAGGAGCTAATGCAGCATCACTACTGTGAAAACATATTGTTTCTAGCACAAAACGGTAAAAAGATATGAACCATATTACCTGTGCATGTTCTATTGTGAATTGGGTATACATTTATAAACCACTTCACAAGCTGCTCCAAAACCACTCGCAGGCATTTGTTTACCTGTTGTTCAGTCATGTAACCTCATTAGCGGCTAACTCTTTTGAGAACACCAGTTCTACCTATGAAACGTTTGAATTTAGAGCCCTGTTCATAACCAACCATGAAAAGAATCAGCCCTGACCATAGTTTAGATCCTGTAACAGAAAATATGTAGTTTGTGAGGAAAAAAACAAGTTGACTGAGTGATGGACCGACCTGAGACTCTGCAACACATGGTTGTTCTTCTGCTGCTTGAGGAGCTTCTTGCTCACTGTGGCCTTGCCTTTCCCCCCACTGCTGCCCTGTGTGGTAGATATACTGCTCTGAGCTTTTACTTTGGCTACCTTCATGCCTGAGACCTCTGGTATGACACTGACACTGGATTTTTCAGCAGCATGGGTGGAACTGGGAGACGGCCCGGTCAGAGAGGCCCGGATAGTCACCTGAAATATGTATAAATAAAAACAGATCAAATTAAGATTCTCTGAATTCATGCCATGATTTAAACGCTTGTAAAAGAACTTGCTTTTAAAATGAGGGCTTATTGCGGTTGCCATTGATGTTATCTATATTGTAGATAATTGGTACAGAGGTATTGAGATGTTTTGTTAGGCTAAATAAGAAGAGTCAAAACCTTGGTTCCAGGAGGAAGGCCCTCCAGAGCTTTGGGTTTTTGGAAAGTCTTATGGTGCTGAGTCTTGTGATCCACTCTCTCCTTGTAGGTGAGGAAATTCAGCCTGCATTTCCCGCAACGATTAATTCCTTTTTTCTGGCAAATTGACAAAACAAGTACAATAGAAAAACATGAGACTGCATATAGGTACAGTTGAAGACAGAAGTTTACATACACTTATGTTGGAGTCATTAAAACTCATTTTTCAACCACTCCACAAATTTCTTGTTAACAAACTATAATTTTGGCAAGTCAGTTAGGACATCTACTTTGTGCATGACACAAGTAATTTTTCCAACATTTGTTTACAGACAGATTATTTCACTGTATCACAATTCCAGTGGGTCAGAAGTTTACATACACTAAGTTAACTGTGCCTTTAAACAACTTGGAAAATTCCAGAAAATGTCATGGCTTTAGAAGCTTCTGATAGGCTAATTGACATCATTTGGGTCAATTGGAGGTGTACCTGTGGGATACATTTCAAGGCCTACCTTCAAACTCAGTGCCTCATTGCTTGACATCATGGGAAAATCAAAAGAAAATCAGCCAAGACCTCAGAAATAAAATTGTAGACCTCCACAAGTCTGGTTCATCCTTGGGAGCAAGTACACGGAGTCTACAACCCACACAAGTGGCTCAGGTAGTGCGTGGCCTGCTGGAGGTCATTTTGCAGGGCTTTGGCAGTGCTCCTCCTTGCACAAAGGCGGAGGTAGCGGTCCTGCTGCTGGGTTGTTGCCCTCCTACGGCCTCCTCCACGTCTCCTGATGTACTGGCCTGTCTCCTGGTAGCGCCTCCATGCTCTGGACACTACGCTGACAGACACAGCAAACCTTCTTGCCACAGCTCGCATTGATGTGCCATCCTGGATGAGCTGCACTACCTGAGCCACTTGTGTGGGTTGTAGACTCCGTCTCATGCTACCACTAGAGTGAAAGCACCGCCAGCATTCAAAAGTGACCAAAACATCAGCCAGGAAGCATAGGAACTGAGAAGTGGTCTGTGGTCACCACCTGCAGAACCACTCCTTTATTGGGGGTGTCTTGCTAATTGCCTATAATTTCCACCTTTTGTCTATTCCATTTGCACAACAGCATGTGAAATTTATTGTCAATCAGTGTTGCTTCCTAAGTGGACAGTTTGATTTCACAGAAGTGTGATTGACTTGGAGTTACATTGTGTTGTTTAAGTGTTCCCTTTATTTTTTTGAGCAGTGTATAAACACCATGGCACCACGCAGCCGTCATACCGCTCAGGAAGGAGACGCGTTCTGTCTCCTAGAGATGAACGTACTTTGGTGCGAAGAGTGCAAATCAATCCCAGAACAACCACAAAGGACCTTGTAAAGATGCTGGAGGAAACGGGTACAAAAGTTTCTATATCCACAGTAAAACAAGTCCTATATCGACATAACCTGAAAGCCCGCAAGGAAGAAGCCACTGCTCCAAAACCGCCCATAAAAAAGCCAGACTACGGTTTGCAACTGCACATGGGGACAAAGATCGTACTTTTTGGAGAAATGTCCTCTGGCCTGATAGAAGAAAAACAGAACTGTTTGGCCATAATGACCATCGTTATGTTTGGAGGAAAAAGGGGGAGGCTTGCAAGCCGAAGAACACCATCCCAATCGTGAAACACGGGGGTGGCAGTATCATGTTGTGGGGGTACTTTGCTGTAGGAGGGACTGGTGCACTTCACAAAATAGATGGCATCATGAGGGAGGAAAATTATGTGGATATATTGAAGCAACATCTCAAGACATCAGTCAGGAAGTTAAGGCTTGGTCGCAAATGGGCGGCAGGTAGCCTAGTGGTTAGAGCGTTGGACTAGTAACCGGAAGGTTGCAAGATCGAATCCCCGAGCTGACAAGGTAAAAATCTGTAATTCTGCCCCTGAACAAGGCAGTTAACCCACTGTTCCTAGGCCGTCATTGAAAATAAGAATTTATTCTTAAATGACTTAGTTAAATAAAGTTAAAATAAAAATGTAAAAATGGGTCTTCCAACTGGACAATGACCCCAAGCATACTTCTAAAGTTGTGGCAAAATGGCTTAAGGACAACAAAGGCACGGTATTGGAGTGGCCATCACAAAGCCCTGACCTCAATCCCATAGAAGATTTGTGGGCGGAACTGAAAAAGCATGTGCGAGCAAGGAGGCCTACAAACCTGACTCGGTTACACCAGCTCTGTCAGGAGGAAAGGGCCAAAATTCACCCAACTTATTGTGGGAAGCTTGTGGAAGGCTACCCGAAATGTTTGACCCAAATTAAACAATTTAAAGTCAATGCTACCAAATACTAATGTAAACTTCTGACCCACTGGGAATGTGATGAAAGAAATAAAAGCTGAAATAAATCATTCTCTCTACTATTATTCTGACATTTCACATTCTTAAAATAAAGTGGTGATCCTAACTGACCTAAGACAGGGAATTTTTACTAGGATTAAAATCGCAGGAATTGTGAAAAACTGAGTTTAAATGTATTTGGCTAAGGTGTATGTAAACTTCCGACTTCAACTGTAGATAATAGGTTCAGCTATCCTTAGTAAAGGGTAAGATTTCAGGACAATGTGTCATTTCTGTGTTTTGTTGGTTGGCACAGCTAACAGTGTCATTGAATCCTTTTTGATTCTTACAGCATTGGCTGGCTTGGTATTAGACTAACGTTTCTGTTGGCTTTGTTCTATGGCTACATACAGTGATTTGTGGAGTTGATCTGGTTTGTTTTTTTTTTCAGAGTGAAAGGAAGCATACATTGCTGTAAGACAGTTATGTATTACATCAAGGTGTTCAGCAGACAACCAAATCAATCCAACTTCAGAATGAAAGCCAATAGGGCAAAACATTTTTTTTTTTTTTAAACCAGACAGCTTTAAAACTCAAACTCTGAGAGAAAACTGTTTGCTGCATTCACTGCTTTATTAAGAGGCTGAAACATCAGGAAACTGACAGGAAATTACAATGTGTGCCAGGTCAGTCAGAACATCAGCCACATCAACCAAAAATGACCCAATCAACATATTTATTGATCATGAATTGTTGCACATATTTAACAATAGAAAAGTACCCAATATAACTAAGCCTCTTACCTGATGCTTCATATAGTGCTGCATGTAGACATGACCACTTTTAAGAACTTTAAGGCAGAACGGACAAAGGAGATCCTTTGTGTTTTCATGCACCGTACGGAAGTGTGTGTCCACATCGGCAAAGAATGAAGACCGGTAGTTGCACACCTGGAAGGAGACAATTAAAGTATTAGTGTGAATAATAAATGGTTCAGGATGACTGCAAGGCAAATCCCTTCAATAATTTGAATTAAATGTTTCAATTCCTGATTGTAATGCCAGGGCATCTCTACTATCAACTATTAATGACTTTTCTTTGTGAACAGACTGATATAAAAACATGATTGATAAACAAAATGTACCTGGCAGACATAGGGCATCTCGCCAGGCTTGTGATTGTCCTTCATGTGTTCCAGGAGCACTTGCTCAGACTCGAAGGCTAATTCACATATCTTGCAATTGGCTACAAAAACAACAAGAATGAATTACTAAAATGGGCCCAACTTGTTAAAGACAGCTTTATTTATATAACTATAATCAACCTATATACAATAATGTATGATTGCTTGAGATAGTGTTCAATACGTTAAGGTGAAATGTATGGTTTCATTGACGTTTCATGTTGGTTGCTATTGACTGGTATGCCTACTTGAAGATTCGACCATGCTGTGGGCACTCTCAACGTGGCACTGCAGCTGGAATGGGGTTGAGTACTGCCGGTAGCAGTGTTGGCAGGTAGTGTGGCTTTCCCAGCTCTCACTGTTCTGCTTCTCCAGCTCCAGATGGTGCTTCATATGGTTCATGAACCTACAAGAGTCACCACAAAGTTCAAGATAAGACATCAGTAGCAATGTAGCGTCAGAAACCACAAATGCCAAAGCAACGAAGTGTCAGCTTTGCCGTTTATCTTTAAAAAATTGTATTGTAAAATTTCATTTTTAAACAAGCTATTAAAAACAAGAAAAATGTGTAACTATCCAATCCACCAGAGCAAATTTCATAAATGTTTTGTGAATATATGGTAAAAAGCTCATTAGCTTTTTAGTCAAACGTTTCTTTAAATAATTAAAGAAATATATGCATACATGCATAAATAACTAACTACCCTACTTCAACCCACATTTAGAAAAAGAAAAACTAACTTAATGTATTGAGCCAAATTACAGTGAAGCCGTATTCAATAACACTTCAACAGATCGTGGCCTATGTGCAACACCAAACCTGCGCGTCAGATTAAAAAAATAAATTAGCAACCACTGTGCACCTCACTTCCTAAGCATGCATAATTGCCATTATAATACTGCCAATTATGCACAGCTTTTTGTTATGCTTAATGATGTGGTGTTCCACGGCTGCTCCCGAGCCACATGACCTCTACATGTAACCGCTGCACTGACAAGGCAGGCAAGGCCCATTTTTCAGCCAGCAGTCTTACCTCAGCTCCCCTAACAGGGATTCTTATGCAGACAAACTATGACCTCTGCTGCCAGACTGGGTTCAGTACAAATGCGTCTGCCCATTAAAAGGAGCTTACAGAGGCTTTTCTTGCAACGTCCTGAAGCAAAGTTATTTAATCAAAGGAGCAGTTCTTACACCATCCAAACTAGCAGCCATTATTCATCTCTGGCCCCAAGTGGGAATATGAGTTGATATGTCATCCATCTGGGGGAGAAAACTGTGATGAGGGCTGAAACACGTTGAATATCCTCTCTTCACATTGAAGTTAATCACTCTCCATGGGCAGAGGGCTCATTTAACACTTGTTCATGAACACCATTTCCATGCACCAAAACAGCACAGTAGACACTTGGGGTGATGTATTGACGAAAGGCCGGTTGATGTATCCATTCATTACCAATAACAGTGAGCCATTCATATAAATATAGAAGATATGTCCACTGATCTGCTTATTGGTGGCAGTAATTGTGTAATGTGTTTGCATTATGTAAACATGTGAAATGCCAAATGTATTGTTTTCATTATGCCACTGGACAAATAGGATATAGAGGAGTTCTTTAAATTAGAAAATGACCTGTTTAAACAAACACATTTTGTGCAGTAGACACGACACCCTTTTTTCGTCACAAATAATCGTATTATTCAGGAATACAGTGGCTTATTGAAAACAAAAGCAGAGCTGCACAGCAAGCAACGCCTGCTGTAGTTACCTGACGTTGTTCTTGAGTACTTTCAAACAGCTCTGGCACTTATAGGTAAATGGGGTCTTCTGCTGCTGCGATTTGGGTTTGTCTCCCTCAAATCTACCATAGTAGAAGTCTGTGACAAGCATGATGCGCTTGCTTGCAAAAAGGTAAGTAGACTTTGGGGTTGAGGGGAAGACACACTCCAACAGGTGAGGACAACATTTCTGAAATTAAAGTAAATGTAAAATAGGTGAACAAATTACAATCTGCAGAGTTGATAATGTAGTTCTTAAAGTGCCTCTAAGGCTCTGGTTCATGCACTAATAGCAAGGCTCGACATTAACGCTGGTCCTCTTGTTCGGGACAAGTAAAAAATAAATATTTTGACAAGAACATAGATTTGTTCCAAATGGACAAGTAAAACAAATTCACAAAAATCAAACATTTACTACGATCAGAATTCGATGTGAGAAGCAAACACTGAAATAATATTCAAATCTATTTTTCATGTACATAAATAAAAAAGCCTGCACATCAAATTGTAATTGATATGCATATTAGCTACAGCCTCATGTCCAGACCGATGCTGACATGAGGCGGCAGAAAATGTAGGCACACTTTAATGAGAATTTTAATTACATAAATATAGGCTAAACGGCAGTCATGTTTGACAAATATAATGAAGGATAATTAACATTAACGTCTGAATGCTTGATTCTGTCGACATACTCAAAGTACTTCGTTCAGATCAAATGGTCACAAGACCGGAGTGAAAGACAGTGCATGATGCGCACTGCACATCACCCACCTTGAATCTGAGCAGAGGCAGCCAACATTTTGAAACTATTTCATAATAAACTTAAATTGTTTAAAACCTGGAAGTTTCATGTGGAGGTTTTAAACAATTAAGCAGGTCTTAACTTGTTTCAAAGTAGTCTAGCCTAGGCAAAATATGACCACAGAAATATTGAAACCAGAATTTCTCATGTTCTATTGGTTTACAAATCAACAATATTTTATTTTCCAACAGCCAAAGGCATAATACTAGTCATGAGTAAACCATGCCAGTTTATACATCTTTAGATCTCCCCTCTTCATTGCTAACAGCTATTTTCATCTCTGTCATATGAAACCGCTCGCACATGTGTGGAGCGCTTTGAGAAAGGTGCTTTCCCACTAATTGCATGTTGGAACATTTATGCAGCCTAAGGCCATGTGCACATTGTTGAGTTTATAATAAGAAATAAAACTATCAATATTTTAAGCAAAATGGTCTGATCTGTTGCATCAGCCTCATTGCTTTAAAAATAATGTTTTTTTTAAACTATGTCATCCCAGAACTGTCCCAGAGTCTGTTTTGAACCGCATACATGTTTTATCGTCCCAGGGACACCCTTTAATATATAAAGACATAAAAAGTATTTGGTTGTAATTGTAATGTTGTAATATTTTATAGTCTACCAAGGGTGGCAAACTATTCTCAAGGAGAGCTTTAAAAGGGGTAGGCAGTGTTGTATTTTGAGACACGAATGAATATGCAAAGATGCCAATAGGCAGACTGTAGCCCA
The DNA here is from genome assembly GCF_016432855.1 of Salvelinus namaycush. NCBI lineage: Eukaryota > Metazoa > Chordata > Actinopteri > Salmoniformes > Salmonidae > Salvelinus > Salvelinus namaycush. Next base: position 64,864,818 of record NC_052307.1, on the reverse strand, counting down.
GCTACATTTATCTGATTTTTTTTAAATGGTAAAAAAAATTAAAATTTATTTTACTTTGAAAAGTGGTTCCTTGAATCATATAATGATGTAAAAATGGTTAGCCTTTTTTTTGGAACAAGTAAACCAAAAATCTGTCCGAGGTACAAGTGGCTAAAAAAGAGAATGTCAAGCCCTGAATAGCAACATTTTAGAATATTTATGTAAAACAATTGTCACAGCTAAAGGCATGCATTTTAGAATGACTGAAGTAAACTCACCACCATGTGGTCTTTCATGACAACTTGTTGGTAGAAATCAAATTTACACTTTGGACATTTTTTACAAAAACGTGCTCCATTTTCTAATATCTCCTGGGCGTGGGGAGACCCTGCAAAAACAAAAAAGTAAATTTCAGTTGTAAAAATAAAAAAAAGTGCTAATGAATCTAGCTAATAACAGAGCATGCAACTGATGTAAGGAAACCCCTACCGATGTCCTGCTTTGCTTTTTTAGCTGTGCTGTTTTGGTCTTGAGGTAAACCTCGTTTGCCATAGTCTGTTTAAGGGGAGAAAATAGATTCATACTTATTATCACAAGTCACATGCAATCTTCAGATCATGAGGTCACACACAGTTTTCGTGACCACGTGACCCGGCCAGGAATATCTCTGAGTCAAACAAGTAAGATATTTTGGCTTATTACCCCAGCTGTTGCCTTTGGCTTGAATAACTGGGGACACAATCTGGAGGTTGGTAGAATTTGGGCGGTTGGGCTGGGAAGACAATGCAGCGGGGCCCTGCACATTGGACAAGGTCACTACGTTGTTGTGGATCATGTGCACTTGAGGCCTGTGGATAACCCCAGGTAAAGGCTTCCCCGGAGTCACCTGCTGCATAATGTGCTGCTGGCCTGCTGCTGGAGTCATCTGCTGCAGAATGTGCTGCTGGCCTGCTGAAAAAAACACACATTACAAATATGAAACACCGCAAAATGCAGTATGTTTGTGCTGTGGCTGTATAGGGAATATATAAGTTTACTTGAGCATAGATTCACTAAATTAATTTCCAATTATTAGTCTGCTCTGAAATACAAAAATGTGTGTTATGTTTTGGTTTGTTGCTTGCCTGCCTGCAATCAAGTTAGGATGTAATATTTCTATTTTTACCTGGAACCACAGTGAAAGATGTCCCAGGGGGATACTGTTTCCCAAGGGAAGCGAGGAAAGCCGAGTTGGCCGATAACTGTGGTGTGGTCATAATGTAACCCTAAGAAAAAAGGCAAACAGTTTTTATTAAAACATTGCACCAACACCATTACAGCCAAAAGTTACATCTTTATAACTAAACAGGTGCCCAGTCAAAGCTCTTCTCTGTCCCAGCACCACAATTGTGTAAAAACCTGCATTTGGATTTTCCTACTAGCACCGACTTTGCTGATAACTACTTTATTGAGGGAACATGTACTTACAACTGTGATATGTTTGTCTCACCTAGCTATCTTAATTAATACAGTAATTGTAAGTTTATCTGGATAAGAGTCTCTGCTAAATGACTCAAATCTAATGTGTGTTCTTTGCTATGTATAGCAAAGTGAAATAAGGGATATCTAAAGCAAAACACAATATACCTGGTTGTTGATAATGATGGGCTGTGGTGGTACTGCTGTTAAGGGTCGAGGTGCATTGTTCAACCCTTTCCCAGGAATTATGATGTTCTGTGGAACTGGACCCCGAGTGATATGAGCTTGGGGGGAGTTATGTGTCATTGTCATCCTAGAGGCTCTTGGTCTTCCAACTCCGCCACTTTGAACTGGGGTGGTCTTCACATTTCTTTGGTTGTTTGCTTCAAAGACAGGTCATATAATTAACCACTCTTGTTTATGTATCAATGCAATAAAATCTATATTGATAATCATATTTACCAACTTTGTAGAGCAACTAAGGGGAAAGGATCCAATGGAAGGATATTGTGTATGCAAACTATCCAAACTAGAGAAAACAGACAACAGTGTGAGAGACCTAACATTAACTGAGCCATACCAAGAGAAGAAAACATACTTGGTCTGGTGTTAATAATGGTGCCCTTTGAAGTACTAAGCTCCCCAACAAATATAGGTTCATCGTCGTCGTCGTCATCATCATGTTTACCGTCGCCCAACAAATTTACTTCTGGTGTCTGTCTCTGCCATGGCTCCAGCTCCTCTTCCTCACATTCCATAAAAAGCTCGGACATTGTGAAGCTGAAAATGGATGAGAGTTACGTTAATGTTCGCTAGAAACAAACAGTTAACTAACTAGCTAGTCAAACGAAGTTAGCCATGGTTTCTTAAGCTAGCTGTGGGCTAACGTTAGCTAACATGTTTTGCGTACCTGGCTAACTAGCTAGTAGGAAAAGCTAGGAAATTGGAAACGTTGAATCCTCATAGCCGCGCGACTAGTTAGTTAATGGACATTTTGCTTATATCCCGTCGAAAAACCATAGTTAGCTACATAAAAAGACTGGAAATACAATGCAGAACACCACATAGTTAACTAGATATACTAACGTTATCTACCAAAACGTCCAGTTGCCATCTATTTTAGCTCACTACAGTAGCTAGCTAGCTAACTCTGATAGCCAGCCATTATTAGCTAGTGTGGGCAACCAATCATAGCGTCTGGCGCGACAACACAACATCGATCTCTTTGTTCCAACTTCATTTTCTCTGATGCAGTAATACTAAGGGATGTTTAAATGCTATTCAACAATACCAACATTCTAAGTATACCAGTGGCCAAGTACAGAGTCCACTTACCTTTTAATCTAACGCTTAACTGGGTGGTTAGTCCTTAGTACAAAATGAGAAATACCTTCAATGGAGCGCCTATGAATATTGTGGTGGCTGATGGGAAATGTGGGGTTTGCTGAAAGGAAGGTTACCACAGCCTCAAAATTAGCTATATCGTTAAAATCCATGAAAACAACAATTAGTTAGAGTTAGCAGTGTGGTTATGGTTTGGTTTAACATCACATGTTAAGAAGATAAATTATAGAAATAGGCAGGGTTTATGACTTTGTGGAAGTGGTAACTGTTGACAAACAGAGGAAGTGTTTACTCCGCCCAAAATCTTCTTCTATGGTATAATGGCGGTGTGCAAACAGACACCGCCCAAAGTCTGTCCACGTTTTAAGCAGATCAGCTTAATTCTTCTTCTTGAAATGTGTATTGGCGGATCACAACCAACTGAAATGTGCATGCACCGCCACCTACTGTACTGGAGTGTGAGGCCATCTATTTCTCTTATCTAGCCCTGTGTTTCCGCCTACCAACTAACTCTACACCCATTAAAACCTGACCACTATTCCACTACTTGTTTTTTGGTCAGTTGTGAACTTGGTCGTCAACTACCTAACAAAGCCTGTGAAAGCACTGTAGCACTTAGTCCCGACGTTCCTATGCTGTCCCTTTGACAACATAGTCACATACAACCTATAGGTCCCCTGTCTGTCACAAATATTGAATTCAATTCCATTTGAACTTACTCTACCTGTTGTCCACTGATTTTGTCCTTTTGTGGATAGAAATTTAAGACAAATATTCTTAGGAAAGTATTATTAAACCAGCTTCAAAACTTGTGTCTCTGTGTTAGCTATCATGGTTTGCTTTTCTCATCACCTGACGCACGCGCACAAGACAGAAGAACGTGCACACAATGCATGCTTAGTAACCAAAGTCTTGCAGGTGTTTACATATATAGTTTTGCGCATGTGCCAGGTAATAGAAATGTCAATGGAAGTGCCAGAGTTTGGAAAAGTTTGTTTAATAATACTTTTCTGTGGATGTTTTTACTCAAATTACAACACACAAAAGGACCAACCGCACAGACAACCGATAGAGGAAGTTTAAATGAAATTGTATTAGAAATTGTTTATCTTTTACCAAATAGGGCTATCTTCGTTATACCACCCCTACCATGTCACAACACAAGTGATTGACTCAAATGCATTCAGAAGAAAGAAATTCCACAAATTAACTTTAACAAGGCACACCTGTTAATTGAAATGCATTCCAGGTGACTACGCTGGTTGAGAGAATGCCAAGAGTGAGCAAAGCTGTCATCAAGGCAAAAGGTGACTACTTTGAAAAATCTAAAATATATTTTGATTTGTTTAACACTTTTTTGGTTACTACATGATTCCATATGTGTTATTTCATCGTTTTGATGTATTCACTATTATTCTACAATGTAGAAAATAGTAAAAATAAAGAAAAACCCTGGGATATGCTTAACATCCCGGCTGTCCTACAATCTAAGGTAGATGCCCTCAATCTCACCAAAACTATCATGGACCCTACCAGGTACAACACCAAATTCGTAAACACGGGCACCCTCATAGATATCATTCTGACCAACCTGCCCTCTAAATACACCTCTGCTGTCTTCAACCAGGATCTCAGCGATCACTGCCTCATTGCCTGCGTCCGTAATGGGTCCGCGGTCAAACGACCATCCCTCATCACTGTCAAACTCTCCCTAAAACACTTCAGCGAGCAGGCCTTTCTAATCGACCTGGCCCGGGTATCCTGGAAGGATATTGACCTCATTCCGTCTGTAGAAGATGCCTGGTTGCTCTTTAAAAGTGCTTTCCTCGCCATCTTAAATAAGCAGGCCCCATTCAAAAAAAATTGAACCAGGAACAGATATAGCCCTTGGTTCACTCCAGACCTGACTGCCCTTGACCAGCACAAAAACATCCTGTGGCGTTCTGCATTAACATCGAATAGCCCCCGCGATATGCAACTTTTCAGGGAAGTTAGGAACCAATATACACAGGCAGTTAGGAAAGCAAAGGCTAGCTTTTTCAAACATAAATTTGCATTCTGTAGCACAAACTCCAAAAAGTTCTGGGACACTGTAAAGTCCATGGAGAATAAGAGCACCTCCTCCCAGCTGCCCACTGCACTGAGGCTAGGAAACACTGTCACCACCAATAAATCCACGATAATTGAGAATTTCAATAAGCATTTTTCTACGGCTGGCCATGCTTTCCACCTGGCTCTGCACCCCCCACAGCAACTTGCCCAAGCCTCCCCCATTTCTCCTTCACCCACATCCAGATAGCTGATGTTCTGAAAGAGCTGCAAAATCTGGACCCCTACAAATCAGCTGGGCTAGACAATCTGGATCCTCTCTTTCTAAAATTATCCACCGCAATTGTTGCAACCCCTATTACTAGACTGTTCAACCTCTCTTTCGTATCATCTGAGATCCCCAAAGATTGGAAAGCTGTCATCCCCCTCTTCAAAGAGGGAGACACCCTAGACCCAAACTGTTACAGACCTATATCTATCCTACCCTGCCTTTCTAAGGTCTTCGAAAGCCAAGTTAACAAACAGATCACCGACCATTTAGAATCCCACCGTACCTTCTCTGCTGCAATCTGCAATCTGCGTTTCCGAGCTGGTCATGGGTGCACCTCAGCCACGCTCAAGGTCCTAAACGACATCATAACCACCATCGGCACTTTACCATCGGCACTTTACCTATGCTAGGTAAAGTGCCGCCTTATCTCAGTTCACTGGTCACGATGGCTACACCCACCCGTAGCACGCGCTCCAGCAGGTGTATCTCACTGATCATCCCTAAAGCCAAAACCTCATTTGGACGCCTTTCCTTCCAGTTCTCTGCTGCCTGCGACTGGAACGAATTGCAAAAATCTCTGAAGTTGGAGACTTTTATCTCCCTCAACAACTTTAAACATCTGCTATCCGAGCAGCTAACCGATCGCTGCAGCTGTACATAGTCCATCGGTATATAGCCCACCCAATTTACCTACCTCACCCCCCATACTGCTTTTATTTATTTACTTTTCTGCTCTTTTGCACACCAGTATCTCTACTTGCACATGATCATCTGATGATTTATCACTCCAGTGTTAATCTGCTAAATTGTAATTATTCGATTTATTGCCTACCTCCTCATGCCTTTTGCACACATTGTATATAGATTCTCTTTTTTTCTACCATGTTATTGACTTGTTTATTGTTTACTCCATGTGTAACTCTGTGTTGTTGTCTGTTCACACTGCTATGCTTTATCTTGGCCAGGTCGCAGTTGCAAATGAGAACTTGTTCTCAACTAGCCTACCTGGTTAAATAAAGGTGAAATAAAAAAATAAAAATAAAAAATCGATGAAAGACATTACCGTGCCGCCGTATTCATCGACCTGGCCAAGGCTTTCGACTCTGTCAATCATCGCATTCTTATCGGCAGACTCAACAGCCTTGGTTCCTGTTGTCCGGACCTCTGGCAGTCTCTATGGGGGAGCCACAGGGTTCAATTCTCGGGCCAACTCTTTTCTCTGTATACATCAATGATGTCACTCTTGCTGCTGGTGAGTCTCTGATCCACCTCTACGCAGACAACAACATTTTGTATACTTCTGGCCCTTCTTTGGACACTGTGTTAACTAACCCCCAGACGATCTTCAATGCCACACAACTCTCCTTCCGTGGCCTCCAACTGCTCTTAAATGCAAGTAAAACTAAATGCATGCTCTTCAACCAATCGCTGCCCGCACCTGCCTGCCCATCTAGCATCACTACTCTGGACGGTTCTGACTTAGAATATGTGGACAACTACAAATACCTAGGTGTCTGGTTAGACTGAAAACTCTCCTTCCAGACTCACATTAAGCATCTCCATCTCCAATTAAATCTAGAATCGGCTTTCTATTTCGCAACAAAGCATCCTTCACTCATGCTGCCAAACAGACCCTTGTAAAACTGACTATCCTACCGATCCTTGACTTTGGCGATGTCATTTACAAAATAGCCTCCAACACACTACTCAGCAAATTGGATGCAGTCTATCACAGTGCCATCCGTTTGTCACCAAAGCCCCATATACTACCCACCACTGCAAACTTTATGCTCTCGTTGGCTGGCCCCCGCTTCATATTCATCGCCAGGTCATCTATAAGTCTTTGCTAGGTAAACCCGCCTTATCTCAGCTCACTGGTCACCATAGCAGCACCCACCCGTAGCACGTGCTCCAGCAGGTATATTTCACTGGTCACCCCCAAAGCCAATTCCTACTTTGGCCACCTTTCCTTCCAGCTCTCTGCTGCCAATGACTGCAAAAATCACTGAAGCTGGAGACTCATATCTCCCTCACTAACTTTAAGCATTAGCTGTCAGAGCAGCTTACAGATCATTGCACCTGTACATAGCCAATCTGTAAATAGCCCACCAAACTACCTCCTTTGCTCCTTTGCACCCCAGTATCTCTACTTGCACATGCATCTTCTGCACATCATTCACTCCAGTGTTTAATTGCTAAATTGTAATTATTTCACCACTATTTATTGCCTTACCTCCCTAATCTTCCTTCATTTGCACACACTGTATATTGACTTTTCTATTGTGTTATTGACTGTACGTTTGTTTATTCCATGTGTAACTCTGTGTTGGCCAGGTCGCAGTTGTAAATGAGAACTTGTTCTCAACTGGCCTACCTGGTTAAATAAAGGTACATTTTTTTTTTTTTTTAAATGACTAGGTGTGTCCAAACTTTTGACTGGTACTGTATATAATGTCTATATACAGTATACTACATGACCAAAAGTATGTGGACACCTGCTCGTCGAACATCTCATTCCAAAATCATGGGCATTGTTATAGAGTTTGTCCCCCCTTGCTGCTATAATAACCTCCACTGTTCTTCTTTCCACTAGATGTTGTAACATTGCTGCCGGGACTTGCTTCCATTCAGCCACAAGAGCATTAGTGAGGTCGGTCACTGATGTTGGGCGACCAGGCCTGGCTCGCAGTTGGCGTTCCAATTCATCCCAAAGGTGTTCGATGGGGTTGAGGTTAGGGCTCTGTGCAGGCCAGTCAAGTTCTTCCACACACGATCTCGACAAACCATTCCTGTATGGACCTCGCTTTGTGCACAGGGGGATTGTCATATTGAAACAGGAAAGTCCCTTTCCCAAACTGTTGCCACAAAGTTGGAAACCCAGAATCGTCTAGAATGTCATTGTATGCTGTAGCGTTAAGATTTCCCTTCACTGGAACTAAGGGGCCTAGCCTGAACCATAAAAAACAGCCCCAGATCATTATTCCTCCTCCACCAAACTTTACAGTTGGCATTATGCATTGGGGCAGATAGCGTTCTTCTGGCATCACAGGCATTTCTGTCTGTAATAAAGCCATTTTGTGGGAAAAACTAATTTTGATTGGCTGGGCCAGGCTCCCCAGTGGGTGGACCCACCCATGGCTGCTCCCCTGCCCAGTCTTGTGAAATCCATAAATGAGGGCCTAATGAATTTATTTCAATTGACTGATTTCCTATATTTCCTTCTTCCTTCTATAACTAACTGTAACTCAGTAAAATCTTTGAAATTGTTGCATGTTGTGTTCATATTTTTATATACACAGTGCCTTCAGAAAGTACTCATACCCCTGGACTTATAACACATTTTGTTGTGTTACAGCCTATATTCAAAAATATATTTTCTCACCCATCTATACACAATACCCCACAATGACAAAGTGAAAACAATTTTAGATATGTTAGCAAATGTATTGAAAATTAAATACATACATCTAATTTACATAAGTATTCATATCCCTGAGTCAATACTTCGTAGAAGCACCTTTGGCGGCGATTTCAGCTTTGAGTTATCTTGGGTGTCTGTATCAGCTTTGCACATCTGGATTTGGGGATTTTCTCCCATTCTTCCCTGCAGATTTTCTCAAGCTCTGTTAAGTTACATGGGGAGTGGTGGTGAACAGCAATCTTCAAGTCTTCCACAGATTTTCAATGGGGTTCAAGTTTGGCTGGGCCACTCAAGGGCTTTCACATTCTTCTGCTGAAGCCATTCCAGCATTGCTTTGGCTGTATGCTTTGGGTCAATGTTCTGTTGGAACGTAAATCTTCGCCCCAGTCTAAGGTCGTTTGCACTCTGAAGCAGGTTCCCATCAAGGATTTGCCTGTATTTGGCTCCATTCATTGTTCTCTCTATCCTTACCAGTCTCCCAGTCCCTGCCAATGAAAAGCATCCCCATAGCATAATCCTACCACCACCATGCCTCACGGTAGGAATGCTGTTAAGATGGGTGATGAGCTGTGCCTGGTTTTCTCCAAACATAGCGCTTTGCATTCAGGCCTAATAGTTTAATACAGTCTTTCATGTGCCTTTTTGCAATCTCCAGGTGTGTGGTCATGTGCCTTTTTCTCAGGAGTGGCTTCCGTCTGTCAATTCTCCTTGAAGCCCAGATTGGTGAAGTGGTGGAGAGACTGTTGTCCTTCTGGAAGGTTATTCATTCTCAGCCAAGGAACTATGTAGTTCTGTCAGAGTAATCATTTGGTTCTTGGTCACCTCCCTGCTCGGTAGCTCAGTTCGGTCAGACGGCCAGCTCCAGGCAGAGTCTGGGTAGTTCCATATTTTTTAAATTTCCCAATGATGGAGACCGCTGTGCTCTTGGAAACTTTCAACACTCTAGAAATTGTTTTAATACCCTTCCCCAGATATATGTCTCATCACAATTCTATCTCGGAGATCTACGGACAGTTCCTTGGACTTCATGGTATAGTTTCTGCTCTGACATGCACTTCTTCTTCTTTGATATAATGGCGGTCCACAAACAAATGTTAAAGGTGCATGCTGCCACCTACTGTGCTGGAGTGTGTGGTCAATCACGGTATACAACATTTCTAAATCCTCCTACCGACGAACTCTGTACTTCTGAGAAAATAAAAAGAGCCCTACTAACTTCTAATAGACCCTCCCCCATCCACTAAATGCACTTCTTCTTCTGTATAATGGCGTTTCCAACACTTATATGTGCATTCTGCTACCTACTGCACAGGTTAGTATTCAGTCCCCTTGACATTTTCCACATTTTGTTACGTTACAGCCTTATTCAAAAATGTATTAAATAAAACAAATTCCTCAGCAATCTACACACAATACCCGATAATGACAAAGTGAAAACAGGTTTAGAAATTTTGGCAGAAATACCTTATTTACGTAAGTATTCATACCCTTTGCTATGAGACTCAAAATTGAGCTCAAGTGCATCTTGTTTCCATTGATCATCCTTGAGATGTTTCTACAACTTGATTGGAGTCCACACGTGGTAAATTAAATTGATTGGACATGATTTGGAAAAGCACACACCTGTCTATATAAGCTCCCGTAGTTGACAGTGCATGTCAGAGCAAAAACCAAGCCATGAGATCGAAGGAATTGTCCGTAGAGCTCCGAGACAGGATTGTGTCGAGGCACAGATCTGCGGAAGGGTACCACAACATTTCCGCAGCATTGAAGGTCCCCAAGAACACAGTGGCCACCATAATTCTTAAATGGAAGCAGTTTGGAACCACCAAGACTCTTCCTAGAGCTGGCTGCCCGGCCAAACTGAGCAATCGGGGGAGAAGGGTCTTGGTCAGGGAGGTGACCAATAACCCAATGGTCACTCTGACAGAGCTCTATTCCTCTGTGGAGATGGGAGAACCTTCCAGAAGGACAACCATCTCTGCAGCACTCCACCAGTCAGGCCTTCATGGTAGAGTGGCCAGACAGAAGCCACTCCTCAGTAAAAGGCACATGACAGCACACTTGGAAAAGGCACCTAAAGGACTCAGACCATGAGAAACAAGATTCCCGGTCTGATGAAACCAAGATTGAACTCTTTGGCCTGAATGCCAAGCGGCATATCTGGAGGAAACCTGGCACCATCCCTGAAGCGGGGAGATCCTTGATGAAAATCTGCTCCAGAGCTCTTAGGACTTCAGACTGGGGCGAAGGTTCACCTTCCAACAGGACAACGGCCCTAATAACACAGCCAAGACAACACAGGAGTGGCTTCGGGACAAGTCTCTGAATGTCCTTGAGTGGCCCAGCCAGAGCCCAGACTTGAACCTGATCGAACATCTCTGGAGAGACTTGAAAATATCTGTGTAGCAACGCTCCCCATCCAACCTGACAGAACTGGAGAGGATCTGCAGAGAAGAATGGGAGAAACTCCCCAAATATAGGTGTGGCAAGCTTGTAGCGTCATACCCAAGAAGACTTGTGTAACGGTCGTCGTATGAAGAAGGTGTGGACCAAAGCGCATCGTGGTAAGTGTTCATGTTTTCTTTATTAAAACTGAACACTGAGACAAAATAACCAAAAATAGAACAACACGAAAACAGTTCTGTCTGGTGCAGACACAAAACAGAAAACAACTACCCACAAAAACCATGTGGGAAAAAGCTACCTAAGTATGGTTCTCAATCAGAGACAACGATAGACAGCTGCCTCTGATTGAGAACCACACCCGGCCAAACAACAAAGAAATACAAAACATAGAAAATGAACATAGAATGCCCACCCAAATCACACCCTGACCAAACCAAAATAGAGACATAAAAAGCTCTCTGCGGTCAGGGCGTGACAGTACCCCCCCCCCCCCCAAAGGTGCGGACTCCGGCCGCAAAACCTGAACCTATAGGGGAGGGTCTGGGTGTGCATTTCACCGCGGTGGCGGCTCTGGTGCAGGACGTAGACCATTTCTTGCATTGCATCGGGTTTTGCACGAGCGCTCTAACGGGGTATCTTATATATCCCAGCTTGACATAGGGTGGTAGATACTCTTCATCAAACATCAATAATAAAGAAACATTACTCCTTTTCCCCCACTCGGGTCAAGCGACGTCCACTAACTGCTCCTGGAATTTTTAGCCGAAGATATTGATTATCAATGCCCAACGGGATGCCAGAGATAACGTTGTACTGGTGTCCTGCTCTGAAAATCAAAGCTGTCCACTTCATGCGTTAATAATTTCGCGAGCCACAATACACACTCTTTTTGCTTTTTAGAAACACACGATATTAACACCATACCACTCCTGGTTACTTTGACTCCATCCACTTTTCCCAACTCCTTCTTCACCATCCGTGTGACTTCAAATGCGTTTCCCAAATGAACATCGTTATCCAAAAAACTTACTCCAACAAGCAACGATTCTGACAAATTTTCCACAACAATTTTTACTTCACTGTTGTCCACTCATCTTTCTCACTAACTGCTTTCATCTTCAAACAACACATCTGCTTCCGCCATCTCAACACTTCCCCCTGTGTTCCCACACTTGCTCCTCTGCTGGCTCATCTGATGATCCAAACTAGCTCCCTCTGACATGCACTGTCAACTGTGGGAACTTATATAGACAGGTGTGTTTCTTTCTAAATCATGTCCAAACAATTGAATTGGCCACAGATGGACTCCAATCAAGTTGTAACGACATCTCAAGGATGATCAATGGAAATTGGATGTAAAATATCTATCTGCATAATACCAAAGAATATCTGGTAATGTGATGCATGGATGTTTTCATTAGGCCCGCCGCCCACTAGTGTAGCACATCCAGTGGTAACCCAGCTGGGGCTCCAATCCAGGTTTCTCTGGTTCTGAGGCAAGCATGATTGGGTCCCATATTTGTAATTGAATTAACATAAAGCAAGAATTGATGCACTCCATGCAAGTTTGCATTGACGCACTGGTAAGTGAAAAATCTCATGGTCTGAATATGATCTATGACAAGGTATGGATTAGCAACATCAACACTCTGACGTTATCCATTTTAGCTTGTTATAAACTTTGGGTTTCCTGTTTTAAAAAAAAATCAAATCTTCCCACATATTGCCATTTGCCACGTAGGCCCTTTAAATAGGTCTACAAACGTCATTAATGAGAGCTATATTCAATTATACATTTTACACATTGGTGATGAGTAGCATAGTCGACTATGGTTAGTTTGTCCAACAGGTGGCAGTCTGGATTTCAGAAAAGTAATGAGTGGATATACAGTAGAGGCCCATTGAGTGGACAATGGACAGCATAATACCAAGGCTAAAGCTTGGCCTACAGTATTCTACTCAAGGTGGGCCACATCCAAACAAGCAGTGTTAGCCTTGTTTTGGGGTATTTTTAAACCTAGATGCAGTGTCTTACCAAACCATACTTTTTAAAATGAATTTTCCCAACTTGATTTCACTGTGATTATATAGATAAGATATATAACTATATAGATATACTGTACCTGGTGATGTAGTAGGCCTATCAGACTGCAGCCAGGCAAATACTACCAGGAAACAATGGAAGTTTAGAAAGATTTACAAAATGTACTAATTTTGATAAATATGTTCAACCGTAAAATACAAAAGCATTTGAATTCCTCTAAGTATCTACATCCAGTATGCATATGCTATTGATGATCACTGGCTACAGAGATTGTATATTTTCAATATTCATCAATATTTTCTATTATCCATAAGTGTCATGTCTCTTCTCTTGACTTTTCTTACTGTTGGAAACAAAACATAATAGTCTGGTAGGGACAGATTATTTGTTCAACGGATGATCTTCAATTGATCATTTTCATCGCACACCAAACTTTTGTTCATGAGAAGTGGTGTTCTCAAAATGTTTGTGGCCGAGGACCCCTTTTGTGATAGAAAATTCAGCAGTGACCCCTCATAATCATTTCACAACTCAAATGAGGAAAAAAATAGCATACAAGGAGTTTTACTATGATTTCGGCAGTGCGTGCATTGCTGGGTGAACCAAGTCTTGGGTCCTGGGAAGTAATATTTTAAAGGCCTGCCTCTTGGCATCAGAGAGAATATTTAGCAGTTTTCAAGCTAATTTCCTGCATTTCTAACACATTGTTCTATGACTCAGAGAGAAAATGTTGCAGTTTTAAAGCTTAAATTACCGGCCATTTATATAAAAAAATGCAAGAAGTATTGAGTTGAAACATTTATAATTCGTGAAGTACTGTGGATACCAATATTCCTGTGAGCCTCCTAGGCCCATGTTGCCCAGGGTTAAGTACATAAATTGTAGATGAATAATATTACATTTTATTGTATTACAGACTAATCTTATTCCATGTATCCCTTGGCTAAAATTAGTTGAATCTGTTGTTCTTAGTGAAATTTATGTTAAAAAACGTATGTAAAAAAAAAATATATTATGTATAATTTTTTTATTCATGATTTATCTGGCCACAGATCCTCTGCAGTACCTCGGACCGCACTTTGAGAACACCTTTATTAGAGTTTTGGCCCTGGCCCAACTCTATTGTTTTCTGAGCCCATTCGACACCGATGGATGAAGAAGGATGCAGCCGAAATGCTAGGATATTACCACTATTAATATTTGACCAATTAACAAACCGATCAAGCTGTTTTTGAATAATTATATATAATGTCGATACATGTTCTACAGTTTTTTCACACCACTTTCTTTCCTTTTTCCTCTTGCCTTAGCGGAGTGGAGAAAAAAGTAGTCCAGACATATTGTGCTGTCCATAAAAATAGTTTTGCCACAAGAAAAATAGGTTGAACAGTTTGCTTGCTTTTTGATTGTGCTCAAACCATGACAGACATGACACTGCAGCACACAATGCTCTCTGTCTTTTAGACGGATTAAATTAATAAGGCTAACATACATAGGGACAAACAGGTTATAACTGTGATACTCTAACGTCTTTTTAAAGAAACTAGGCCTACTCTGGGTCAACATTTCCCATTTACTGTGGGCCAGAATTATGTCCAATTAGTTGCAACCACCTTAAGGTGATTTCTCTCTTCCCCACTCTCTCTCGGTCCATATGCATTCATGTCTCGGTCCATATGTATTCATAGGCTACTCATTTATTCATTATCCCACTTCTGACACCAGTGTAGCGAATTCAGAGGTCTCAAATATCCCCAGACTCCTCCACCAATACCTTTCATTACACCAATGCTCTGATTGACACAACTTACAAAATCTGGTTTCGATCTATTTGTACTAGTCTCACATAATTTTGCCTAATGATTGATTAAGACAGGCTAAATGTAATATGATGGGTCCTCTCAACTACTGTCATCTCCTACCACTCCGCGTGGTGTCTGTAGTAGGCTAGGCCGGGGATATCGTTTCACGGTTTTCAGCGGAAGGATACAACACCGAATGTCATTGTGGTGCTAAGGTTTTTGCGAAGCAAAAATGTTTGTCTGCATAAGGTTAACTCGCAAGTGACATATAGGGGATATTTTGCTACATTTTACAACCTAAACCACTATTTTACAGTATTTGAGACGCGTTACAGGAAAACGAAGCTCCATACTACCACACCCGATCGCCCTAGTTGGAATTTTAAAGGGGAAAAGGTAAAATATTGTAGTGAGTTTGTTAAAAAAGGTTTCGGACTGGGTGAAAGAAGTTGGGATACAAGAGACTGGAGCTGGTATGGAGTAAAGGGTTGGCATTTGCTTTACTACTTTTACTTGAAAGGGCGTTTTACACAGACTAAATCTGTAGTTTACAGCATATTGGTGGATTTTCTGTTTTTGTTTAACATGCAAATTCACTTTCTATTTAATAACACATCCAATTCGTGGCTCATCACTGACTATTGCAAAGCAACATATTGTATAGCCTATCATTAGTCCGTGATTTAAAAATCTACAGTAGGTTAGTTATTTTGTAACTTAGTCTGTCGCGGAAGATTGATACAAATGTAGCGTTTGGGGAGTCAGATAAACATTTGAAAAACGATGCTGCAGGTCTCAGTGTGTCACTGGTGTTACACGCAGCGCCAAGCATTTTCAATGTGCCTGTACCATTCCAAATAGATGGAATTTCCTTACCAGGTATTGGCTACCTTTTCCTTTTCATTCTGTTCAGATTACATAATGTGCAATAACATTTTCTGAAAGGGAGCGTTCAACCGTGGATGACAAGGGGTCAATTACAATTACTTTCATCGGTTGTTGCAGTAGCCTACCTTTGATCAATTAACTCGCACAGCAATGTCAAGGGTCACTGCAGATTTATTTTCGGAACCGACGTGTTCTGGGAATATTCCTTGTCAATTTCAGTCGGAATCTAGAATGAGATTGCGCTTTACTGAAGTTCGTTATTGAATGGATAGTTTTTTATATCAAGGAATTAGGACAATAAAAAAAACAATAATAATTGGACCTAAGCAAACAATCTGTTTCTTCTTTAGGTCTAAAGATTGGCAGGATGAATCCTCAACAGCGGATTGCCGCTATCGGAACAGACAAGGAATTGAGTGACTTGCTGGATTTTAGCGCGGTAGGACAGTTATCTATCTATCTAACTATCTTTTTATAATGTTTTATTTTTTGTTATTTAGCCCACTTTATTCGGTATCAGTCAATGTCTCTCCAGTGAAGAAATTGATTATGAAACACAGGAAGTCTGAACAGCTTGTAACAGATGCATGATTATCAAAGGCAAAATATGAATTTGTCTCAGAGTCACATTTTTCAGACCATTTCTTTTCTTCTGGTAGATGTTTTCTCCACCTGTAAATAGTGGGAAAAACCGACCAACCACCCTTGGAAGCAGCCAGTTCAGTGCACCAGGTAGGATTTTATCCCAGAAACCTATTTTAATATGTCCTCTGTTCTGTTATAGCCCTGGTTCTGTCTCTCCCCCTGTTGTGTCTTGTCTAACCACTGCTGTTTGAAATCTGTTCATATGAGTGTTCCTGATGTCTCCCACTGCATTTTGGATATTTGTGTTATTCATTTTGTGAAAAGCCAAAGGAGGAAGGTTTCATATTAAACATAGTATTACTATTCATTTCCCGCCTTAGCGGTGTGTGTGTGTGTGTGTGTGTGTGTGTGTGTGTGTGTGTGTGTGTGTGTGTGTGTGTGTGTGTGTGTGTGTGTGTGTGTGTGTGTGTGTGTGTGTGTGTGTGTGTGTGTGTGTGTGTCTGTCTGTCTGTCTGTGTGTGCACCCTGCACATCTGGTGTGTGAAACATGCCACCTCCACCTGGAATTATCGTAGACTGACTGCTGTAAAGATGTGAAAATAAGGAATGGTTTAGCCTTATTTTACATATGTGAAAGAATGATTATCGACCTAACAGCTATGACCGTGTAGTATCATTGTAATTAGCACTACTTTATAACCCTTCCTTGTGTTTTGTGTGAAAAAAGAGCTCTGTGGCTTTTTCGCATACCCATTTTCTATTGATTATGACACAAGATCAATTTTGCTCATATTGACAGTGGGGCATTGATTGCGTTTGTGATATATTGCTCCCTAGATTTGTGCACCATATAAAAGCTGTACCTAAGATATCCAATGTCTATCAGTTGTGTAGTAAGTACAGTATAGGGTTACAGCATCAAGTGGTGTTTCATATGCATGTGTCCATCCCCCAGTGCTGAGCTGTTTGAAAAAGGGAGTGAGTTCCTCAGCCCCAGGTCCCTGAAGACCTGGCCATTCATGTGGCATTCACACATCTATCTCTATCTCACAGGCTCAATGACTAGAGGACGTGAGCTGATGTAGTGTACTTTTAGCTGGGAGCATTTCTCATGCAGAAGTGGGCTGTTTAGGCTGATGCATCTTGTTTCATTGTCGTAGATGTTTTAATAAGTGTTGCTTAAATTCCCTAATTTTATGTGGATAATTTCTTTGCTGTAAAGGCTCCAGGACATTAATCCACAGCACAATCAAGCATTATGTCTCCTCAATACTTGTTTTGCGTAAAGCAACAAAGCCTTGCCTTGTCGTTTGTTCTAAAGGACACACTTTTAGTGTAAACAACAGCAAGACAATGGACTGAACAGCAAGACAATGGGGCCAAAAGGGAGCTTTTGTGAAAAGGCTGGGAAGTGTTAGGATGTTTTTCAGAGTACTTTGCATCCTCACTTCCCATTCTGGATGCTGTCTCCACAGAAGTAAATAGCTTGGGATCCAGGTCAAGTCAGTGCTGAATTGATGCTTAAGTACAGGGCCTTCGGAAAGTATTCAGACCCCTTGACTTTTTCCACATTTTGTTAGGTTACAGCCTAATTCTAAAATTGATTAAATAGTTTTTTCCCCTCATCAATCTATGCACAATACCCCATAATGACAAAGCAAAAACTGGTTTTTAGAAATGTAAGGAAATGTATAAAAAAAAAAAACGGAAATATCACATTTACGTAAGTATTCAGACCCTTTACTCAGTACTTTGTTGAAGCACCTTTGGCAGTGATAACAGCCTCAAGTCTTCTTGGGTATGACGCTACAAGCTTGGCACACCTGTATTTGGGGAGTTTCTCCCATTCTTCTCTGCAGATCCTCTCAAACTCTGTCAGGTTGGATGGGGAGCGTTGCTGCACAGATATTTTCAAGTCTCTCCAGAGATGTTCGATTGGGTTCAAGTCTGGGCTCTGGCTGGGCCACTCAAGGACATTCAGAGACTTGTCCTGAAGCCACTCCTGTGTTGTCTTGGCTGTGTGCTTAGGGTCGTTGTTCTGTTGGAAGGTGGACCTTTGCCCCAGTCTGAGGTCCTGAGCGCTCTGGATCAGGTTTTCATTAAGGATCTCTCAGTACTTTGCTCCGTTCATCTTTGCCTTGATCGTGACTAGTCTCCCAGTCCCTGCTGCTGCAAAACATCCCCACAGCATGATGCTGCCACCACAATGCTTCAACGCCTTTTACTGAGGAGTGGCTTCCGTCTGGCCACTCTACCATAAAGGCCTGATTGGTGGAGTGCTGCAGAGATGGTTGTCTTTCTGGAAGGTTCTCCCATCTCCACAGAGGAACTCTAGAGCTCTGTCAGAGGGACCATCAGGTTATTGGTCACCTCCCAGACCATGGCCCTTCTCCCCCAATTTCTCAGTTTGGCTGGGCGGCCAGCTCTAGGTAGAATCTTGGTGGTTCCAAACTACTTCCATTTAAGAATGATGGAGGCCATTGTGTTCTTGGGGACCTTCAATGCTGCAGAAATTTTGTGGTACCCTTCCCCAGATCTGTGTCTCGGCACAATCCTGTCTCGGAGCTCTAAGGACCATTTCTTCAACCTTGTGGCTTGGTTTTTGCTCTGACATGCACTGTCAACTGTGGGACCTTATAAAGACAGGTGTGTGCCTTCCCAAATCATGTCCAATCAATATAATTTACCCTAGGTGGACTCCATACAAGTTGTAGGAACATCTCAAGGATGATCAATGGAAACAGGATGCACCTGACCTCAATTGCATGTCTCATAGCAAAGGGTCTGAATACTTATGTAAATAAGGTTTCTGTTTTTTTTTTTTATACATTTGTAGAAATGTCTAAAAACATGTTTTCCCTTTGTCATTATGGGGTATCGTGTGTAGATTGCTGAGGATTGTTATTTATTAAATTCATTTCAGAATAAGTCTGAAACGTAACAAAATGTGGAAAAAGTCAAGGGGTCTGAATACTTTCCGAAGGGAAAACCTAGTCAGTTGTACAGCTGAAATGTATCTTCCGCATTTAACCCAACCCCTCTGAATCAGAGCGGTGCGGGGGGCTGTCTTAATCAACATTCACGGCACCCGGGGAACAGTGGGTTAACTGCCTTGCTCAGGGGCAGAATGACTGATTTTTACCTTTTCAGCTCACGGATTCTATCCAGCAACCTTTCGGTTACTGGTCCAACGCTCTAACCACTAGGCTACCTGCTGGCACTGTATATACTTGCACTTTCATAAATCAGTTTGGGTAAAGCATTCACTGTGCATTCATAAGTATTAACAAATATACAAAGCATGATCAATATATATCAATTTGAGTCTGTTTACCTTATGTCAAATATATTCCCAACCATCCTTTAATAGCGCTCTATGTAGCTAATGCTATGTTGCTGAAGTGTTGCTGAATAGGCCTACTTCTGTTTCAGTGATCATACTTTTCATTTTGCCCCACCATAAATAAATATAAAATAGAATGTTGCTTCAATTCAAGTGTTACAAAGGAACTCCTTTTCTGAATTCCTAATGTGAGAAGTGGGAGAATTGAACTCAGTAAACTCTGCGGTGTGCTTTAGAATTTAATATAGCATGGCATTCATGGACATCATGTGACCAGACACATTTAAGCCTGATGTGTTGGGCATGCACGCTGTGGCTTCCAAAATAGACCAGCATCAGCATGGTGCTTTTTGTTTAGAACAGAAAAGAAATAGAGCCTGTTCATAGACTGTTTTTCCCATCAAAGCTCATCGTCATGGCTGAAATGCCTGGTGGTACTTATTTAGTCAGTAAGAAAAGTCACAAGAATTGAGCCATGTTTTGTAGAGGCTTATGTGGATGCTATTTTTGTTCTATTTCCACCAAAAGACAGTATGTGGGATCTGTTTTGGGCTGACTCTCCTTGAGGCTTTTTATGTGTGTCAGAGTCACACACCTGTCTGTTCCAAGCTTTCCAAGCTTGCTATACTCCTTGACCTAAAGTAAGTAGTAAACTAGAAACCACTGATACCTCAAATGTAATGTTCTGCATGAGGCAATACTTACGTTAACATCTATGTCCAAGCTGCTCAGTTAGCTTGCTTCGGAGCTCACTGTGGCACTTTTATATTTGGGGAGCTATATTAGGAATATTTTCAGATCATGGTTTGCTCTCTCTGTCCCATTTACTTTAGACTTGCTGTAGAAGTCAGCCAAGAATCAGAAAAGCCATAATTATGTTTGGGTTGTTATTGCTCCTAGAGGGACAGACTGATGCAAATATTTCTGCTCCTACTGCAGGTTGACTACCTGAACAGAATTTATGATACATTTCTCCTGCAATTTTGCCTTCCTGTAATTATGTTTATTTATCCCATCTTGTTTAGAATGGTCCTAAGTATTCCTAGTTGGCCTGCAGTCAATTCAAAGAATGTGCCACATGTTATCATTCACTTGTTTACAGAATAGATGAAGCCAAGTTGTACAAGGATGTTACAAGGATGTCAGAACTGTTACATTATATTTCCAGTACTTTTTGTGAATTTAATTTAAAGGATATGCTTGTGATAGACTTACACTGCAGTTTCCTTCCACTTGAGCAAACTTCCTCTCAGTTTAAAGCTCTTTCTTCAGCTTTTATCCCCATGGATTAGAAAATATTATTATCTGTTGATTAATTATTAATACAGTGTTAAAGAATATGACTTATTCTCATTCATAATTATTAAGCAAGGATTGTTTTGTTCAGTCAGAAGACTTAGAACTTGCAGAAGTACCCAGCTTGCATTTTAAGATAATTTAACACACACAAAAACCTCTCCACTGTACATGTCACAATGTGTGAAGATATAAAAGGTGACAAAACTCATCTTGAACGCAGCTTATCTTCAAAGCATTTTCAAAGGATTTGGAATGTTGTATTTTTTGTTTAAAGCAACTGCTAAGTCGGTCTTCAATTTAAGCATGCATTTTTCTTCTAAAATGGATTAGTTCAAACAGATTCAATATATGTAACCACAACAGTAGCTTTCAACTGAGGTTCTTAAAGAAGGACTGAGCTGAATCTTTTATTTTATTTTGCTCATGGAAGCTGTTGTACCTTGAGATGCTTCCCACTCCAGTTCTCCTTTTGACTGATTTCATTTCTCATAGGCTCTCATTGTTTTGAGTGTGTTTATTTAAATCCACATCAGATCATCTCATTTTAGTTTGTAGTCTTAGAACTCCTGTTTTACAAAAGTGCAATGAAAAAATTCTAGACTATATAAAAAAAAAATGTTTTATTTCATTTTTAGAAATATGATCAGGTCTTATAGCAGGCTTTAGTTTGATAAACTTCATTTCATGTTTTAAGCCTTTGAGTATATTGCTGAATGAATCCTTTTCTTTCTGAGACGTCAGTTTATTTTTAGATAACCTGCCGGCTGCTCTGTGAACCATTGGGCCACACTGTGTTTGTGATGCCTTCAGATGGGTACCCTCCCCTGGCAGACTGGGCCTCCCGCCCACCACTGGAGGGAAGATTCAGGGAGAGTTTGGACATCTCTCATTTATGTATCACAGGTCAGCTCCTGACTTGGTTATGGAGAACTGTGCTGTTGCCATAGCGATGAAAGTCCTTTGAAGGCAGGTGACTTGGCACAGCTTTTGCATCTTTTTTTGCAGGTCTGCCAAGAGGAAAAGCATTAAAATAATGTCTTCAGTCACCCAATATGCGGTAGATTACTATCAGGCTTCTCCTAGACTGTCATTATTTTGATTGAAGAAAGTTGGTGTTGTACATCTGACTTGGCTCCTTTGATGTGGATTCCAATTCATTTTTCAAATGAGCAGTTTATTACCATGTATTTGATGTTGTATTAAGTTGTGAAGGCACTTAGTTGGTGGGGACCAAACAACCTTTATTGTGACTTGAGGCAGCTGGATTTAAAACCAGGCAGAGATACATTTCTATTCCTGCTTATCTGTGCCTGACCTCTAGCTGATGTAGTCTGAATGGACACAGTGTTAGGTGTTGGACTGAGGTAGTGAGTTGTATGTATGTATGTATGTATGTATGTATGTATGTATGTATGTATGTATGTATGTATGTATGTATGTATGTATGTATGTATGTATGTATGTATGTATGTATGTATGTATGTATGTATGTATGTATGTATGTATGTATGTATGTATGTATGTATGTATGTATGTATGTATGTATGTATGTATGTATGTATGTATGTATGTATGTATGTATGTATGTATGTATGTATGTATGTATGTATGTATGTATGTATGTATGTATGTATGTATGTATGTATGTATGTATGTATGTATGTATGTATGTATGTATGTATGTATGTATGTATGTATGTATGTATGTATGTATGTATGTATGTATGTATGTATGTATGTATGTATGTATGTATGTATGTATGTATGTATGTATGTATGTATGTATGTATGTATGTATGTATGTATGTATGTATGTATGTATGTATGTATGTATGTATGTATGTATGTATGTATGTATGTATGTATGTATGCATGCATGCATGCATGCATGTATGTATGTATGTATGTATGTATGTATGTATGTATGTATGCATGCATGCATGCATGCATGCATGCATGCTTTGGGAACACCTGCTGCTGAAGCACAGGATGTCTGTTCGTTTTAACTCCCAAACTCCCAAATACAGTACATTGATGCTGAGTACTCTGGACTTAATAACTTCTTATGGCTGCATCCCGCTACCGGGATTGATATGACAACAGCCAGTGAAAGTGCAGGGCGCCAAATTCAAACAACAGAAATCTCATAATTAAAATTCCTCAAACATACATGTGTCTTATATCATTTTAACTTATTTGGGCTGCAAGCCCGAAGCCGGGCACAATATGACAACAGCCACTTCAAGTGCAGGGCGCGAAATTCAAAATATATTTTTTTGAAATATTTAACTTTCACACATTAACAAGTCCAATACAGCATATGAAAGATAAACCTCTTGTGAATCCAGCCAACATGTCCGATTTTTAAAATGTTTTACAGCGAAAACACCACGTATATTTATGTTAGCTCACCACCAAATACAAAAAAGGACAGACATTTTTCACAGCACAGGTAGCATGCACAAAACCAACCTAACTAACCAAGAACCAACCAAACTAACCAAGAAACAACTTCATCAGATGACAGTCTTATAACATGTTATTCAATAAATCTATGTTTTGTTCGAAAAATGTGCATATTTGAGCTATAAATCCGTTTTACATTGCAGCTACCATCACAGCTACCCTCAGAAATAGCACCGAAGCAGCCAGAGTAATTACAGACACCAACGTCAAATACCTAAATACTCATCATAAAACATTTCTGAAAAATACATGGTGTACAGCAAATGAAAGACAGGCATCTTGTGATTCCAGCCAATATTTCCGATTTCTTAAGTGTTTTACAGCGAAAACACAATATAGCATTATATTAGCTTACCACAATAGCCAGAAACACAAGCCATTTACCAGCAGCAAAAGTTAGCGATCGTAACAAACCAGCAAAAGATATATAATTTTTGACTAACCTTGATAAGCTTCATCAGATGACAGTCCTATAACATCAGGTTATACATACACTTATGTTTTGTTCGAAAATGTGCATATTTAGAGCTGAAATCAGTGGTTATACATTGTGCTAACATAGCATCTTTTTCCCACAACGTCCGGATATTTTTCTGACACTCACATATTCTGACCAAATAACTATTCATAAACATTACTAAAAAATACATGTTGTATAGGAAATGATAGATACACTAGTTCTTAATGCAATCGCCGTGTTAGAATTCTAAAAATAACTTCATTACGACATGCAGTTTACGTTATGGCGAGAGCGTGCCCAAAATCTGGGCGCAAACTACTAGTTCACATGTTCGACAGATATATGAAATAGCATCATAAAATGGGTCCTACTTTTGATGATCTTCCATCAGAATGTTGTACAAGGGGTCCTTTGTCCAGAACAATCGTTGTTTGGATTTAGAATGTCCTCTTCTCCAGTCAATTAGCACGGAAAGCTAGCAAAGTGGCGCGAAGCTCTCCTTCCTGAACATACGCAGACAAAGCAACACGCCTAACGTCCCGAAAAAATTTCAATAATCTAATAAAACTATATTGAAAAAACATACTTTACGATGATATTGTCACATGTATCAAATAAAATCAAAGGCGGAGATATTAGTCGTCTATAACGACAGCTTTACAGAAGGCAATACCAGGTCACTTCTCGCGCGTTCCAGAAAACAGGAATTTGGGGTCACGTCATGCCAAGAGCTTTTATTCGACCTCAGATGATGTTATACACTCCATTTCTTCTCTCACTGCCTGTTGACATCTAGTGGAAGGCGTATGAAGTGCATGTATACTAATAAATATCAAGCACATTTATAGGCAGGCCCTAGAACAGAGCATCGATTTCAGATTTTCCACTTCCTATCAGGAAGTTTGCTGCAAAATGAGTTCTGTTTTACTCACAGATATAATTCAAACGGTTTTAGAAACTAGAGAGTGTTTTCTATCCAATAGTAATAATAATATGCATATTGTACGAGCAAGAATTGAGTACGAGGCCATTTGAAATGGGCACCTTTTATCCAGGCTACTCAATACTGCCCCTGCAGCCCAAAGAGGTTTTAAAGGTAATCTTGTTGTTAATCCCACCAAAATGTCCGATTTCAAATATGCTTTTCAGCGAAAGCACTACAAACGATTATGTTAGGTCACCACCAAACCACAATAAGCACAGCCATTTTTCCAGCGAAAGATAGCTTTCACAAAAAGCAGAAATAGAGATAAAATTAATCACTAATCTTTGATTATCTTCATCAGATGACACTCATAGGACTTCATGTTACATAATACATGCATGTTTTGTTTGATAAAGTTCATATTTATAACAAAAAATCTGAGTTTACATTGGCGCGTTACATTCACTAGTTCCAAAAACATCAAGTGATTTTGCATAGCCACATCGTTTCAACAGAAATACTCATCATAAATGTAGATGATAATACAAGTTATACACATGGAATTATAGATATACCTCTCCTTAATGCAACCGCTGTGTCAGATTTCAAAAAAACTTTACGGAAAAAGCAAATCATGCAATAATCTGAGACGGAGCTCAGAACAATAGCCAAATTAGCCACCATGTTGGGGTCAACAGAAACCAGAAAATACATGATAAATGTTTCCTTACCTTTGATGAACTTCATCAGAATGCAGTCCTAGGAATCCCAGGTCCACAATAAATGCTTGATTTGTTCGATAATGTCCGTTATTTATGTCCAATTAGCTACTTTGGTTGGCACGTTTGGTAAACAATTCCAAAGTCACAAAGCACGTCCACTATAACGTGACGAAATGTCCAAAAGTTCCGTAACAGTCAGTAGAAACATGTCAAACGATGTACTGAATCAATCTTTAGAATGTTGTTAACATACATCTTGAATAACGTTCCAACCGGAGAATTAGATTGACTTCAGATGAGCGGTGGAACGGAGGTCCTCCTCATGTGAACGCGCATGTGAAAGCATGGTCAGCTCGTGGCAGTGATTACTCATTCCTGTCTCCTTCGGCCCCCCTTCACATTAGAGTCATCAGACAAAGTTCTATTGACTGTTGACATCTAGTGGAAGCCGTAGGAAGTGAAAAAAAAAACTCTTCAATATCTCGCTGTAATTTCAATGAGAGCTTGGTTGAAAATCTGCCACCTCAGAAAAAATTCAAACAGGAAGTGGAACTTCTCAGGTTTTTGCCTGCCATATGAGTTCTGTTATACTCACAGACATAATTCAAACAGTTTTAGAAACTTCAGAGTGTTTTCTATCCAATATGAATAATAATATGCATATTAGCAACTGGGAATGAGGAGCAGGCAGTTTACTATGGGCACCTCTGTGCACCTTTCATCCAAGCTACTCAATACTGGCCCCTGCAGCCATAAGAAGTTAAGGGAGCATGTTGGTGTAAGGTGGAAAACACTCCTCAGAGATACAGAGTTGCATTGGTCAACCACGAAGCAGGCCTTGACACACACTCATGGACGTGTCACAGAAAGAGAGAGCATTAGCATTAGCTACCTCCATCCTGACCACTAATGACTGGCCCTACCCTCTGAGGACGTATCTGGGGGCAGCAGCGGGAGGATGAGGGGTGGGTTGTCCTCGTCTAATGATCTGAGAGCCCGTGGCCATCGCATGCAGCCGGGCCTGCCGTGTGGTGTCAGTGATGCGCCTGGGAGCGTGCAGGGCTTCGATTGGGAATAACAGAGCAGGGGTTAGTGGGAAGGAATGAGTAATGATCCCCTGTTTGATCTACCAGGCTCCTGTGGGAGTCAGAGAGCCCTGGATAGAGCATTACTGGGGGTACTCTGGGGAGCTGCTGGAATGCTGAGTTGGGGACCGGCCCTTTACCAGTTTAACCATATCTACTCAGGATCTCATAAGGAGGGAGGGATGCAGGCTAGGAGGGAGTGGCCACCCCTCGACTATCACTGTTTTTATTACAGCTCCCTCTCTGCCTACCTAGCTGTTTGGGTTTCTTCATTGGCTATGTCCTATTTGTGTTTGAAGATGGAAGGTATGATAAGGAAATTGTCTGTTTGGTCACTCTGTGCAGGTGTTGAGGGGAGGGCGATTTAAATGCAGGAATCAGACTATGTACACCACTGCCTTGCCAAAAAGCATACCACATAATTGTCCTTATCAAATAGATTTCCATCATAGGGTCATGTTTTGTTCTAGTGGTTTTGAAGATCACAGAGTGGATTGTTGTACAATGGGGCATCTCTGTTTCTTTCACTCTTTCCCACACTCATAAATGCTCTCTCTCTCTCTCTCTGGAGAGAGAGAGAGAGAGAGAGAGAGAGAGAGAAATACACACGGCACACGCGGCACGCACACGCACACTCACACACTTTCTCATGTGTTGTGGCTAGTTTGTGAGGATAACCGTGACCGTGACCTGAGGCTTGATACATTTGTCAGGATTTCCATTTCAGATGTAGAAAATGCTGATGAGTCCAAGTCATTGTTGTGTAGGCCTAATCCCTCAGCAGTGGCTGGGCCAGCCTCTCCTATGTATAGATTTAGTTGCAACTGCATTTGCAGTGAATGTGGCATGTTATTTTTAGGTCTGAGGTCTGAAGTGGTTTGTTGCTGTGCTGTGCAAAATACCAATCAAACTGAAGTTCTCCTCTTTTAAAATACTTGAGGATTACTGCGTACCACTGATTTGTTCCTGGTTTTAATTTGTCTTTTGAAGGATTTACAGTAATAAATTAAAGACGATGGTCTCAAGCTAAATCTTTTGTAAAGCTCTCAACTTTCAATTCATGCAACCTCATTTTGTTTGTTACCATGGTAATTATTGTAATGAAGGGAAATAATTTTCTCTTTGGCTTTGTTACATTATTGAATGAGGTAGAGGAAGCAGTTACATGTGTTACATCCTTTACATCATAAATGGCAATACATTAACATTTTATTGTTATTGCAGATTAATAAAAATAACAGGATTTGAAGGAACTACTGATGACACTGCACTGTGTGCTTTCCTACCATTTTTCTCATTGTCTCTCAGCTGGGAATATGTTCCCTTCCTGCAAATCTAATAATTATTACTGAGCTAGAAGACTGAAATATGAATCACTTATTATTTGACAGTTAGGTCCAGGATACTTAAAATAACTTTTTAATTATTTGTGCTAATCAACATTGATCAAAAAGGGTGATGAAAAGTGAGTTAATAAATTGAGAGAGCTTGTTGTTTTTCCAGCCTCCTTTTGGCCCCGTCCCAGGACCCTCTCTGACTGTGAAGCAGATGGGACAGCAGAGGGGCACTGGTCATGTGCTCTGATTGGCTGTCACTCACTTTATTACATCATTAATATCGTCCCATCATGTTAATTCACTTTTGATACCAAAGAAGGGCTCTCTCACTCCCACATGTTCATCTCCATCACTAGAAAACACGTCACGAGGAAGAGAAGATCACACAAGCCCAAATTAGTCAGGAAAGCCTGCTGTCCCCCTCCTATGAGTAGCGTGAGAGTAGCTTGCTGTGCTGACAGCCGTGCCATTGGTGTCAGGGCCAGGGGAGAATGAGGGAACGTTTGGCTCCGGTGCAGTCCACTGCCTACCAGGGCCTGTGTTATATTCAGCACTGCAGTTGGAGGCAGAGGAGTGGGACTCGATGGGCCTTCCTCTGCCATGTTGGCTAATTTATGGCCAGGAGCACAGGAATGAGAAGGGACTCTGTATCAGAAGCTATATGGGGGAACGCTAGCTACATTCTTCATTGTGTTTTCGTGTGCTTTCATTTCAGTAAAGATTGAAGGGTGTGTGTGTGTGTGTGTGTGTGTGTGTGTGTGTGTGTGTGTGTGTGTGTGTGTGTGTGTGTGTGTGTGTGTGTGTGTGTGTGTGTGTGTGTGTGTGTGTGTGTGTGTGTGTGTGTGAGAGAGAGTGTGTGTGTGTGTGTGTGAGAGAGTGTGAGAGTGTGAGATAGCACTCAGCCCTCTGATGAGGGATCTGATAGTGCTGTTAGAACAGTCATGACACGACTCTGATTAAACCTACTAATGAGCAGCTCAATAAAACTAAGTCCTCCTGATGTAATAAACACGCTGCTGATTGCAGGAACCCGCTGGTGTGAAAGGCTAATCCTTTTGTGCTCCAGTGTTTGTTTCACCCTAAAAGATCCACGCACGGTGAATGAATAAAGAGATATGACTTGTCTGCTTGTACGACCACATGAGGGCACTTCTCTGTAGTTAACCTTTCTGCTGAGTGGATTGCAATTTGAGGGTTTTTACAGTACAGGTTCTTGGGTAAATTGAGTCTGCAATTATGAGTATTTTTTGTTGTTAATGTAACATCACTTGAAATATTATTGCATAGCAGTATTAGAGCACTTAGCTCATTTAGTCTGCCACTATGCCTAGTTAAACTGTTTCTCAACCAGTTCAAGGCCTTTTGCCATTTGAATGAAATATGAGTGGATTTGGTGTTTGTAAACATTTTAGATACACGTTACTAACAAAAACCTAAGGGAAATTGATTTATGTTAAATAAGAAACTAATTTATTCTGCATAACTACTGCACTCTGGCAGTTTATGTTATAGCAGAGATAAATTCCTCATCTCTTTAGCCTGCGTGCTCCAGCTCCTCTAGAGGAAAAAGCACCTTTCCTCCGTAAGCCACTGTGAACATATGGCGAGGGGCGCAGGCAGCAGCACAGGAAGGAAGTGTGGAAATTGCAGGGAATGAGAGTTTGGATTAATGCGTCTGAACTGGGCATACCCAGACAAATGCAGCAGAACTGCACTGCCAGGACCCTTCAAGGCCCCTCCGAAGTGTGCCAGAGAAACAGAGATAGCAAAACAAACATGAACCCCTCTGCAGCTTGAACAGAGGGAAATTGCGGTTTCTCCTTCGTGCCTGTTAATGACATGAATTTGAAGAGGCCATCGGTTGTGGGTTGTGTGTGCTCAGCAGGGGGACATTGGGCAAATACTGCAGCTTCACCAGCTCCATACCTCTGCCTACCTAGAGATATTTCTACAAATTAAAATCACTAAGTATAAAACAAATTATGAAATTGATAGTAAATTATGGTCTAATTTGATGACATTTGACAATGTTGATATTAGGCTTGGGCGATATACCGTATACTGGGGTATTTCGAAATACCGACGGTATGATTTTCAATATATATATATTTGTTTTAATTGGGGGGGTCGCGTGGGCTGCCGAAGTACATGCTACCCCACTGCTTATTACTAATTATAAGTTAAATATAACTATAAGAAATCTAACATGTATCAAATCATTTATATCCAGCTCAGGGCTCCAGCTATGCATTTGGTTTGCTAACTTGCTAGTTAAGTGGCTAGATGTCAAGATCAAGCTTCTTGGTTACAGCAGAGACATTCAATCCCATCCTAGATCAAGATCCATGTTCCCTAAATGGTTTTGTGCCGGGTGGGGGGGGATTAGCACCCCTTGTGTGCACATTCGATAATACTGTATACCCCGGTATGGAGAAATGGTATGATGGTATGAAAATGTGGATACTGCCCAAACCTAGTCGATATCCCATTGAAATGCTTTTTTATTTAAAAAAATGTATTTCTCTACACACAGTCAAAATGTATTTTTTGTCTACTTCCATGTGAGTTGTGAACAGTTTAGGGTACTCCAACACACACGCAGCCCCAGTGAGGGGTTGTCCCTCGCAGCGAGCCGAGCCGGTCTCCATGTGACACGAGAGAGTAGCTGTTAGATTGGAAGTGAACAACCGAAAATAGCTCCCTTCTTTATATACAGTCAAATCAGCTCAAGCTGTGCACCGTGGCAGACTTGGTTGCTTGGTTGCAGGCACTCTTGTTTGATGTGTTTCATTAAAGATACCGTGACGAATTCAAATGTATATCTATCTATCTATCGCTACAGCATGTCTTATTAACCTGCCTGCTGCCTGCCTCACGACTGTTTGCTCGGAGTTGGAGGGGATCCCGAAGGAGAAGCGTCTTGTCGTTTGCTTGTCAAGGCCTTTGTCTGTGACAGGGCTTTGTGGATGACTGGATCTCAGTGCAGAGAGAGAGTCTGTCTAATGAAGACACTACTGCACTAGCTCTGACAAACCTCTCATTGCTACATGTGTATGGGGAAGTCAATTTTTACATTGCACAAATTGGACTTAATTCAATTAACAGGCTGGTGAGCTCTTCAGAGCCTAGGCAGTTGTAGTAGTGGTAGTCTATTAGAAATATTAATTGTGAGGGTGGGACTTTTTTTGTCTGATTTTTATAATGGTTACTACCGTATGTGAAATAATCACTGTGTTGTTTACTTATTTTAACAATGAATCAAAAATCCATTACTATACCTGATGCCTTCATTGCTTTTTGACAAATGTCAGTTGAGCGTAGTGATCATTATTTAAGATTCTGAGAATGTTTAGTTTATTATTTTAACCCCACTGTAGATTCAGTCATGTAAGGTGAAGTATGAGGCTAGCTTGTTTACGTTTTCTTTCTGTATTGATGCTTCACTGCTAGACTATGTCTAAAGGACTTATTTCCTCTCTGAGGAGGCAGAGCACAACTGGTAAAGACATGGTAATGCCTCGGCAGCCACAACTGTTTGCCATCATTTACGATGTTGCTTCCCTGTAGGTCCGTATTGATTGCAGCCCGCAGTGATTCCACAAGCGATGCCCGCTTGGTCTGAATGTTTGGTTTCCTAGCAATTTGGCAAAGAAAAACTGTGTTTTCAGTTCTGCCGAATGACTTGGACATCGCTTTGTGATGTCACGTCTGGTGTGCTTGTTGTTTTTTGCAGTGGTCGTTCACAGTTGTGTGAAGTAACAAATGCATTTCTTTTTTCAGTGGGGTTTGCCAGAAAACAGGGTCCGTTTGAACAATCGGTGCGGTGCCCTTTTGACTGTATGTCTGAGGGGATGTGGACCCCTGCTCAACAATTAAACTACAGAGGAGAGCAGACATTGCCAAGATAAATATTTGCCCTCCAATTCAAAGTTGTGTTCACGTGTTTGATTTGAGACGTGGAGGATATTACGTGTTTGTTCCTGACAGTCAGTTGGCAGTGATGTAAGCTCCGGTTCCCCACACTGAACACCTCTGTTCACTAGATCAGATCACTCAGAACATAACAGCACTGCTCAGTGACTGTGGAATATGTGGTTGCATGTGAGGTTACTCATAAGGCTAAACATTTGCTGTTCAGGCTACCTCATTTAAATTATGCTGTAGATTTTATTTGTATTTTGCACTTTGACACAGTTCCAATGTTTAGTGTGGCTTATTTGGATTAAATGTTCTTACTAGCTCAAGCAGAGTTACAATGAGTTGTTTGTCTGTATTCAGTCTCTATCCATAAATCTGTAAATAAACAATGTTGTAATTTCTTTGATGTACACATTTTTTTTTCTTCAAGATGTTAGGTTTCCATACAGTTATGTAGCAGTTATGTAGTAAGATAGCAGATGAAATGTAGGAATGTTAGCTACTAGCGTTCAATTGTTGTTTGACATTTTTACTGTTGTGACAATCTCACTTTAAAAAAATCATTGAGTGCCTAGGATGTTGTGAGAAAGAGTGTGATTTTAACGATGCTCCTAAGCTTCTCTTCCGAGCTCCTTTGTAACCGTAAATATATTTGCCACTGATTTCTTTAAATAGTGCAGATAGAGGTGTTGGTATGCATTGAGGAATTGATCACACATATGTAGTTCAGCTCGGTCTAGGCATACATGTAGATCAGCAAGACATTTCCTGTCCTTATTTTTGGGAGATAGTTTTCCTCTGAAGAAACCTATCCTCTGAAAGGATAATAGCAGAAAACGTCTTTATTTTTATAAACCGAAAAGATTATAGACCCTAGAAATGCTTTTATTTGAACTTGTTTTGTTGATGTTAAAAGCTGGTACAGGATGTTTTTATTAGACTATTCTGAAAAGAAAAGAAGGTTCTGGATCTGACTTTGTTCCTCGGCTGCATCGCAGAGACTACAGAGACTACAACGACTACAGCGACTATAGAGACCACAAAAACTACAGAGACGACAATGACTACAGAGACTACAACGACTACAGAGACTACAAAAACTACAGAGACGACAATGACTACAGAGACTACAACGACTACAGAGACCACAGAGACTACCATGACTACAGAGACTACACTGACTACAAAGACTACAGAGACGACAACGACTACAACGAATACAGAGACCACAACGACTACAAAGACGACATAGACTACAGAGACGACAAAGACTACAGAGACTACACTGACTACAAAGACTACAGAGACTACAACAACTACAGACTACAGAGACTACAGAGACTATAGGCAAACGAGTACCAGGTTGTGTGTCAGGCTGCATTTTGAAATGCACATCACAAGAAGGACTGTGACTGACTGTGATCAGTTATTTTTATTTCGTTTTATTGCTAAGGGCTTCATAAAAGTATGCCAACCTAAGACCTCTCCTAGGAGTTAGTCTCCTATATCCAGAGTGCCCTTCAAATGTTATTTTAATCAATGAACAAAGAATTGCTTTGATTTCTTCCTAAATACTAAACAGAAGAAAAGTTAAAGGAGGATATCTAATGACTGCCAGACTTGAAAACAGGATAGACAAAGATTTGCACACAGAGCAGTGCCCGTGCCAAGTTAAATCCATATTTAAATCCTCTACTCGACAGACACTGCATGTAAATGAACATTCTTTGGCATAGGTTTATGCAGTGGGGGCACGCCAGAGAGCAAAATCCCACTCTAGTCAAACTGAAGCATTCATATCTGCATAATGTCTTTGTCTATTTCCTGTTCAATTCTATAATTGAGAACTAGGGTTCTGAAATAATTAGAAGAGGGTCTTTGCCACACACACATGCACAGCTGACAATGTGGCTGTCAATGCAGTGCAGTATGATTCCATGTTAAGTGTGTGACCAGTGTGTGACCAGTGTGCTGGGTTGCGGAGTAGAGTGGATATATGATGGAGTTTGTTCCAGAGCAGAGCAGAGCTGCCACAGATGGGGCTGACAGGTCTGCGTGCCGTACCTCTGAAGCCTCTCTGTTCCCAGCAGCAGGACATGGGCGCCCTGTTCCATAAAACCTGTTACACATGAAACGTGATGAAAGTGATGAATGGTAGGTGAATATGGACTGTATTAAGAGCAGATGAGACCTGGATGAAATACAGACAGGTGGAATTGATCTTATAATACATTTGTCAGGCTACAGTAATAGTATGGCTCTGTCTTTTATCTGCTTAACTGTTGGTGTGTGTGTGACCTCAGCTACTGTAGCAGTGTCTCATGACGTTGGTTGTCAGTGATTTGGTGGATGGTTAAATGGAGTGGCTGACTCATAACAGTAGAAACCACAGAGAGACGGTTCCTTCCTTCCAAGCCAAATGGAACCGATCCGAGTCCCTGGGCCACTTTCTTTCAAACCTTGTTGTCTGTTAGCTTAGAATTGACATCACAGATGTGCATTTAGATATTTCTTCCAGAGATATTAGTCATGCATTCCACATTAGAAATATAAGACAAAAAAACCTAATTACTCCTCAGAGAAGGACTTCTGTGTGCTGTAGATATAAAAACCCATGTCCTTTTCCCTAACGTTTCACCTATCAATAGCAGCCATGTTTACCTTCATCAGATTCGATTGAGTGTTTCGCTAGAGAACAAAAATACTCCTGAAGAAACGGCTTAGCACAGAAGAATCAAAAACGACATCTGTGCAAATACCACTGGTGTTTACATTCATAATATAACCAGCACGTTCACACATTTATATTAGTTTGTTAACCTCCTCCGTCTCATGTTGCTATTCCGTAGATGACTATTTTAGCATTATCTCCTCATTTGAAGACAACTCTACCGCTCTATGTTTGTCTCAATCAGTGTGAAGCATAGTGATATTGTGTTGTCCCTGGCTGGTGTAGCTATATCTGTAGTCGTGTGTAGAGAGAGGACCCTGGAGCCCCAGGCAGGAGCTGGCAGTCAGGACAGAGACTAGAGACTGGAGCTGGTGACAACTAATGCCCTAAAGAGCCAAGCAGGGTTGCACTACAGTCAGAGCCAAGTGCTACAGCTAGTGTGGAGTACAGCGTTTCCCCCTTTTGGAATGTTATATTATTATGTGTAGTGTTAACATGTTATTTCACTTTTGAAAAGTGTATTACTGTGTATTGCTAGAGTATGCCAATGAATGTGCCATGAGTTGAGTTGAGTTGAATTGACTGCTGCACTCTGTGCAGTTCTGCCAGCCTCACATTGGCTGGCCTCTACATTGTCTTTGGCACGGGGTCTAGCCCGCACATTGTGATTGTGTGATGTTGGCCTAGCTCTTTTTCACTGTGGAAAAGTCTACTTCTCCCCTCGCTAAAGGGCCTGTTTGTTCTACTCATGCAAATGCAGATAGCTGGTGTTTAGTGTGTGCCCAGCCATGCGGTCAAGTGGCACGGTTCAGGCAACCGAAGACTTATGGTTTTTTGTCACTAACATGTAGAAATTTTAAACAAATTAAAGTGGATTACAGGCCCTCTGAGAGTCTGTGTTATGGTTTAAAGGTTTGTTTACTCCCTGCAATAGCTAGATTTGATTCATTGTATATACAATTCCTTGAAATCTGATCTGTTATATTTGAGGGTGAAATCAAATGAATGGTATTGCAGTTTTCTGAAGCAGGGTGAAATGACAAAGGGAACAATCAATAACTTGCAAAATGTTGATGTTACTCCCCCTCCTGCAATTATGTTACCTACAAAACAATATTGGCTCAAACAGCGTGAAGAATCTCAGAATCGTATCTCTT
This sequence comes from Salvelinus namaycush, assembly GCF_016432855.1. Lineage (NCBI taxonomy): Eukaryota > Metazoa > Chordata > Actinopteri > Salmoniformes > Salmonidae > Salvelinus > Salvelinus namaycush. The sequence continues at coordinate 64,829,185 of NC_052307.1, read as the reverse complement.
TACTGAGCAGGCCCCATAAATGTAATTTCGAAGGTCAGATATTATATTTGTTCATCACATAGCAGATGTTGAATTCATGCAATTGTGTCAACTTTATTGATTTATTTGTTTATCTATTATTTTATTTTGCTGTCTTTGGAAACATGGTGTTTTTTAAAATGAGTTTTATGAAGTTTCAGTGCTCAGCTGTTTTGACAGGGCTGGACTATACATCACTGCCAAATCATCCAGCTCTAGTGCTCTGAAGCACATTTTGAGCATGCACACATGCTAAGGAGTGCACATTTTTTTGTCCATGATTTATGTAAACCAAAATAAATGACGTTGTGAAAATGTGCCTGGCACTCGTAAAGCAGCACAGCCTTGGAATAGAGGTATAACAGATTAGTCACTTTCTTCTACTCTTGCTCTGTCGTCTGTCCTCCTGCCAAGAGACTGGCAGCATGCTCGCTCGCCCAGGGACAGACATGACTGTAGATGCACTGTTATGTATTTTGTTAAACTAGGCCCCTGGAGAACTGAGAGGCCGTTGCTATGAGACATTAGACGTGTGAAATATCTCTGCCCTGTTTGATTAACTGCAGCCTTCGCCTTTGATTCAAGAGAGATCATAAAGAAATGTGAAAAACAATCACTTTTGGATAGCAATGCAACTTTGCAATTCATTTGTTATATCACATTTTGAATAGTGTTTATGTCTAATTCAGTTCCTCTAGGGGTACACTGGTTCCTTTCCTGTGCTGTATGGCCCCTCTCTTTCTGTGTTTGTTTATATGTGTAACCTGTCACTCCAGCTCTGTCTAACTGTTAAATGTCTGTGTGTGTTCTTGTGTGTGAGTGTGAGATTAGAGAGAGTCTGTTTGTGTGTGTGTGTGTGTGTGTGTGTGTGTGTGTGTGTGTGTGTGTGTGTGTGTGTGTGTGTGTGTGTGTGTGTGTGTGTGTGTGTGTGTGTGTGTGTGTGTGTGTGTGTGTGTGTGTGTGTGTGTGTATATGTTGGTGAGGAGTCTGAGGACACGGTGCTGATGGAGTTGTGCATCTCTTCTTCTGACAGGTATGGATGAGAGGCCGAGCCAGGCAGCATCCTCCTGGGCCCCAGGTGGCCAGTCGTCCAGTCCCTCCTACGAGTCCTCCAGGGTAAGAACACCGGCCCACTCACTCTCCGTGCACTCCCTCACCTCACTCCTCTGTCTCCCTCTGCCTGGCCTTTCTGCACCACATCATTTAACACTCATTACATCAACGTTTTACATTCACAGCTCACTGCAGAGGCAGGGAGGGAGAGAGCACCAGTCATGTTGTGTGACCTGTAATTGGCATAATTTTATTTTCCAGTATGACCACATTGCATGGCACCAATATCCTCTTAAGTGATGGGTTTAAATATGTTGTCATTTGCATTGGATTATTTGCGCTAAGCTGAAATATTAAGCATTTGTCAGGGGAAGCTGATTAATGTTGTGAGCTTTGGAACATTATGGCTACATTGTGGAATTTCTGAATTGGGGAAATTACTCCACCATTTGTAGATCTGTGCCAATATTAGGATTTAAGGTGCAAACTATATTTATGGTAGTGGACATCAATGGAAATATTGTTTGTTTTGGTTGATTGAAATTATAACTGTGACTAATGTTTATTTTAGGTTATGAATATTCCTTAGAAATGATTTCAGTACCACCAACGAGGGATTAATTAATACTTTCCATTAGGATTTCCAGACTCATATGAAATATTTTGGCAGTAATTCAAATGTTATTTCAGATACATGGTCAGTTGCGTTGAATTTATCATGCATCATGCAAAAAGATAAAAAATAGAATGATGCATGACATGAAATCATACCGGTTCGTATGGCATTTCTGTTCAAAGTGTGAATATATATTCTGTGTCTCTGTATTGTTGTTTGTCTCCTACACCATGGTGGTTCTGGGTGCCCTGTATGAATTTCATTTAACGTCAATCTCTTGTCACTTTCCATCAGAAATCAGTTAAATGTCAGGTCTGCTCGGCCCGCATTACCTTGTTTATTTTCCAATGCCCTTCCCGAATGAACCTCTACAGGCTATGGTTCCATCGGCTGCCTGATCCGAATTATAAGATGGAGACGTTTGAGATATCTTTGCTTTAGGTGCATATAAATCAGCGTTTCTGACATTGCAAGGGACGGGCATCAGTAAGCAGACAGCTGTTTGTGCCTCCATACTGCACATATGCACTCAAACATGCAAAAACACACACTTCCACATACATTCACACATTCCTTCACACATACATTCACACAGATACGCACGGATGCACACACATATATCAGAGAGCCAGAGAGATGGGGTTGTTTGTCCAGGTTTTACAGGTGTTTTATCAACGTGATTACTCATGTAGGCCAGAGAAGAAGACTTGCTCTGAAATAACCATTCTCATAATAGGGGATGGTATTTCTTCTAGTTTCTCTGCACAGCAAATTGCATGGTCTTCTTAATTTACACCTTATACCAAACCATTTCTTTTGTTATTGGCAGCGCATGCTATTTGGGATATTTTGTAGACATAATTGAGAGTGAGTATGGACACCAAATTGATGGTGAAAGGCAATGTACCGACTATACACTGCCTGGTGTCCAGCCTGTCAAAGGTTCATCCGGATGACTTTGACCAAAGAGAATGGAGCCAATCTCTTTAATCCCCAGGCACATTTGATCTCTGCCTGCACCAGTACATCTGTCCATTCATCACTCTGTCTGTCCATACAGACCACGGTGTGCTATGTCTTTGTGCCTCTGCTCCCCCACACTCCTGCGCCATATTCACGTTGAAGCAGTGTACCTAAAATGCAGTTACAATGTTCACTAGCAATGTGCTGAGTGCACAGATAAATAGCCTGCAGCAGCACACATGCACAGATACTCTCTAGGTGTTGAGTACTACTTCGTTCTTATCCAGTGGTATTTATAGCACAATGGTGCTTATTCCCAAATAAGAGGAAGGACATCCTCTGATTTTGAGATGTGGTTTAGATCTTCATCTGAGATTTGATTTGGAAAGACAGGGAGTATTAGGTCAAACAGTGTCACGACTTCCGCCGAAGTCGGTTCCTCTCCTTGTTCGGGAGGCGTTCGGCGGTCAACGTCACCGGTCTTCTAGCCATCGCCGATCCACCTTTCATTTTCCATTTGTTTTGTCTTGTTTTCCCACACACCTGGTTTTCATTCCCTCATTACTTGTCGTGTATATAACCCTCTGTTCCCCCCCATGTCTGTGTGTGAAATTGTTTATTGTCAGGTTGATACGCTTCCGTTTTTTTTTTTGTACCCGTGCTTTGTGGCAGCTGGTACTTTGTACTTGGTTGTGTGTACTTTGTGCTGCCTCACTTGTTCTTTGGGCATTTGTTTTTGTGACGCGGTTGCGTCCTGTTTTAATAATTGCCTAAGTAAAGTGCTTTGTCCACTCATCTCTGCTCTCCTGCGCCTGACTTCGATGCACCAGCTACACCCACCCCTTGACAAGCAGTGTGTTTCTAGCCATAGAGCTGAAGCCCAGTCGGAAGACAGGGAGGAGTCTAGGAACAGAACCCTTTAAATCCATTAAACAGTAGACAAGCACTTATCTACAGTTCAGCTTTTGTCTCAAAAATCGTATTTCCATAATTCTCATTGTAATGTTTCATCAATTGTGTTCAGCAACTCATACTAAGCAACGTTTCCCAGAAGAAACGCTTTTCGGAAAAGCGCGTTTCTGTTATTCAAAGAGTTCAGTGTAGTGTGTCTGTCCGAGCGGGGCCTGCTTGGGTGCTTCAAGATAGCAGTGTATGATTAGTGGACTGTGAACAGACTCCAGCCCTCCTTGCTCACCTTGGCTTCCAGCCAGCCAACGTATCATGGGCAGTTGTGGCTGCAGGCCAGCCGCCTGACAGCCGGGGCTGTGCCCACCGCCAACGCAGGAGGCCCTGCAGCCCGCACACCCCAGCCCTGCCGCGACACTCACCCCGCACACGTCCATCACGCCCGTATCATGCCTCCCCAAGCCGCTGCGGCGCAGCCACACATTCACCTGGGACGCCACACTCCATCTAGGAGATGACTTTTTAAACGCTGTGGCGAGGGATAGGGGCAAGGCAGGAGCTGTGGCCTGCATGCTTAAGTAGTGATTTGACAGTTATGTAGCCGGCGGTAACTGGCCCCGTTGGTCGCAGTGACAGCATGTGTTAGTGTCTGGGCCGACGTAGCCGAGCGGTGTTTGTAAATGATGAGGGTTCTGTGATTGATGATCTAATGGTCCCAGAGGAGCAGACACAGGGTGGGCTGGGTAGTGTGATCTCACCCTGACCATTATCCCCTCTGCCTTTCTTCTCTCTGGTCCTCCCTACCTGCCCCTCCTCGCTGGCCTTTTCCAGCTCTGTGGCAGCTGTCTCCACCAGGGAAGAAAAGACCAGGATGAAATAGAGGACTGAGATGTCCAGATTAAGTTGTTCATTACTTACTACTCTTTGTTTTATTTGGTGAAATGTCAGTTGAAACACACCTGGGAGATTTGATTTGTAGTGCAGGAGAGGTTTGTATGGGTTGTTGTTGCCTGCCTGTGTGTGTGTGTGTGTGTGTGTGTGTGTGTGTGTGTGTGTGTGTGTGTGTGTGTGTGTGTGTGTGTGTGTGTGTGTGTGTGTGTGTGTGTGTGTGTGTGTTTGTGTGTTTGTGTGTGTGTTTCGGAGCTTCTCACAGGGGTGGTGTTATTAGTGAGTCCGTTCATGGCGTGATTAACGGGGAGCGCGGCCTGGCAGGAACACAATGGGGAATCTCTGTGGATTCCCTCGACACAGCACAACACTCCACTGCCTTTGAAATTACTCCATCACCGTCTGCTCACAAAAAAGATGGATAACAAGATTTACTTTTTTTACTGTATGTTGAATGCAGAGGGTACTAGTTGGGGGAAAAAAGCTCTATAGAAATTCTCGTCCAGTGCTGCTCGGTCCCTCCGGTGGGAGTTAATGTAGTTTGGAAGGACGCATTTGACTGGAGCGCAGGAGGATTTTCACAGGGCCTGGGATTAGCACTGCTACAGAGTATATTTTATTGCAGGGGACCCTGAGTTTTCAAAGACCATACTGTGACCGATATTTAGACCTAAGCTCCTGAAGCTGATAACTGTCATGAAAGGCTGCAGGAGAAAAAGGCACATTTTTAAGCTGCAGGTTCCTTGGTCGGATGGAGGGCGGCAGTTTTTCCCGTCATAGGATATAATACCCTGTTATTAAATGTTTTACATTAAAATCATTATTGTCACAGTATATAGAGGTTTTTAATTATCGTAAGTAAGTAAGATTTGTTTTCATTAAAGAAAACAAAGCCGCATGTGTTGCGTTTAGTGAAAATGTTGCTTGGCACACTTTCTAGGTGGTGTATTTAGCTAAATAAATACACCACCTAGAAAGTTTTTATAGGGGAAACATTTTAAAACTGATCTTGGAAATGGGTTTTGCGTTTTATGAGAGGTTTGCTAGAATCTCTTGGACTGGTTCATGACCGCCTCTTGTAGGGCATTGGAAGATAAATCCCTGCAACTACGCCTTAGAATTGACACAAGTCACTGATGCTGTTATGTATCCATTTGGACTAAGGGTTTTTCCTAATTGTTTTCATCCATATGTGAATGTGCTTGTTTGTGCATCATGCATGTTCTGATCCATGTAATGTATGTACAATTAACATGTCAACATGTCTTCTCTCAAAAAGCCCAGTGCCTCTTCAGATCCACAGAATTACATGTGCATCGTTAACCTTGTATTTTCAAATCCTGAAACATGTGGCATATGCGTTGACAGGCTGATCAGAGTTCTGTTTACTGCTTTTACAATCAGTCAGAGATTAAAAAAGTCATTTTTAATGACGGAAAGGAGAAAAATGTACAGTTTCAGGGGACAGTTGACCAATTGTGCTCTCCTTCCTCAGTAATTAGTGTACTGTCATAGCACTCAATTAGCCAAGCAGCCTAATAATGTGTTTAATACTCTGATCTCTCCCCCCCAGGGTTTGGCAGACAGCCCTCATTATGGTGATCACATGAGTGGCAGTCGATTAGTGTCCCATGAAGGATTGTCCCAGACACCTTTTATGAACTCCAGCATAATGGGTAAGTAGGTGCTTCTCAACGCCTCACCCCTCACATGCCCAAAGGTCTCAGAGATCCATTTTATTTAAAAAAAAATCCCTTTAGCCCAGTGTGGACAAGGCATGTCACGCATCTGGATGTGGCAGCCCCCACAGCCCCGCTAGGTCGGGTGTTTTTCCACTTCCTCTCCCCTCCTCTCCTCTCACTCTCTCCTTACTTCACCCTCTCTCTCCCTCTCTCCTCCTGTGGTGACCGTCTTCAGAAGTTGACCCTCCCCCAGGGTGGAAGTCACGCCATCAGTACAGTTTTCCATCACAAAAGACTGTCTTCTAGCTATCAGAAAAGCCACCGGCAACTTCCAGTGGCAGGGGAGGTGGTGTCTAAGGAAGGGGGGTTAACCAAGCAGATGTGCCAGAGACCATTTCATACAAAAACAGCCCACCATCACCATTGTGGGATATCATTTAGGATTTCTAATAGATGCTTGAATGGCAGGTGATCTGTGATGGTTTATGCAAACTTAGCGTTTGGGTTTGTTAAATCATGCGTAGCCTGATTGTGCTGCTCTGATGTTGCACCACCACCTCCATTTGTCTGCTAGCAGCAGCAGTATGATAATTCCCTTCCAAATAAAAGCCTTTATTTTGAAGCCAGTAGTGACTCCATTCAGATTGGGATGCTTTTGGAGATTTACGAGATTGAATTTACTGTGTTTACGGTCCTTTGCCATCCCAGTATATAATCACTGTTGAGTATGAACAGATAAGAATGATGATCACTGGTTAAAAAAATCCCCATCATAAAACTATATTATAGATTTATCAAACCTAAGTGGTGGGTTAGAATTTCTAAAGGTTATTTATTCCCCCTGATGTGATAACTACATTCTAACAATTAAAAGCTATATATTACACTGGCCTTTCTCCTGGAGTCATTGTGATGTGTTAGCACATGACAGTTTTATGGGCAACTGAATCCCCGGCTCATTGTAAGATTGCCCTGGAGACTGGTTGCCATGCAAGGTGGATAGTTTACGGATGGGTGCTGGTGCAGGAGACGACTGAAAACGAAATGTTATCTTTGTGGCGATTGATCACAGGATGCATTTGGGTAGGTGGGCTCCTCTCTGTTCTCCGGCTCTGGCTGTAATTATGCTTATAAGTGGCACAATATGGAAATGATCTGCTGCAATGATGTGTCAGGGCATTAGACAATCTGATTGTGGGCCTAAATTGCCTGTGCTTATCAGAGGCTGGGATTAGAAGATGAGCCTGGTCTTCAATACAATTGAATTTCAGCAGTAATATCTGAGATTTACATGGAATTACCTAGTTTGGAGCGACCTTATTAAATCAAGCCTGAAAGGTTATTCCTCACAAATGAAAGAGGTGGAACAAGCATGCAGGGACGTTATACAATTATGCATTACAACTATACACGCAGCATTTCCAAGGGAACCCTCTGGTTGTACAGTACTACGTGACCCATTTTTGTTTGATCTTACCATTGGAGTTTTACAACCGAGCCATGGTCATCTAAATGGATTATCTTAATCCAAATCTCAATTCTGCAGTTTCCTTCGACAAACATTTGGAAGATGTAGACCCTTTGTTTAGATACCTCAGTGTATGTGGTTACTCAAGACATTTAAAAGAAGATAACATGTTTTGAAGGATTGGAAGCATGACACATTTACTGAGCTGTATTTTTGGTATTCTATTTGGTATTGTATAAGAATGGATATTGTTCTGATTTGAGTGTTTATATTATTTAAGTGTGCCTTGCTTTACTGATAGCTCTGCAGATGGAAAGGAACAATGGTCTTCCTTACTCACTGCTTTGTGTGTGTGTTCAGACCCATACAGTCATTGGCTTCGACAGACCTGACTCACAATGACCAGGAAATCTAATTTGCAATGCTTTTGAACAACATCTAAATCAGCTTTAGTTTAGATAAGAAATCTTACCTCCTAAGACGTACTTAGTCAAAGAAAAGCCAGCAAGCCATTGTCCTGATTGTATTGTGTGTGTGCATGTTTTTTTCTTTGTATTTTATTTCATGGTTTGTAAATGGAACAGAGACGGTTGGCTCAGAACTGACTACATCATTCAACCAAAGAGAAGTATGACATGTTGAAAGCAGCTTGGGGTTATTTGAGGTCAGCTATTGTGTATGATAATCAACATGTTACAGTTGTTAGTGCCCAACAGATGGCTGGCAATGACTGTTTATTTGACATTATATTTTAATGACAGTTACCAGCAGAATATGCTGCATGATTTGAATAATGGAGGCTCATTCTAGAGGTCATCTTTGGTTCATTGGGGCTTTGTATTTGTACAGCTTGGGAATAGTAGAATAACAAATGAATAGTAAACTGTGTTGTAAATATAAATTCAATGAAGCTATTCGTGTGTAGCTACATGTATGGGAACAGAAGTACCCAATGTCTTTCAGGAATCAGATATGAATCTACATAAATAGATTATGATCAGAATTACCCCCTCTTGCCTCATGTGATGGCTTTACTGTCTGTCCCTCACGAGTAAAGCCTGTGGGTTGGAGGGTGAGGAATGTGGATTAGGATGAGGAGAAGGGCAGGGTGTCGTGTGAGCTCCCTGTGATGGCATCAGCAGCCTCTCTTGGGGCTAACGCAGTGCCTGTGTCAGAGCGGGTCAGGCGGTCAGCCCCCCCTCCAATCCTCTTACAGCACGACGACACATCCTGCTCAGCATGCTACACTATCCATACATACAGTAGTGCAGTATCAGCTCACTGTCTCGCTCAGAAGGCCATGTAGATTCCTCTGACTCAATCACTGACTGTGTAGATGACGAGGTGGTGATCAACACGGACATGCTGCTCATTGTCTTTCCTTGTTTGTATGTATGCAAATGCTGCTCCTTGACAAAATCCAGTAAACAGTAAATAATGGTAAGCGGCAAACAAAATGGGAAAGGATGGAGCGAGTATTATAATGGAACGACTTGTTCAATCCCATCCAGTGTTACAAATGCAATATTCTTAGTATTTATAACTCCCACTGAGGATCTAGATGTATTAAATAAGTATATCTCTGCTCCCTTTTCCCTCCTATTCTTCTGTTCACTCTATATTCCATGTACGGAATCCTAGAACAAGTTCTAGAAGCTCTAAGGTAAAAGATGATTATGGCCTATGTCTAGCCCTCCTTGCCCTGTCTCTCTCCTGGCTGTGGATGTGTCCTATATACCAGTGTTTCTCTGAGGGAGGAGTGGAGGGTGTTGTATAACGCTGACTGTGAGTAGTTGTTTGAGGCAATATTTAATAAGCACTAATCCAGCTTTAGATTAAATAGAAATATGCATGCAGATAGGGAATCCTGCCTCTTCAGCGGGTGTTGTATTTACTGGTCAAACAGATTATGATCACAAAGAGAAATTGGTTTAGTCTTTTGTTGATATTCAAGACACAAACAGTAACAGTTGGCAAGGCAAAACACACATGTTTTGGCTTTGGGTCATATAATATGTATCACTTGAAATATAGTCTTATAATTAAGCAGATTCAATTGTATTATTGGGATGGGGAAATCTTTCTGCTTTAATATGAAGATAAATCAGAAGAAAGATCTGGGCTTGTTACTGAGGTTTCTCATTTACAGTGCCTTCAGAAAGTAATTTAGTTGTTTGGGCATGATTTAGAAAGACTGCCTCAAGGCTTAAAAATAATTTTGTAACCTGTCTCCTCCCCTTCATGTACACTGATTGAAGTAGATTTACCAAGTGACATCAATAAGGGATCATAGCTTTCACCTGGATTCACCTGGTCAGTCATGGATGTCATGAAAAGAGCAGGTGTTCCTAATGTGTTGTGCACTCAGTGTATCAAAGGAAGGGTATAAAACAATTTCTAGAGTGTTGAAAGTTTCGAAGAGCACAGTGGTCTCCATCATTGGGAAATTGACAAAATATGGAACTACCCACTCTGCCTAGAGCTGGCTGCCCGACCAAACCTTGGTCAGGGAGGTGACCAAGAACCCAATGACCACTCTGACAGAACTACAGAGTTTCTTGGCTGAGATGGGAGAACCTGCCTCAGTCTCTACAGCACTTCACCAATCTGACGGAAGCCACTCCTGAGAAAAATGACAGAACACCTGGAGTTTGCAAAAGGGACGTAAAAGACTCTGAGATCATAAGGCAAAAGATTCGGTGGTCTGATGAGACAAGCATTTAACTCTTTGGCCTGAATGCAAAGCGCTATGTCTGAAGAAAACCACACACAGCTCATCACCCGTCTAACATCATCCCTACCTTGAAGCATGGTGGTGGCAGTCCCCACCTGAGACTGGTAAGGATAGAGAGAATAATGAATGGAGGCAAATACAGGCAAATCCTTGATGAGAATCTGCTTCAGAGTGCAAATGACCTTAGACTGGTGTGAATATTTACATTCCAACAGGACAATGACCCCAAGCATACAGCCAGAGCAACGCTGGAATGGCTTCAGAACAAGAATGTGAAAGAACTTGAGTAGCCCAGCTGAAGCCCAGACTTGAATAACCTTGATAATCTGTGAAAAGACTTGAAGATTGCTGTTCCCCGCCACTCCCCATCTAACTTAACAGCGCTTGAGAAAATCTGCAAGGAAGAATGGGAGAAAATGCCCAAATCCAGATGTTCAAAGCTGATAGAGACATACCCAAGACGACTCATAACGCTGTAATTGCTGCCAAAGGTGCTTCTACAAAGTATTGACTCAGGGGTGTGAATACTTATGTAAATTAGATATTTATTTATTTCATTTTCAGTAAAGTTGCAAAAATGTTCAAAAAACATGTTTTCACATTGACATTATGGGGTATTGTGTGTAGATGGGTGAGAAAAATTATCAATTTAATCCATTTTGAATTCAGGCTGTAACACAACAAAATGTGGAATAAGTCAAGGGGTATGAATACTTTCTGAAGGCACTGTAACCCTGAGATTTCCCAGTAGTGTCACCATGCATTCTGGGTCAGCTTGTGGTCCACACCTCTGCATATGTGTATATACACTGATAGTACAAAACATTAAAAACACCTGCACTTTCTATGACATATACTGACCAGATGAATCCCGGTTAACACTATGATTCCTTATTGATGTCACTTGTTAAATCCACTAAAATCAATGTAGATGAAGGGGAGGAGACAGGTTAAATAATGATTTTTAAGCCTTGAGACAATTGAGACATGGATTGTGTTTGTGTGTCATTCGTAGAGTGAATGGGCGAGACAAAAGATTTAAGTGCCTTTGAACAGGTTATGGTGGTAGGTGCCAGACGCACCGGTTTGTATCAAGAACTGCAACTCTGCTGGGTTTTTCACATTCAACAGTTTCCTGTGTGTATCAAGAATGGTCCACCACCCAAAGGACGTCCAGCCAACTTGACACAACTGTGGGAAACATTGGAGTCAACATGGGCCAGCATCCCTGTGGAACGCTTTCGGGACTTTGTAGAGTCCATGCCCCGACAAACTGAGGCTGTTCTGAGGGCAAAAGGAGGTGGTGCAACTCAATAGTAGGAAGGTGTTCTTAATGTACATATGAGTGGTTCTATATCTTCAATATGTCCATTTAACAACGGCACATGGAGAATTCTCCTGGCCCTGTAATGTTGTTTCATTTTTCAGAGTTGCCAGACATATGGTGAACGATAGCTATACTTGTATCTGCTCCTGCAGTGAGAGCATGACAGGACTCATTGAGTTGTATTTCCTGAGAGCCCTATGCTGGTTCATTGGGATGACTATATGAGTACCAGATTTGGATCTTATTTCCTGCTGAGTTTCATCTCTTACTGTAGAATGGAGAGGAAACGTTTAACAATCTGATGCAATTTGAACAATTAGTACAGATGATAAGATATAAATAGACTAGCAGCAGTTTGATTACCATTTTTTGTTATGCCTCTTCTGTTGAGTAGAAACACAGAGCCTATTCACCCACCTAGGTGAGGAGAAAAGGTGTTGAGGGTTACTGTACGCTGCTTCAGGTGCCAGTTTAAATAAGTCCTCCACTGATTTCTCACTTCTTTTGACTTTGAGCTTCTTCATTCACCTTGGGTGAGTTCTATTAAAAAAAAAATTGGCTGTGTTTGGTCTTTTTCTTCAGTTTGGCATAGACAAGGCCTATATGTACCATTAAAGACAGAGGCTAGGAAGAGCTATTGACTTTCAGCCTGGCTCTTAGATGGCATTTGGAAATCACTGCTTAATTTCACAAGACAGGATTTATTCCGTGAGTCACGTTGATGGCTCTGCGTCAAAGAAGAAGAGAAAGAAGGGGAAATGTCCTACAAGGACATCCAGAAACATGAAACATCGTTGCTGTCTTTTGATCACTTTTCTCTTTTTTTGCAGCAAAAAATCTGTTGCAACCTTCCTCTTGACAGTTGGGGTAGGTTTGGTGACCATGTGGAGTAGGTTTGGTGACCATTTGCGGTAGGTTTGGTGACCATTTGGAGTAGGTTTGGTGACCATTTGGAGTAGGTTTGGTGACCATTTGGAGTAGGTTTGGTGACCATTTGGAGTAGGTTTGGTAACCATTTGGAATAAGTTTGGTGACCATTGTTTGCTGAGTGTGTTGAAAGTGATTTAATGAGAGTTTGAGAATGAGAGTTAGTGTGTGTGTGTGTATAGAGTACGTATGTAGAGTACGTATGTATACAGTACCAGTCAAAAGTTTGGACACACCTACTCATTCAAGGGATTTTCTTTATTGTTACCAATTGTAGAATAAAAGTGAAGACATCAAATATATGAAATAACACATATGGAATCATGTTGTAACGGAAAAAGTGTTAAACAAATCAAAATAGATTCTTAAAAGTAGCCACCCTTTGCGTTTATGACAGCTTTGCACACTCTTGGCATTCTCTCAACCAGCTTCATGAGGAATATTTTTTGAACAGTCTTGAAGGAGTTCCCACATATGCTGAGCACTTGTTGGCTGCTTTTCCTTCACTCTGCGGTCCAACTCATCCAAAACCATTTCAATTGGGTTGAGGTCGGGTGATTGTGGAGGTCAGGTCATCTGATGCAGCACTCCATCACTCTCCTTCTTGGTCAAATAGCCCTTACACATCCTGGAGGTGTGTTTTGGGTCTTGTCCTGTGGATAAACAAATGATAGTCCCACTAAGCGCAAACCAGATGGGATGGCGTATAGCTGCAGAATGCTGTGCTGGGTAAGTGTGCCTTGAATTCTAAATAAATCACAGACAGTGTCACCAGCAAAGCACCCCCACACCATCACACCTCCTCCTCCATGCTTCACGGTGGGAACCACACATGGAGAGATCATCCGTTCACCTACCCTGCCTCTCACAAAGACACGGCGGTTGGAACCAAAAATCTCACATTTGGACTCATCAGACCAAAGGACAAATTTCCACCGGTCTAATGTCCATTGCTCGTCTCTCTAGGTCCAAGCAAGTCTCTTCTTCTTATTGGTGTCCTTTAGTAGTGGTTTCTTTGCAGCAATTCGACCATGAAGGCCTGGTTCATGCAGTCTCCTCTGAACAGTTGATGTTGAGATGTGTCTGTTACTTGATCTCTGTGAAGCATTTATTTGGGCTGCAATTTCTGAGGCTGGTAACTTATCCTCTGCAGCAGAGGTAACTCTGGGTCTTCCTTTCCTGTGGTGTTCCTCATGAGAGCCAGTTTCATCATAGTGCTTGATGGTTTTTATGACTGCACTTGAAGAAACTTTGACTGACCTTCATGTCTTAAAGTAATGATGGACTGTAATTTCTCTTTGTTTATTTGAGCTGTTCTTGCCATAATATGGACTTGGTCTTTTGCCAAATAGGGCTATCTTCTGTATACCACCCCTACCTTGTCACAATGCAACTGATTGGCTCAAACGCATTCAGAAGATAATAAATTCCACAAATGAACTTTTAACAAGGCGTACCTGTTAATTGAAATGCATTCTAGGTTACTATCTCATTAAGGCGGTTGAGAGAATGCCAAAAGTGTGCAAAGCTGTCACCAAGTCAAAGGGTGGCTACTTTGAAGAATCTCAAATATAAAATATATTTTGATTTGTTTAACACTTTTTTGGTTACCACATAATTCCATATGAGTTATTTCATAGTTTTGGTGTCTTCACTATTATTCTACAATGTAGAAAATAGTAAAAATAAAGAATGAGTAGGTGTGTTCAAACTTTTGACTGTTACTGTATGTGTGTGTGTTCAGCCATGTGACTGTGTCTGTATTAATAACTCTGCTGAGCTGCTACGATACACCCTCACGTTTCTCCAGCGCACCTCATACGCTCTGTGTGTAGTACTATTAAAACAAATCTGATTAATATAACTAGCTCACCACACACATCCAGGCCTTCTGTCATTAGACTTGATTTGGTGGGCTAATGGTATTTCCAAGTTACATCATGTCTACAGTGGCATGGGACTGTATTTTGCCTGAGTCACCCATGATGATCTCAGAGGTGTGTGTTGTGTTGCCTTCCAGTTGTTGAACACCATCCTAGCGATTACTGTGAAAATTCCCCTAACTAACCTGTTTAACCACTGCTAATATTTCCAGGCAGATTAAATCTACTAGGTGGCAGTTAATGGAGCAGCGGAGGCTGTGGCCTGGGCCCCAGAGACAGACTGGAGACCCCTAGATGGGGACAGACAGTCTCTGCCCTACTCTGTGGTCTGTGCTCCCACCAGCCCAGAGCCCAGGGCCCGTATCCACAAAGCGTCTCGAAGTAGGAGTGCTGATCTAGGATCAGATTAGCCTTTTAGATCATGATGAATAAGATTATATGAACATATCCTAGATCAGCATTCCTACTCTGAGATGCTTTGTTAATATGGGCCCAGCTCCTCTCTCTGCCTGTTCCTCTAGAGACAGTGGTTACTGGGGTTTCCATCTGATACCACTGGGACCGTCACCAAGTACGTTGGACTCCTAACCCTAATTGATCTGTAACAGATGAAAAATACTTTTTTTTCATAGAAAGTGTTTTCTCTATGTCGATTCATTTTTTTTCCTTCATATAATTCCCTGGAGGTAAGTGCTTTTTAGTTTTCAGACCAGAATATGTGGAGACTAGGTTCCACAGTCTCCTTTATTGAAAATGTGAGGCCTTC
This sequence comes from Salvelinus namaycush, assembly GCF_016432855.1. Taxonomy (NCBI): domain Eukaryota; kingdom Metazoa; phylum Chordata; class Actinopteri; order Salmoniformes; family Salmonidae; genus Salvelinus; species Salvelinus namaycush. The sequence goes on along the minus strand of NC_052307.1, from coordinate 64,813,954 downwards.
TCCATAGCTACACAACATAAAAAGCAGCCAGGCCTTGGACCAGTCTTAAAGTCTGTGTATATGCTCAGGAAAAGTCCAGACTGACATGCTTTTGCTGTTGATAGATGGACGAGAGGAGAGCAGTGAAGACAGAGTTTAATTCACAATCTGTCCTTGAAGGCCAGCCAACCCCTGTTAGTGTGTCCAAGACCACTGTGACCATGTATCCAAGTGCATCAGTGCTTTTCATACAACAATTTCAATGTGGATGAAAGTACACCTTTTTTAAATGCAGCATTGCTCAGTATCCTTGGAACAGATGAATATCACACAGTTTAAATTGAACAGTGTCCAAGAATAGTATGTGCTGCTTGCCTTATCTGGGTAATTAAAGCTGTAATGCTTGCTGTCACCAGGAAAATAATTGTGGAGCCCATGCAGCACTAGTTTCTGAGATTTGCATCCTCATTGCCAGCCTGCAGAGTGTTCTGCAGTTATCCCTCCTCTCTCTCCTCCTCTCTCTCCTCTCTTCTCCCTCTGCTTTCTGCTAAATGAATTCTCCGTGCACAGAAGAATTGTTCTCATCTGTTTTTCATCTCCTTTTTATGAAACGTAATGGGTTTCCAGGAAATGAAATGATGCAGTCGTTTAGTGACAATGCAAAGTGTTCAGAGCATTTTGTTGCCTAGGGTTATGTGCATAAGAGGGGCCATGACAGCGCCAAGATGTATTCTCCCTGCCTTTTGTGCAGCGGGGGAAAAATCAATCTCTCTCAGTGCCTCGGTAGTGTCTTTTTCTCCTTTTTGTTTTTAATTGTTCCTTAAGGCTTATCATGGAGAGCCAAATCCCACATGGCGCTAGCATCCCGAGCGTGTTTAACTGGTGCAGGTGTCGGTGTGCTCGCATTCTGTCCCGCGAGGGCCCCTCCCCCGACCCAGGCTGTGATTGCGGCCAGGTGCTGCTCAGGTGTTCACCCGGGTACTTCTGCATTGTGGGTCACAGGTGCTGCCAAGGTTGCTCCCTCTCCTCCGTCTGTCACTCACTCGCTCCTGCCTGCACCCCCCCTTCTCTCTGATTGCAGCTCTCTCTCTCTCTGTCTCTCTCTTCTCTATTTCGCCTGGTTACGCTCAAATTTGCCCAACCTCTGCAGCCTCTGCGCTAGAGGAGGAGGGGGCACTGGTATGCCTTTTGAGTGTGGAGACACACACACACACGCACGCACGCACGCACGCACGCACACACACACACACACACACACACACACACACACACACACACACACACAGATGGTGGGCTGTATTCACAGGTGTGAGTCACAGCAGATCATTAAGGACTGTGAGTGATTGTGGTGGTTGGTCCTTTAACCATACTCACTGTTAGCTCAACTGAACTAGAGATGGAATAGATGATATTATCCTTTTGTCTACTCCACTGGTTTGGTCCACATGAGGAGAGAAGACTGGTTTGTAATGAATCCACTCTTGTGTGAAGGCACAAGGCCTTAGCATAGTGAGAGCACATTTCTGCAACCATTTCAAGGATATGTATTGCTACTTGGGATTTGTTTACTGGTACTAAACAATAGGTGAATACATTTTTTTTGTGGGTTGTTTTTCTGGAAATCTTTGAATGTGTCTGGTGTTATTCTATGTGTCAGGCCAGCAGAGGAGGAGAAAGAAAGAGGGTGGAGAGGGAGGAGAGGGGAGGCGAGGGGAGAGGAGGTGTGGTGCGCTGTAGTCTAGTGGATGTAGCCGGTCATTATGCAGAGCTGCAGGGTGCGCTTATCTGTTACTGTGCTCAGTGGAGCGTGAAGAGCTGAAGACGAGCTGAAAGGGCACAAATCCCTCTCCTCCATCCCGCGCCTCCACATCCCCCCACGCCCCCTCCCCGCCCCACTCACCCCCTCCCGGTCCCTGCCCTCCTCAGGCCCTGGCCCCAGTGCTGCCAGTGAGGCGTTGCCCAGCCCAGCTGCAGAGGGGGCTACCTGTCCAAGAAGGGCCAGGGGAGAGGTGAGGTGATGTAACAGGTCGCTGAGGGGCAGCTGCAGCAGCGGAGGGGCGATGACAGTAATTACAGGTCCAGCCAATCAGTCCAGGAACATCTGGAAATATCCTCCTCTTCCACTGCATGTAATATTATATCATGTTGTACATGATAGTCACCTCACCTTCATTGATTCTGACAGCACAGCATACTGTACATCATCGTGAAATATTTCTGGTGTTGGTTTGACTGTGGATTATAAGAATTCAGTAAAACCAGCTCTTCTTTTCATTCCCGTTTCATGAAATATATGGGCGTTTGATTGTTCAGTAATTCACATCCTGTCTTTTCCACGACTCCTCTACCTTGTGTCTGCTGTTTCCCTTGGTGACAAAGCCAACCCACTCCTGTAAAGCCCACCTAAAGTCAGGCAAGCCTATTCCCATAGAAATCTCTGTAATGCTAAATGACACATCAAAAAGCGTAGCTTGGTGCATTGCTCAAATGTGAGATACTACATCTACAGCAAGGAAGGATTTTCAGAATAGTGGAGGCAGTGTCTTACTAGGGTTTGACGACTGAATCATGAGCTGCCAGCATTTAGCCAATCCCTTTATACACACATCTAAAGAATCTTCCTACAATCACTATTGGAAAGCATCCATACTTTTAGCAGAGACTAGGCATTCTCTCTCTCTCCCTCTCTCTCTCCCTCTCTCTCTCTCTCTCTCTCTCTCTCTCTCTCTCTCTCTCTCTCTCTCTCTCTCTCTCTCTCTCTCTTTCTCTCTCTATCTCGCTGTACTTTGTCCATGTCACACTCTTTTCTCGACCACATCCCTTTCCCTCCCTTCTCCCTCCCTTAGCCCCCTTTGTTCGCTCCCCTCCCCCACCACGCCCCTCTTTATCCCTCATATACTCTCTCTCTTTCTTTCTCTCTCCTTTCCCTTTTTCTCTCTCTCTGTCCCCTTTCTCTCTCTTGTAGATTTACTCTCCCCTTACACTAGCTGGCAGCTGACGCCAATAAAAATGTTAGTGATTGTTAAATGAAAACACAAAGTTCAAGGGCAATGATTCATTAGGAAGGAATGCTGCCAGTGGAACAGCTCAAGTCTCCTGTCTCCACTACTGCACTGAATCTCAATCACAGACACACTCTTGGCTACTGTACCTCCATATATCTGTTGGAATATGTCCGTCCGTCCGCTGGTCTCTGGCATTGTGCTCTATCTTGTTCCCTGAGGGAGAGTCTTGCCATGCTCCCTGTCCAGCCAGGTCAGTAGCAGAGTTGTAATGCTGAAGTACTGCACTGAGCTCTCTGTGTTGCGTGAGTTGAGGTAGTCTGAGGTTTCACATGTCCTTTGATTCAGAGAAAGGGCAAGGCTAGGCAGTTTTACACAAACCATCAACAATGGCTTTTTTAGGTACAGCTTGGGATGGCTCTTCGCTATTCAGGGAGACCAGCCTTGAGAACTTTTTACTGAGGTGATCCTCATTAATTAAAGGGCCAATCCGGAGTTGCTACATACATTATATCCAAAATATTTACTCCAATGTTTGTAAACAAAGTTAATGTAAACAAAAACTGTATTGCTTTAAAACATGGTTAAAACGATCATTTTGATCTCATGTCTAGTCAGTCCTTGCCTCCATAGCTCTGTCTATGAATGTGAGAGTGGTTATATTTTTCAAGCCTCAGCTTGAACCATAACAAGTGGTGATGTGGCCATTGTTTGAACTCCGGATTGGCCCTTTAAAGTGTGATGAGATGCTATATTTCTACATGAGATACAGTGTGATGAGATGCTATATTTCTACATGAGATACAGTGTGATGAGATGCTATATTTCTACATGAGATACAGTGTGATGAGATGCTATATTTCTACATGAGATACAGTGTGATGAGATGCTATATTTCTACATGAGATACAGTGTGATGAGATGCTATATTTCTACATGAGATACAGTGTGATGAGATGCTATATTTCTACATGAGATACAGTTTGATGAGATGCTATATTTCTACATGAGATACAATGCTGTAAAAAAGTATTTGCAACTTTCTAATGTTCTCAACTTTAGCATATTTTTGATACTGAATGTTATCAGATCTTCAACAAAAACCTAATATTAGATAAAGGGAACCTGAGTGAACAAATAATACAACAATTACAAACTTATTTCATTTCTTTCATAAACAAAGTTATGCAACACCCAATACCCCTGTGTGAAAAATGAATTGCCCCTTACACTCAATAACTGGTTGTGCCACTTTAAGCTGCAATGACTCCAACCAAACGCTTCCTGTAGTTGTTGATCAGTCTCTCACGTCGCTGTGGAGGAATTTTGGCCCACTCTTCCACGCAGAACTGCTGTAACTCAGCAACATTTGTGGGTTTTCAAGCATGAACTGCTCGTTTCAAGTCCTGCCACAACATCTCAATTGGGACTAACTTAAAATTGGTTGCTTTTTAGCCATTTTCATGTAGACTTGATTGTGTGTTTTGGATCATTGTCTTGCTGCATGACCCAGCTGTGCTTCAGCTTCAGCTCACAGACTGATGGCCTGACATTCTCCTATAGAATTCTCTGATACAGAGCAGAATTCATGGTTCCTTCTATTAAGGCAAGTCGTCCAGGTCCTGAGGCAGCAAAGCATCCCCAAACCATCACAACCATTTGTAAACTCAGGTTCACTTTATCTAATATTAGGTTTTGGTTGAAGATCTGATAACATTCAGTATCAAAAATATGCAAAAATAGAGAAAATCAGAAAGGGGGCAAATACTTTTTCACAGCACTGTATTGCTGGCACTGTCATTGGCACTGTCCTTCTGAGTTTGCAGATGTAACCTTGAGAGCATACAGGCTGCGCTACAGTTGTTTCTTCGAGGAGTCTAGCAGGAATAATTGACTTTGTCCCATAACCCAGACTGACAGTGTGATCACACACCATTCATAAACATCTGTGTTTAAGGCCTTGTTGGGATGAGTCAACCCAATTCAATTCATAGGACTTTATAAAATACAAGTCATGTTTAGAGTGGTGGAGCCAGTTGTGTGTCTGTGCCCTGTGCTCTTACAGAGCCATGCTGGTGCACTACTCCGGCCCTCACACACTCCAGTCCACACACATACCACACGCTCCACACATACCATACACATACCACACACACCTGGCCCAGGGACCTCAGGTGGCAAACGCAGCACCTGCCACAGCCTCCCCTAAAAATATCCACCCCCATTCCCCCATGGATCCAATTCATGGAGAGAAATGAATGTAGCAAATGAATCAATGTAATCGTGTTAGTTTTCAGACGTGCTCGTCCCAGGAGCAGGGTAGCGCAATCCCCTCTCCTCCCAGGATACGTAGGGAATCCACAGCGTCATTACCCTGCCTGTGTAATATAATCCAACCTGCAGGGTTTGGCAAAGAGCACGCACACACACACACACACACACACCTCCACTGAGCACACACACACACACCAATCCCCCCACTTTGTCCCTGTTCATCCATATTAAATCTTTCATTACACATATATCTTATTTTATTCATTGCTTCCCGTCCTAGCCTGGAGCACTGTGACTTAATGAGATATTAATCCTGTGTTTCAGCTGGAACATTTATATTTACCTGGGAACAGATCTGGTTCCATTCTCTTTGTCATTGTGAACTCACCTTTGTTATGTTTCATTAACTGTACATGATAGGTTGTCTTTTATATAAATGATCATCCACCTACATGAGCTCTAACCTTGCATCTATCTGTTCTCTCTGTAGGTTTCATTTAGCCACAGAAACAGGGGAACTGGAGCAAACACTAAGTGCATGCTAAAACACTAAAAAGCATGAAATAGCGTAAACTCTGCCACACCTGACCTGTGATTCAATAAGAGCCTTCACAGAGAGCTGGCTGAATGTCTGGCAGAATGTCCCCTGTTTCCCCTGCCCAAGCTCAGCCTCTTCTCCTCCCCTCTCCTTCTATCCCCCTCCTCCCCCTCTCCTTCTATCCCCTCCTCCCCTCTCCTTCTATCCCCCTCCTCCCCCTCTCCTTCTATCCCCTCCTCCCCCTCTCCTTCTATCCCCTCCTCCCCTTCTATCCCACTCCTACCCCTCTCCTTCTATCCCCTCCTCCCCCTCTCCTTCTATCCCCCTCCTCCCCCTCTCCTTCTATCCCCCTCCTCCCCCTCTCCTTCTATCCCCTCCTCCCCCTCTCCTTCTATCCCCTCCTCCCCTTCTATCCCACTCCTACCCCTCTCCTTCTATCCCCTCCTCCCCCTCTCCTTCTATCCCCCTCCTCTCCTACCCCTCTCCTTCTATCCCCCCTCCTCTCCTACCCCTCTCCTTCTATCCCCACTCCTCTCCCTCTCCTTCTATTCCCCTCCTTCCCCATCTCCTTCTATCCCCCTCCTCCCCTCATCCCCCTCTCCTTCTATCCACCTCTCTCAGCCCCTGTTGGAGCCCCCCCGCTGCTGCTAGAGAGATGGAGGTGGGGAATTAAATGCTTAGTCAACTCAGAGAATTTAACTGAGACCTCTTAAATGCCTACCACGCACGTTACACACACACACACACACACACACACACACACACACACACACACACACACACACACACACACACACACACACACACACACACACACACACACACACACACACACACACACACACACACACAGCTCTGAAACGATTATCAAAGGACTGGTCCCATTTGACCACCCTCTCTATATGGCTGTTTAGTTTTTGGGTTGTTCTGTTGGACCCTGGACATTTGGGTCTCTGGGATTTCTGTGAAAGGGAATATGCCCGAAGTGCTTCGTGACTAAGAGCTGGATCAAACTTCCTGACCTGTGTTATCCTTCCTGGTCCTTCATCTCTGATCCTCTGATGTCTCATTGTTTAACAGTTGCCTGGCATCTAATACCAGCCGTCCACACACACACTTTGATGTGGCACACTGACTGTACTATAATATCCATCCAGGGACATGCAAGAATTCTCTCCCCTCCTTTTCCATGGATTATTAAATGTATTCTTGTTTTTCCCTTGATGCTCCTGTTGCCCTAACATGGCCGTCTCACATGTGCATGTCTGATAGGGGTGTGACTACGTGTGTGTTAGTGACCCTACTGTGGTGGCCTCCATCACAGCGTCAGTGTGAACCACGTGGTGGGAGAGGTTGTTAGGTAGCTCATGGCCCTCCTGCGCTGAGAGAATGGATGCGTGATTATGAAGTCATCAGCCATGAACCAGTAGGGCTGGGGAGGCGCCCCCCTTCTCGCGGGTCCTCGGGGTGCCATTGATTGGTGGCCATGTGTTTGTGCCCGATAGACTGTGAAATGGTGTGTTGCAGCACGGCTGTGTCGCACCTGCGTCCCACCAAGGTGATTGATTGGTTTGGTCATGTGGAATGTTCCCATCTGGTCTGCAGTAATGCATTTTTTTCATCCTGTGAATAGCAAGCACTGGCTGGAGGATAGTGAGGCTCCGAAAATGGGAAAGGCAAAACGAAAACATTTCCTCCCTCCCCTTTTTGCTTTATACCAACGCAGAAAAATCAAATAGACCAAGCTTCTTGTCTGATTATCCTGTGTGGTGGGGGTTGGGGGTATTTGGGATAAATACAATCAGGAAATCCACCTCTCCTCTTATACACAGGAACAGACCACCAGGGGAATCAAATCCCTTCTGTCTCTAGGTAGTCAGAGGGGCAGTAGTACTTCATTTTGAAAGGCATACTTCAAGGCTAAAAGCTGTGTGTTATAATGAAGGTCGTCTTTGATCCAGCTGAATATTTAGAGTCCTTGTCATGATTAAAAACCATTTCATGCTCCTCCCATCCTGAACTTGAGAGAGATGGAGGAAGCTTGTCTTTGCTGTTAAAAGAGAGCCTTTTCATTTTGTCGAGCATGACTCACCTTAACAAGTCTGTTTCATTTTGCTCTACTTAGATTCCTCCTCGTTTGATTCTGATTATTCTTAATCCCGGTCCCTCTCTTTTAATTGATCTATTCATTCCACCTAATGACTAATTACATATCAGAGCACATCAGCGAAGGCATTCATCATCGTAGAACGTAATAATCAATGACATTTCAACAAAGGAAAAAATAAATATGCAAAAGAACTCATTAACATTTTGTGCTGGCTGTTTGAATAATGCTGCTGCTGACAAGGCTGTAATTAACAGAAATTGATGCTGAGCTCAGGGTGGGAAGAGAGAGTTGTTTCCCCAGAGCTTTATTGTGCGCCCAGTGTGGGCCTCTGCCTTGCTGGTATGTGGACTGGGCTGGCTGGGCTGTGGGCACTGACTGCTACATCAGAGAGGGAGGAGGTGCTGATGTACTACCCTTACCACCCTGCTGACCTCTCCACAACCCCAGCTCACAGCACAGCTTTTATTTACTGTCAAACACAACCTGGCGAATACATCAAACGCCTGCAACAGGATGGATGTACACAAACACTTGAGAGAAGGAAACTAAAGGCTCCATTTTAAAAGCCAGGGAAACCAGTGAGTGGGTGTGCTGCTTTGTTCATGGCTGTAATGTCACGCCTGCCAGTGGATTGTGTTTGGGAGCTACTGAGCATGCCCAATGCAGTGCTTTATGTCAAGGTTTTCAAAGAGACCAGAACTTTCCACTACAGGGTTATTGTAGAATATCAGGGTGGAAATTGAGCTGCTCTGTAGTACGTGGTCTAAAATCAATTTCCTATGTTTTACTTTCCCACTGTAGGTCCCTGAGTCCCCCCCTTCTTCACCCCCTGTCTCTCTCTTTTCCTGTCGGCTTTCCTGTTTTTGTCATGAATATCAACAGAAAATGCAGCAAACACAATAACACCGTACCCAAACCGGCCGCAAGCATACGCTATGTGCACAATTTGATTTTGTCCCCCCACACCAAATGCGATCACAATACGCATGTTGAAATATCAAAACAAACTCTGAACCAATTATATTAATTTGGGGACAGGTCGAAAAGCATTAAACATTTATGGCAATTTAGCTAGCTAGCTTGCAGTTGCTAGCTAATTTGTCCTGGGATATAAACGTTGAGTTGTTATTTTACCTGAAATGCACAAGGTCCTCTACTCCGACAATTAATGCACACATAAAACGGTCAACCAAATCGTTTCTAGTCATCTCTCCTCCTTCCAGGCTTTTTCTTCTTTAGACTTTATATGGCAATTGACATCTAACTTTCATAGTTACCACGACGACCGACTGAACTCAGTTCATATTTCAATTACCCACGTGGGTATAATCAATGAGGAGATGACACGTGGGTATCTGCTTCTATAAACCAATGAGGAGATGGGAGAGGCAGGACTTGCACCGCGTTCAGCGTCACAAATAGAACTGACTTCTATTTTAGCGCTTGGCAAACAGACGCTCGTTGGCGCGCACGAGCAGTGTGGGTGCAATAATTGAATAACATGTATGTTTACATTTATTTTGCAATGCTCGTGCACGTGAAGCGAGCTGTGTGTGTAAATCTGTTAATGTTTTTTTTTTGGACAGATGAAAGTGCTGATTGTAACAAGTTCAAGGAATTTATTTTATTGCGTGTGTTAGCCCTGCCATATGGCTCAACATGGAACATTAACTTGACAGCGATAATGGATTGCGAGGAGGTTCTTGGCTAGCACTCCTAACGCAGGGACAGGAGCATGGATTGGGCTACTTCACAGGCACAGCACACACTGAAAAGAAAGAGGGGGGAACAGATGTATGATCTGTTCATTTGGCTTTAGCATTACCCTCTATTTCCTCATGTTTACACACTGTTTTACCCACTTTATATGTATATACTGTATTCTAGTCATGGCTCATTCTATATAACTACTGCTGTACACAACTTTTCTATTCATATTCTGTCCATACTGTATATACACACCATTTATATATATACACTATATACACAAAAGTATGTGGACACCCCTTCAAATTAGTGGATTCGGCTATTTCAGCCACACCCGTTGCTGACAGGTGTATAAAATTGAGCACACAGCCATGGCATCTCCATAGACAAACATTGGCAGTAGAATGGCCTTACTGAAGTGCTCAGTGACTTTCAACGTGACACCATCATAGGATGCCACCTTTCCAAGTTAGTTCGTCAAATTTCTGCTCTGCTAGAGCTGCCCCGGTCAACTGTAAGTGCTGTTATTTTGAAGTGGAAATGTCTAGGAGCAACAACGGCTAAGCCGCAAAGTGGTAGGCCACACAAGCTCACAGAACGGGACTGCTGAATGCTGAAGCATGTAGTGCGTTGAAATCGTCTGTCCTCGGTTGCAACAATCAACTACCGAGTTCCAAACTGCCTCTGGAAGCAACGTCAGCACAATAACTGTTCATGGGGAGCTTCATGAAATGGTTTCCCATTGCAGAGCAGCCGCACACAAGCCTAAGATCACCATGCGCAATGCTATTTGTCGGCTGGAATGGTGTAAAGCTCGCCGCCATTGGAATCTGGAGCAGTGGAAACGCATTCTCTGGAGTGATGAATCACGCTTTAGTATCTGGCAGTCCGACGGACGAATGGGTTTACTGGATGCCAGGATAGCTCTACCTGTCAGATGCATATTGCCAACTGTAAAGTTTGGTGGAGGAGGAATAATGGTCTGGGCCTGTTTTTCATGGTTCAGGCTCCTTAGTTCCAGTGAAGGGAAATCTACAGCATACAATGACATTCTAGACGATTCTGTGCTTCCAACTTTGTGGCAACAGTTTGGGGAAGGCCCTTTCCTGTTTCAGCATGACAATGCCCCTGTGCACAAAGCGAGGTCCATACAGAAATGTTTTGTCGAGATTGGTGTTGAATGAACTTGACTGGCCTGCACAGAGCCCTGACCTCAACCCCATCGAACACCCTTGGGATGAATTGGAATTACAACTGCGAGCCAGGCCTGACCGATGTCACTAATGCTCTTGTGGCTGAATGGAAGCAAGTCCCCGCAGAGATGTTCCAACATCTAGTAGAGAGCCTTCCCAGAAGAGTGGAGGCTGTTATAGTAGCAAAGGGGGGACCAACTCCATATTAATGCCCATTATTTAGGAATGAGATGTTCGACGAGCAGGTGTCCACATACCTTTGGTCATGTAGTGTATATACACTGAGTGTACAACACAGGAACACCTGCTCTTTCAATGACATAGACTGACCAGGTGATTCCAGGTGAAAGCTATGATCCCTCATTAATGTCATTTGTTAAATCCACTTCAATCAGTGTAGATGAAGGGGAGGAGACAGGTTAAAGAAAGATTTTTAAGCCTTGAGACAATTGAGACATGGATTGTGTATGTGTGCCATTTAGAGGGTGAATGGGCGAGACAAAGATTTCAGTGCCTTTGTACGGGGTATGGTAGTAGGTGCCAGGCACACCTGTTTGAGTGTGTCAAGAACTGCAACGCTGCTGGGTTTTTCAAGCTACACAGTTTTCCGTGTGTATCAAGAATTGTCTACCACCCAAAGGACATCCAGCCAACTTGACACAACTGTGGGAAGTATTGTTGTCAACACAGGCCAGCATTCCTGTGGAATGCTTTCGACACCTTGTAGAGTCCATGCCCCGACGAATTGTGGCTGTTCTGAGGGCAAAAGGGGGGCTGCAACTCAATATTAGGAAGGTGTTCCTAATGTTTTATACACCCAGTGTATATATGTTTATATTTATGTTCAGATATAGCTTGTTCTGATATTTACTTTTTGATTATGTGTACTGATTATGTGTACTGTTTTGTTGCTAGGTATTACTGCACTTTTGGAGCTAGAAACATAAGCATTTCGCTGCACCTGTGATAACATCTGCAAATCTGTTTACACGACCTATAAACTTTGATTTGATTCTGTGTTGTGTGTTTGTTTTATTTGGTCCGTGCCTTCCTTACCAGCGAGGCGAGTCGAGGGGTCTCAGTGTAGAAAAACAAAGAGGCCCTCGGTAGGAATGCATCGGAGATGCTGTAGAGCGGAGCAGAGCAGAGCGGAGCAGAGCTCACTAATTGGCTGTTTTTGTAGCTGGGGTTTTGAATTGATCCCTAGAGATGCTTAGATCACTACCTCCCAGAGTATCAAAACAAGGCACATTGCACAGCACCTCCATGCTCCAATCAATAGGGAGCCATACTGTGAATGACTCTTCACAATGCCTTCATTCTGAGGTCTCTGAGCTGCATCCCAATTTCATTTCAATATTTCATGTTGCAGATGCTGTTTATACCTCACACACTCATTATACCCTATCTAAGGAAGTCAATCAGTTCAGTAAGGTTGAATTGTAGGGTGGAGGGCAAATCAATTTCTCCACTGCTGCACACTAACATAGACATATCTGTTCTATTTTTGGTATTGATGGTAACTGTTCAACATAATGATTCGCAACTCCTCTATTACATTGCATTCAATGTCAAAACTGTTTTCAACTTTAGGCGATCATAATCATAATGGCCATTCAAAATGCCACATGTATATTGTGATACGTATACATTCAGACAGTGTTAGTCGTATGCCAGAATTGAAGGAAGCCTTTTTGCGTTCAAATTGATTTTCATATTGAGCCGGTGTCATCAGTGCTATTGATTTGGCTAGGAGCCACAGTATTATCCAAGGTGTCTGTCCCAGTGGACTTCATTTATATTTAGATCATCTGCTGTGATGGCTGTAATTAAGCCGGTTTATTCTTGTTGTTTTTGCATCATGTGTCTGGGGGATTGCGTCTGCGCCGGTGTCAACACTGTTCTTGATGGACACCTGGACAGCCCAAGCTTCTTCCTCGCTAGCAGAATGATGAATTTACTTACCATCCTATCCATCAACACACACTGTAGTCTAGGGAAGTACAAAAATGTATTAAAAAAATACAAAATACAAACTGTCACAGACAAGAATCAAAAAATGAAACAGTTGGAGAGAATATTGCTTTCTGTAGACCGACTGCACCTGCTCAGAACAAATCTTGTAATAATGATATTAGCGCTGCTGTTGTGAATGCCAGGCTGGCTGTGATAAGACAGGCCTGCTTGGGGAGATAATAAACAGCATGGCTAATGCCCTGGAAAGTGTCAGGCCTGCGACTCCTCTGGTGAAATTGGTCTCTTGTTCTCATGGTTTTCGTTCCTCTTTTCGCTCACAACGTTAGTGGGCTTTGATGGATGAGGTCTTGTTTCAGACTTCAGTGCTTCATAAAGGAGAATTAAGATTTAATGGCTCGAGTCATGTTCTGGCTCTGTAAATATAGGTTATTACGGGGACCTATTCTCCTCAGATTGAGTTATGTCTGCTAGAGACAGAGGAGAGCGCTGTGTTGTGATGAGGGTGTATTTGTCGGGCTAATTTGGGTGCTCGCTCGGCTCTAGAAGAAAAACCTAAGTGCCAATCTGTTCCACCTGATTTATTATCACTTGTTCTTCACTGCTTCAGCATCTTGAACACACATCCACCAGACCTGTGATCAACTTCTCCATCACTTCACATGATTAGTGGTTTAAAAAACGTTGAGTGATACCCTTGAAAGTACCTATTAGCAGGAAATTGCTATTCATTCTGATGTTTTCCTGGATTAACTTTCATGGCAAGACAGCCAGGCCATAGAGTTTAGGTGCTCTTTGATGGAACGCTAGCCAGTCTACCTTTTACTTTTCTGTTAGGCGTATTATTCTACAAGTATTGTAGAAAACTTCCTTGGGTTTTCCTTGAGCCAAGGTTCCTTCAACCAAGTTTCTAAATGGCTGAGTTAGCAGTCTCGGCGGTAGCAGCAGCAGTGCCCTCTACAATCAAAGCACAGTGATCCTGCCCTGGCTGTCTGCCTCCCCTCAGCCACTGGCATGTGAGAGTCTCTCTCCCAGGTCTTGTACTGTGTCCTCGACCAACACATCACACTCCACATGCGCTCTGCTCTTAAGTGTGATGATTTGGCTCCATTAATCATCCCAGTCAGAGGGTTTCTATAATGTATGATGTGTCCTATTACGGAGGGGAAGTGCCTGCTGGTGGCTTCCAGGGGGACAGGCAGGGGGAGACAGAGGGGAGTGCTGGGCCAGGCAGGTTATTGATCACAGAGGCCCTCTAGCCTGTCACTCCTCTAGCAGTGCTAAGGAGAGATGGAGGATGTGATTAGATAAAACAGGGGTTAGAGGAGCATCCGCATCAGGCAGGCAGCAAGGCAGGCGAGCCGAGCCCAGAACCCTGTTAATCAGTGACCTCTACACCAGATCCTGAAGTTAATCTCTAGCCACGCTCCTACTTGGCCCTTCCCCTTGCCACTGCCCACTGCATCCTTCTCCTCCGAGTGACTCATTTGGCTCATGGATGAGAGAGAGAGGGGTGTGGAGGGTGAGTGAGGGTTGGGGTGGGTGGGCGACGGGGGTGGGGCAGTGGCCTCACAGCTGCGCTAGCTGGCACCGGTTCCGCAAACATCAGCGTCGCAGCTAGCAGCCTGCTTGGCACAAACACTCGCCAGTAACACTTAAACAAATTGCAATTGCAATAGCTGGGCTGTCTTACATTGTTGATATTTGACATTCCAAGACACTTTTTCTCCCCCATATTCCTTTTTGGAGGCTTTCATCATATAGATGACTGTATGTTATGAGCGAGCCCACATTGTTTTCTAATCTTTGTGTTTGTGTGTTGAGCACCTATGGATCTTCTACAGAAGCTTCTCTTTGACACCCTGTTCTTTCTTTCAAACTGGAACATTCTTAAAGGTTTCTACATGATCCACTGAAAGGTTTCTACATGATCCACTGAAAGGTTTCTACATGATCCACTGAAAGGTTTCTACGTGATCCACTGAAAGGTTTCTACATGATCCACTGAAAGGTTTCTACATGATCCACTGAAAGGTTTCTACATGATCCACTGAAAGGTTTCTACATTACCCACTGAAAGGTTTCTACATGATCCACTGAAAGGTTTCTACATTACCCACTGAAAGGTTTCTACATGATCCACTGAAAGGTTTCTACATGATCCACTGAAAGGTTTCTACATTACCCACTGAAAGCATTTCTATCTATAATGTACAACCTCACCCCAAAATATACTGTGTGGTATTATATTTGAACGTATGCTTGGAAAAATTTGAAAAAATAAAATATAATGGTTAGCATTTGAATCATCGCTATTTTTGGGGGTTTTCCTTTTGATGTACAGACTTTAGTATTTTGTCTTGTCCTCCCCCCTAAAAATAAAAACACATGCTGTCACCCCCGTGCCTCACGGTTGGGATGGTGTTCTTCGGCTTGCAAGCCTCCCCCTTTTTCCTCCAAACATAACGATGGACATTGTGGCCAAACAGTTCTAATTTTATTTCATCAGACCAGAGGACATTTCTCCAAAAAGTACAATCTTTGTCCACATGTGCAGTTGCAAACTGTAGTCTGGCTTTTTTTATGGCGGTTTTGGAGCAGTGGCTTCTTCCTTGCTGAGCGGCCTTTAGGTTATGTCGATATTGGACTCGTTTTACTGTGGATATAGATACTTTTGTACCTGTTTCCTCCAACATCTTCACAAGGTCCTTTGCTGTTGTTCTGGGATTGATTTGCACTTTTCGCACAGAACGCGTCTCCTTCCTGAGCGGTATGACGGCTGCATGGTCCAATGGTGTTTATACCTACTATTGTTTGTACAGATGAACGTGGTTCCTTCAGGCATTTGGAAATTGCTCCCAAGGATGAACCAGACTTGTGGAGGTCTACAATTTTATTTCTGAGGTCTTGGCTGATTTATTTTGATTTTCCCATAATGTCAAGCACTGAGTTTGAAGGTAGGCCTTGAAATACATCCACAGGTACACCTCCAATTGACTCAAATTATGTCAATTAGCCTATCAGAAGCTTCTAAAGCCATGACATAATTTTCGGGAAGTTTCCAAGCTGTTTAAAGGCGCAGTCAACTTAGTGTATGTAAACTTCTGACCCACTGGAATTGTGATACAGTATATATATATATATAAGTGAAATTATTTGTCTGTAAACAATTGTTGGAAAAATGACTTGTGTCATGCACAAAGTAGATGTCCTAACCGACTTGCCTAAACTATAGTTTGTTAACAAGAAATTTGTGGAGTGGTTGAAAACGAGTTTTAATGACTCCAACCTAAGTGTATGTAAACTTCCGACTTCAACTGTATATATATATATATAGATAGATAGATATCTCTATCTCAAAATAAATGTATCTATATCTCAGTATTGTTATCATACTCTGTATCTGCACATGTTGCTGTGGTAAACACAGGGGTGTGCTGGTAAGTGCAGTGACATCAGAATGGGAACATCTCTTTGTTTACCAATGCTGCGCTCTTAGCGCTGTGTGATCATGCGTGGCGGCACGCTAAACAGTTAAATGCCTGTTTACTGTTGGGTTCCTCAGGGATGTTTTCCCCTCGGTTTGGGCTGAACTGCAGCGTTGTTGACTGTGCTCAGGTCCCTGGGCGTGTTACAACGCTTGGCTTGGCCGGGTCGTGCTCCAGAGGTTCAGGAGAGCTGCCTGCCTGGCCGCTAGCTAGCTACCTCTCTCCCTGGCAGGTAGGTAGGTATTTAGGTAGGGCCAGACCTGGAGAGAGAGGAAGTTTTCCTGAGAAACAATAACACTCAGCCATCAATTATTCACGGTGGACAGAGAGTGTGTGACAAAACACATGCTGGGGATGAATATTTCACTGTGGACATGAGCATCTCCTCACAGGGGGGAGACAAGGGGACTTAGTGATACTGATGGAGACCAAACCACCCTGAGGCTGATGTGCAGCTCAGGAAATGTAAAAAAAACAACAGGTAGAACTTTTTTAGTCAGCCAAGACAGATGTTCTCTCCCTCTGCGGTGGCTCAGGGTATGTAGTTAACCCACAACTAAATGCTCCTTCCTTTGCGAGAGAGCTAACCCAGAAATGTTATATCATATCAAATGAGTTGTGTTGCTACTGAAAGGGAAGCAGCGTTGTCAGTTAAACCACCTTACCTGATTTCGGCAGCTTCCTCTCAAGCTCTCTGGAGACTGTGTGCAGATGCAGTACGACTGTGCCCCGCAGCAATACTCAGAGATGTGAATCCTCCAACATGTGCCTCTGTTCACCTGGGCATGCCAGTATGATGTTCTGTTCAGTCAGAGCGTAACAGAATCACCTGGCTATGCAAGTTTTAAACTCACTAGAATATCTACCTTTTCCCCAGAGTAAACCCAATGTTGTTCCAGTGCTGCGTCTGGTGCTTGCAATGTTTGAAAGTCTGACAAAAATAATGTACGATGTGGTTAAAGTTGTTTATCATTTCCTTGTAGGAACCTCTTGTTTTTTTCCGCCGGGGTAAAAGTGCTGAGTTTAGTATATTGTGAGGAGCATGATTCATGTGCGTTGTGCGTCGTGTGTTTTATTTGTTTTCCTGACGGCTGCCGGGAAGCGTCTCTCTCAGGAGGAGTGCTGCACACCAAATGTGTGACACTGATGGAGCAACTCTGTCTAGGAGGATCTCTTCTAGCTTAAGGAATACGTATTCTACATAACATTTTGTACAGATCTGCATTATGATATGGAGCGGTGGTTTATGTCCTAATGTGTGGCATCATATGTGACCTGTATAAGTGTGAAAGTGAATTAGGATATTACCTTGTTATTTCAAGACACAATGAATAAGAACGATGATTTCTAGACCATGATGTAGTGTCAATGGTTTTTGTCTAAAATTTTCTCTGTGCCTCCACAGGTAAATCAGCAGAGAGGGCTCAATTTCCAGCCTATGGGAGAGAGCCTGGCGTGTCTGGCTGCCAGGTAAGTTTGATATCTGCTATTTACTGCTTCGTGTGGCTCAGTTGGTAGAGCATGGCGCTTGTAACCAGGTACCACTAAGAAAATGTATGCACTCACTACTGTAAGTCGCTCTGGCTAAGCGCATCTGCTAAATGACTATAATGTAAATATAGTGTGGTGAACTCTGCTTGTTTAATTCTCCTTGTTTGGGCATTCTCAATACATTGTTAAAACTAATTGGCATGTCCAGCTCATCAGATAAAATGCCTTTGTTGGTAGTATAATTATAGTGAAAAGGAACATTTGCACCGGAGATGGTTTATGAAGCGAACAAGAAAGCTCATGAGAATATTCTGAGGTGTGGAGGCTTAGAGATAATGAGTGAGTGATTACAGTGGAGCGTCCTCAGGTCTTCGCTGCCTGGGCTGAGGAGTTTCTCCGTGCCCTGTGTAGTCTAGCAGGGTCTAGCAGGGGCAGCCCGACACCACAGAGAAACACCACTTTCAGCACCTCCATTAAGCCAGGGTCAGTGAGCACAGCCAAGCTCAGCCCAGATCCCCTCTCTCAGACACACAGATGTTCAACACAAAGGCCTGATTGTGTGCACAAGCCACAGCTCTCTCTCTCTCTCTCTCGGTCTGACGTCAGCAAGTCAATGGGGAGAGCTCTCATATTCTCTCTCTTTCCTCCTCTTTCTCTCCCTCGTTCATTCTTCTCTCTGTTCTCCTCTTTTGCTCTCACTCAC
This sequence comes from Salvelinus namaycush, assembly GCF_016432855.1. Taxonomy (NCBI): domain Eukaryota; kingdom Metazoa; phylum Chordata; class Actinopteri; order Salmoniformes; family Salmonidae; genus Salvelinus; species Salvelinus namaycush. The sequence goes on along the minus strand of NC_052307.1, from coordinate 64,795,495 downwards.
TGTTTTTCGGACTCTGCCCACTCTATCTCGAGTATCTCTGTATTTCCTTTCCCTCTGCTCTGGCTGTGAGACCAGTAGGAGAAGTTCCACGGAAAGTGGCTTCCATCAGGGTCTGCTCCACCCTTCACTGTTCCCAGTACTGAGCGTTTATATTCCATATTATGGTCAATGATATTGGGATTAGGGGTTTGTGAGTCTGGACTTTAAGATTAGGTTTAGGGCTACGTCTGAAAGATGTCTTTAAAAGATAGAGCCCACCTCTTTGGGCTTAACCCAAAGATCAAGGGAGCCTCTGACCTCATTGACTCACTTGTTAACCCACTCGTTTAACCCCAAGCTAATCATGTGCCAGAGTAGTACCCTTCACCTCTCTATTCCCTCACTGTACACACTGTACACATTACTACTAACAACTATGTGGTCATACAGAGGTCTGTGCTTCCAGTCAGACAGAGTGAAAATATAGCTGATGTGAGTTGAAAGCTCGTTTACTCATTCATAAAAGAGCTTTTGGAGATGGAATGCCAGTTCAGACATTTTGTGTGGAAACTGGGGAATTGATGCAGGCCTGCAGCTGCTGAGATCTGAGGCTGGCAGAGATTCAGTTTGTCTGGTCCTAGAAAAAAAACAGGAAGACCAAAAAAGTAATTTCATTCTTTAGAGAATGTAGGAAGAATGCTGGCTGGAAAATACGTTATTAATATTGTGTAACCCTTCTAGTGATTATCGACAGGGCTCCACCGCTGAATCTTGCTCAGCCGAATCATGCATGAGCAAAGCATCTCAGGTGCAAAGATTATCAGGCATTGTTTATCTTTTAATGAGCAGCCTGAATGTTCACAACCTCCATATGCTGGAGATTTCATAATCCATCCACACTAACCTAATAAAAGGTAACATTGTATTTTCTTCTCGGAGGACCTAGAATGGAAATTCGAAACAAACAATCAATCTATCAAGAGGTTGGTTTTTGGAAACTACTGTAATAGCGCCAGATATTTGCCAAACAGACCATCAGTTGTGGGCTTGTCAAGTCTAAGCAAATTGCCTCGCTCAGCAACGGATTATTGCATCATTTGAACGTGATAAAGAACTCCCCATGTCTTATTGGGTTAGATATTCAGAGTGTTGTAGCCAGCTGTGGCCCCTTATTCCACTGTTCCTTTTTTACACAGAACATGTCAGTCTCACCATAATCAACCCGTGTTTTAAACCTTCTGGCTTCATCTTTTTGGACAGTTGTTATCTGCACACCAGTAAAAGAAAAAGAGCCCAATGTATCCACTCATTGTCTTTGTGGTATGGTAAGGTGTTATTCTGCCTTGATCATAATAGCAGGAAATCTGATTTAATTGAAGGCCTTCAGCATATCATCCCTCTCTCTCTCTCACTGGGAGTGCGGGCATACTGTTCTGTGTGTGCCCATGTTGAGTTGGGCCTCTGTCCCCAGTGGGATGAGGTAATGAACAGGGCTGGGGTGTGGGGGGAGAAAGAGGGAGAACAGGGAAGAGAGAGTGGGAGAGAGAGGGGTTGGCAGGTTGCCGGGTTGCTGTGTTGCTGTGGCGGCAGCAGCGCTCTGTTCCGCAGGTAGCTCCTGTGTGCCTCCTGCGAGACGGATTACCCTGATTAAAGTGACAGGATGCAGTTGACAGACGACTCCCATTATCTCCTCAAATCTGCGTGACATTTCACAGTGGAAGATGATCATTGAGATGTGAAGAGGCTTGGGCAGAAAGGCCTGTGATTCAGGAAATTCTTGACATAATAAAGTCTTGTGTCGGGTTTTGGGCTTTAGCAACATGATTGACTGCAACGTCATTTGATGCAAGTGTGTTATTGGAGTACCAGGGGAGGACATTTTCTCCTTCTCCTTAGACAGTCACACTGACTACAGAACAGAACAAGCCTTGGCTGTTAAACTCAATTTCACTCAATTCTCTGTCTGTTTTCTTCTTCGTCTCAATTGTCTCTCTTTTTTTCTCTCCAGAATATCAAAGATTCTGGGTTTAGTTTCATGAAAGCATAACAACATTTTCAGTCATCTTTAAATAGAATTCTGATGATTTGAAGATCTATGTAATCAACAACCAATAAACCATGGCCTCGCTGGAGTTTCCTCTGCTTTACTATGGGTACTGTAGATTACATGGTAATTGGTATTTCATCTGACCTCTTCAATATCATTGAACAAAGGCAGCAGAAGTGAGTCTGGTCTGGTCTGTTGTGCCATGTCAATGTCAATGCAGTGGCCTCTGTGACAGGTTGTCAGTTTGCAGAGCCTGCTTCTCCCCTCATTTCTACTGCAGTAAAGCAGTGGCAAACTTGATTTTCACAGGACTTGATGGCCTTCATTCCAATCTGTTAAAATCAGAATCTGTATTTTTAGAGTACCACCTCACTGCCATTTTGGTGTTATTGTGAGGGGTTTTGATTTTGGGGAAATATTCTGTATTTATAGTAGGTGAAATACCCAGGGAATCCAGATAATAATAATGATGATGCACATTTTTGGGGCCATTGACCAAGGTCAAAGCCCTCCCTCTGACCTACAGTTGAAGTCGGAAGTTTACATACACCTTAGCCAAATACATTTAAACTCAGTTTTTCACAATTCCTGACATTTATTCCTAGTAAAAATTCCCTGTTTTAGGTCAGTTAGGATCACCACATTATTTTAAGAATGTGAAATGTCAGAATAATAGTAGAGAGAATGATCTATTTCAGCTTTTATTTCTTTCCTTACATTCCCAGTGGGTCAGAAGTTTACATACACTCAATTACTATTTGGTAGTATTTGCCTTTAAATTGTTTAACTTGGGTCAAACGTTTCGAGTAGCCTTCCACAAGCTTCCCACAATAAGTTGGGTGAATTTTGGCACATTCCTCCTGACAGAGCTGGTGTAACTGAGTCAGGTTTGTAAGGTCTCCTTGCTCGCAAGCTCTTTTTCAGTTCTGCCTAAACATTTTCTATAGGATTGAGGTCAGGGCTTTGTGATGGCCACTCCATTACCTTGACTTTGTTGTCCTTAAGCCATTTGTCCACAACTTTGTAAGTATGCTTGGGGGTCAATGTCCATTTGGAAGACCCATTTGCGACCAAGCTTTAACTTCCTGACTGATGTCTTGAGATGTTGCTTCAATATATCCACATCATTTTCCTCCCTCATGATGCCATCTATTTTGTGAAGTGCACCAGTCCCTCCTGCAGCAAAGCTCCCCCACAACATGATGCTGCCACCCCCGTACTTCGCGGTTGAGATGGTGTTCTTTGGCTTGCAAGCCTCCCCCTTTTTCCTTCAAACATAACGATGGTCATTATGGCCAAACAGTTATATTTTTGTTTCATCAGACCAGAGGACATTTCTCCAAAAAATACAATCTTTGTCCCCATGTGCAGTTGCAAACCGTAGTCTGGCTTTTTTATTGCGGTTTTGGAGCAGTGGCTTCTTCCTTGCTGAGCGGCCTTTCAGGTTATGTCGATATAGGACTCGTTTTACTGTGGATGTAGATACTTTTGTACCTGTTTCCTCCAGCATCTTCGCAAGGTTCTTTGCTGTTGTTCTGGGATTGATTTGCACTTTTCGCACCTAAGTACATTCATCTCTAGGAAACAGAACGCGTCTCCTTCCTGAGCGGTATGACGGGTGCGTGGTCCCATGGTGTTGATACTTGCGTACTATTGTTTGTACAGATGAATGTGGTACCTTCAGGTGTTTGGAAATTGCTCCCAAGGATGAACCAGACTTGTGGAGGTATACAATTTTTTCTGAGGTCTTGGCTGATTTCTTTTCATTTTCCCATGATGTCAAGCAAAGAGGCACTGAGTTTGAAGGTAGCCCTTGAAATACATCCACAGGTACACCTCCAATTGACTCAAATTATGTCAATTAGCCTATCAGAAGCTTCTAAAGCCATGACATCATTTTCTGGAATTTTCCAAGTTGTATAAAGACACAGTCAACTTAGTGTATGTAAACTTCTGACCCACTGGAATTGTGATACAGTGAATTATAAGTGAAATAATCTGTCTGTAAACAATTGTTGGAAAAATGACTTGTGTCATGCACAAAGTAGATGTCCTAACCGACTTGCCAGAACTATAGTTTGTTAACAAGACATTTGTGGAGTGGTTGAAAACGAGTTTTAATGACTCCAACCTAAGTGTATGTAAACTTCCGACTTCAACTGTATGTTAGTTTAATGTCATTGGTTACCGTGTCAATCCACAGCCCTCTCAGTCAATGAAATGTATTTATAAAGCCCTTCTTACATCAGCTGATGTCACAAAGTGCTGTACAGAAACCCAGCCTAAAACCCCAAACAGCAAGCAATGCAGGTGTAGAAGCACGGTGGCTAGGAACTACGGTAGTGTTTCCTGGAAGCACATGAGGGCTCCAGTCTCCAGAGCAGCTCTCTCCTCTGAGGTATCCTCACTCACCTCGACCCTCCCTCCTTCTCCACTTACGGTCCGCTGCAAATTAGACTAATTGGTCCACTCCCTTAATTGGCCTGTTTTCTGGGGACACAACGGTCACTGGAGTGGAGTGGATACTGGCGGAGCCTGGAGGCTGCTGGAACCTTCCAGAGGCTGCCTCAACTCAGTCACATGACACAGTAAACAGGAGAGGAGGGTGCTGAGGACTCAGGACTCCAGCCCACTAATCTGGGCCTGTCAGATCAGAGGCAGGTTTTGGGACAGCTCTGTGTCATCTCTGCTCTCCTCCACTAATTGGATACGTGTGCCTGAGATCAGACACAGGTCCAGCAGGCTGGTGGCCTGGTGACTCCCAGGTCTCTGGGATGGACGTTTTGTCCAGTTAAGCCAGCGTGGTTTTCGGGGGAGCCCACAGATCCTGGGATCAGACTGATGGTTTAATGAGCCTTGAGCTGCCCTCCTCTCACCCCCTACCCCTGCACCTCCTCTCACCCCCCTGCACCTCCCCGCGCCCTCTCCCTTCAAAGAGCTGCTCCTGCAAGTCAGGACATGTCCCTGGTTGTGTCTGAAGATGCCCTCAGGCCGTGATCGCTGCTGATCAATACCGTTCCACTGCAGGCTGGGGGAGAGGGAAATCACTAGGTCAGACTGATTGGATGGATTTCTCCTTGGAGTTCATTGGAGCTGTTAACAGTGGTGCACACAGGAGTACAAAAATGACTGTGTGTATAAAAAATAGTAACTGAAATGTGTATCTTGTGATTAGATTTCTTATGCTGATGCTCCATAACATTTACCAGTATTATAGAACAGTACCATTTTTCAGAATGTTTTCAAACGAACATTATACCTTTTGTCAGCTCCACAGGAAGCATTCATTAACACATATCTATGACATTTTGAAAAATAACTATTTTACTACTAAGTGGACATGCATTAATTGAGGTGTCTGCGCTCATCTGCTGCTGTGAAAATAGGTATTTACTGTCTTTACCGTTAAAGAGAAATGTATTTTGTCTGAGTGCAGGTTGTTAGTGAATTATGGTAGCATAACACACAGTGGCCCCTTATTCCCACTGGAGCACATCTCCATAAAGATGTTCAATGGATTGATTCATGCTATTTAATAGATCATTAGGGGAATGGCTGATTCATGGCCAAGTGTTTCACTGATAATATTTGACAGTACATAAGATCACCCCCTGACTGCATGAGTACCCCGTCCCTCATCTCTCTCTCTCTCTCACTCACACACACACACACACACACACACACACACACACACACACACACACACACACACACACACACACACACACACACACACACACACACACACACACACACACACACACACACACACACACACACACACAAACACTAGTTTCACACTGCTGTTCTCCACTTATCTGTTGTTTCTCTGTTGTCTCCTCCAGGCCAATCTGCGGCCGGACATTGGTCTGGTAAGTCCTGGGCCTGTGACCACATCAGGGAAAACAGCCCCTCCCTTTTACCCTCCCTTCACCGGGGCCAACCCCAGAAGACGCCCCCTACCGGAACCTACTCCCATTGGTCAGTGCCAATTAACCCATACCTATAGAGATACAGAGCAGGGCAAGTTATCCAGTCCCTGACAATGGCATTATAGTCTAGTATCATGTTTAGAGCAGTATGTGCTGACACAATTCTAAACCTCAGGCTGATCAAACGATGTAGCAAAGACAAAGCCAGAACACTTGTTTTACTGGATGCGACATTGTTTGTAAGAGACCATTGATCTGTTTTCACTAACTCCATGAACAAGCCTGCAGGAGTCCCTGTGTTTTCAATGGATTAATGACTTTTGCTTAGCCATTTAAACTCCTATTTTAACGCTAATAATGATTATCCTGGTGATTACAATAGATTGCACAACACGCACAAATTGTTTTGCATTTTACATGACAAATTGTTTTTGATTTGACTCGATTGTGTGCTAGAAAAGAATGTTTAGGCCAGGGATGGCATCCTCGTCGTTCCCCTCTTTATGCCAGTGTGTGAATGAGTGTTGTGTTGTTTCCATCCCACAAAGGCCCATTCTATTGCCTCAATCCTGTTTTATCTTTTCACAGATCCTCTACAAACAAAGAAAGTTCGCAAGGTCCCTCCTGGTCTGCCTTCATCTGTGAGTGGAAGATCATTTCATCTGCCTGCCATGTCTCTCATATATAAATAGATCTCTCAGTGAGCTTAACCAAACACACACACACACACACACACACACACACACACACACACACACACACACACACACACACACACACACACACACACACACACACACACACACACACACACACACACACACACACACACACACACACACACACACACACACACACACACACACACACACACACACACACACACACACACACAAAGAGAGCTGTTGACATCAATGTCACACTAACTTTGCTGGGATTTTACTTGTTTTCCTTGACTCTTCAAAGACGTCCTCTGCAGTGGCACCGGTGGTACCTGGTTGATGTGTAAGGGAGCCCATAGCCCTGCCTTGTTGTTTGTGTGTGTGCGCATGTGTGTGTGCGCATGTGTGTGCGCATGTGTGTGTGTGTGTGTGTGTGTGTGTGTGTGTGTGTGTGTGTGTGTGTGTGTGTGTGTGTGTGTGTGTGTGTGTGTGTGTGTGTGTGTATACTAGAGAGTGTGTGTATGTGTGTGTACATTGGGGTGATTGATTTTGGGGTCTGTCCTGTCACAGCGTGGTCTCCTCAGCTCCTCTCCTGGGACGGGGGGCTATGCGGGGCGCGGGGTACAGAGCTGTCAGAGCGGATCCCCGGCGCTGCTCTTTTGATGTTTAATTAGTCATTATGTAGCCAAACAGGAGGACAGACAGAGATTAATAGTGCAGAATCAGAGACATTTCCATGGGTAATAATCCCGGTGGAGCAGAAGACATTAGAATGCAGAGGAAGTGTGGAGCTCAGCTTGCCTCCGCCTGGGCCGGGCCTCATTAATATGCATAAATCACTAAGTCAGATGTTCATTGTGAAAATCCTGGTGGATTCTCAAAGCGGCCGATTAAGCCTTGCCTTAACTTCCCAGCCACTGGTACCGGCCGATGCTTTTAATTTAAAAAAGCAACTGGTTTTAGCAGAGATCCCTCTTTACTTTTGTGCTGAAGGCTTCTTCCCCAGAGAACAAGAAGGGGGCTTTGATGAGGGTGGCTCAGAGACTGGATTTGCTTTTGGGAGTGATAATCGCGAGCTCCACCGCTGTTCCTCTGAAATCAAATATGGAACAAGACACAGGACATAAAAGAGAGAGATGTGTTTTGTCTCTGAATTTGTGTTTGAATACTAGTTTGTCAGGAACAGAGGGAGGAAAGAAGCGGAGTGGGAAACACGCGCTGCCTCTCCCCTCCTGAAGTAGGTGAAGGGAATATGGGGGGGGGGGGGGGGGGGGGGGGGTGCCAGGAGACAGGGAGGGAGGCGGAGAAAGATTGGTTGCTTTGCTGGGTACATCTCTTTGTTGTGTAAATGGAGGCAGGGCTTTTATTTGTCTCTGCTTAACACATGGGCGCAGGTGCACTATGTGACTCATAACAGTAGAATCAAAGCAGTACAATCCTGAGTGGAATAAGCAGAGGAGCTAATGCAGCTTCTTCTTCTTCTGTCACTCTGTGTGGAGAAGACGAGGCCTGGATCTTGGAGGAGTTAGTCTCTGATCCCAAGACAGAGCCAAGACTTTAACAGGGAAAAGGGGGCTGTTTTTCTCTTATTTCCTCTGGTTGCAGGGAAAGATAAAGAGAGAGAGCCTGTGGTATGGGTGGTGTGTGGGGATGGAGGTTGAGTAGGCGGTGATGGAGGGCTGGTCTGGAGGCTTTTAGAAGGTGTTGTATGGGCCTGGTGGGAGGTGTTGGGCGAGGAGGTGGAGGGGACATGGGCTGCCATAGCTTGTCTTGCAACTGGTTATAGGTGTTTAGAGGTTATATACTGGCTGGTAGGAGGTGTGTGTGTGTGTGTGTGTGTGTGTGTGTGTGTGTGTGTGTGTGTGTGTGTGTGTGTGTGTGTGTGTGTGTGTGTGTGTGTGTGTGTGTGTGTGTGTGTGTGTGTGTGTGTGTGTGTGTGTGTACAGGGGTTATCAGCAGGGACCTAGACTGGTGTGGGCGGCAGACAGCGGTGGTGGAGTTTAGGGGTGTCGAGGGCACAGGCGCACCTGGAGCAGGGTTGCCAAGGGCAGCTGTGCTGTGCCGTGCCGGGTGAGGAGCCTGCAGTGTACCTGTAATGCAGAAATGCAGCTGGCTGCAGATGCTGCTGAAAGGCTTTTGCTTGTGTAAGCACCCAGGCTTCACCAGAGGCCTGAAGAGCTGCTTGATAAACAAAGTGAACACAATGCTTCATATCATTATTTCCCCTACTGGGAATTCTCTATTTTTTTTTCATCCTCACCTAAAAATGGTTGAGGGGGTTTAGATTTGAAGAGCGGTGTGTTTTTAATGAGTAGCTGATGTGTGTATATATGATGTGTGTATATGTAGGATTTATATTGCAATCATAATATTTATGGGAGCACATCCTCTGTGCATTTAGGTTGTTCCCCTGCAGTATATACCAGGATGTGGAGGCCATCAGGGAGAGCCAGCCAGCTGCTGATTGCAAACATTCACATGTTTATACCCCAATCTCATATATACACTTTTTCCTTAACCCACTTTTGCAGTTCATTTTACGTACTTGCTCCTTTTAGGGGACAGGAGCTACTGTACAGATGTAGGATCTTAATTTGAGTACTCTTTTGTTACTGAGAAGTTTCCTGCACAGCAGGAAATGAAAACTTGTAGTGTTTAAAGTCAATGTTTAAAAAGTCTAAAGTTTGTAATTTCCACTTTAAAAAGTCAGACTTGATTTGCCCTAACGAAAAATGTAACAACCCCTACAAAACAGTTTCATACATTTTTATCCACATAATAATTCACATTTCCTGTAGCTGCAGGATTATTATTGTATTATTCTGGCTCAAAGGAAGATCCTACATATGTAGGTGTGTCACCAACTTTATCAGCCTGATAAGCACCATTTCCCTCTGAACAGTAGATCAATAGATAAACTGTGTACATAGTAAAATACAAATAAACTGAGCAATGTGGCACGAACATGATGTAGTACAGGGATCATCACCTAGATTCAGCCGTTGGTCAGGGGGCTGGAACTTAATTACAAATAATATCTAGACTGTAAATTGACAGCAAGAAGCCCAAACAGATATTTGACAAAAACACAATCATTTCAAAGCATGTTGTATATTGGGGAAACCTCATATAGTGTATATGTGCACTGGAGTCCACTAGTCCCAATTCAAACACATTATTTATTGCTTCTGATATTTATATTAAATGTAGAACATAAATTCAGTACAATGAACACAAACAGCCATTGCAGATGATCAGAGGTTGACTGTATCAGTCTTAAGTCTTGGAAGGCTTACTTCATGAGTGGGCTGTCTGTGGTCATAGCTAGATGTATCACTTTGTAAACTGAGCATCGCTCTGAGTGAAGACATAATGGGTTATCATTGGATGGACAGCATGCTGCAGAGCAGGGTTGCTGACGGGCAGCTGTAAGGGCACCTGCGTTAAGGGTCCGTCTGACAGGGGGACCGAGGAGAGAGACGCGCCGTGGCGGCAGCTCTGTGGCTCGTGGGGAAAAGCTGTATCTTGTAGGATATTCATGTGTAGCTAGGAGGGCATTGCTGGTGTGTGTGTAAATAGCCAGGCTTTTTTTACGCGCCCTTGTCACTGGCACAACGGCTTGATGTGACACTTCCTCCATGGCTGTGGTAACGCTAGTCTGGAGGAGGGAAAGAAAGTGGCGGGAGAGGGAGGAGGTGGGGGACAGAATCAACTCCCTTCGGGGACTTTAGCTAGCGAGAACCCTGGCTGTGAATGACAAAAAAGATTGTCATTTGCTTTTGACAGATCACTCAGACACCCTTGTTTCTGAGAGACTTTCACTTAGCAGGGAAACAGGGACTAGAAGAGAGGAAGTCTGCTCTGCTCCGGGCTCTGAGACTAAGACCCAGGATTTTGCCTCGCAGTGTTTGGGTGAATGACACACAGAGGTTATCTCCTTTGTGTGTATGTGTGTGTGTTTAGCTGAACTCAGAGAGACTACAGCTCCCTTTCATCGATGTGTTACATGTATTTTGACTAGACAGCCATCTGCAGGCGGAGCAGGATGGTGCAGGAAGCAGAGCTCATTTTGGGTTCTCTTTGAACCAGGGCAGGTCAGGACCTGGCAGAGGGCAGCTCTTGTGAGTAGACGTGCCTTTGGATGAAACGCGTCAGCAAAGCCTTCTGCAAATACAGCCAAACAATCATTGTTTGATGTGGCCCTTTCATGTAGGCATGGTTGTATCGTCTCAAGTGATCTGGATTTCCTTGTTGTCTGGCTGTTTCACAGCATCAGATGACTTACCAGACAACAGTCATCATGCACTGTACCTCGACATTCTTGTATCAATTTTTTATTTATCTCTTTTTTAATTCAATAAGAGTTTTACGAGTATGGTCATTGTAACATGGTGCATGGAATGTGGGTTGACATGGTCCATTTCATTTTCTAAAATCAATTCTAGAATATTTATAGTACTAAACAGAACAGGACTGTCTTTCTGTCTACCTTTGCCTCCTGGCTACAGACCAGCTCCCATCCATCTCTGGGTTGGCATGATGCCCATTATTTCATCACCCTGCCCCTGTCCTATCAGGTCAGCAGGTCAGAGTCAGACCACCAGGGGGCAGTGTGCCAGGCTCTGCTGCTCTGCTCTGACCCCAGTCTGAAGACCCTATGGAGATGAGCTCCTCAGATGGCTGATTAGATAGATGCCCCTCGTTTGCCTGGGATGATCCTGAACAGAGATCCTCACCCCCTCCCTCCCCGGGGCCTTGCCTGGGTGTGTTTATCGGTCTTTGGGTTGCTCAGATTTACCAATGACATGAGAGGCGGAGATAAAGGAGAAGGCCAACAACTCCAGAGGTCCCGGCTGCTTTATCCCAGCTGCTTTCATCTACAAGGAGAGAAACAGAGTTAAAAGAACATGAAGCAGAAATGAATGCACACATTAAAGTCATTACTCACATTTCGGCCTGTAGTAAATGATTAATGTAGGGCCTGGCTGCGTGAGTGCACCACGTTAATGCAGACCTTGGTTTTAGACTGCTGCCTGCCTGGCTTGGCACGGTGCTCTGTCAACAATCACTAGTGATTAGGTTAATAGAGTGTGTTAGTTGGAGGTTGTTTAACTCTAAACCACACCAGAGTGGCCAGTGGGGTATACTACAAAGCAGGATCAATGAGTTAACCAGCTAACTTGTCTTTTTTAAATTTTTTAAAGATAAGCTTGAAATGAGTATGGTCTAATTGGCTCAACAACCAAAAACACATATCTAAGTTTAGCCTTCTTAATGAACCAGAAAATCAATAGTTATTCCTAGTTGTTTATCAAAGTTAGTTGGCTAACTCATTGATCCTGCTTTGTAGTATACCCTCTGGTCTAAGAGAGCGTCAACAGTGGAGGGTTTCCTCAGAGTGTGTAAGTCAGAGCCATGTCAGGGCGCATTGATTGGATTGGTCCTTCTTGGGTGCCTGGTTGATCATTGGACCAGTGAAAGACTAGAGGACACTGGCAAGAACACTGACCTACTGTACTAGGCTGAACTGGATAGAGAGGCTCAGTCTTAATGTCATGGCTCAGAGATAGCCTCCTTCCATCCAGCAGCTTTATTCATGCGTATTGGATCTCTGTGTTTGTGTAGTACACATTGCCGTTGTCGTGACACCCTTTATATTAATACAATTCATTGGTACCAGAATCATTTTTGATGACTTAGAACAAACAACGAGACAAGGAAGCAATTCAATGTGATGTTGCTATGGAGCTAGAGCAGTGTCCTATCACTAAATAACTTTATGAACAGTTGTTTGGGGGACTGAGGTTTGTATGTCCGGGAGGATTTGGATGACAAAGGGCAGAGTTGATGAAAGGGAGTTGGGTGGAGTGTTATTTTGTGGTTTGTAGGGAATGTGGTTCAGATCATATTTGGATGGGAGAGAGAGAGGGTCTGTGTTCCAGCCTATGTTGAATGAACTCACAGAAGTGTAGGGTTGTACTGAAAAAGATCATATGAGGCATGTCTGTGGACTGGAGATCCATGTTAACTCTGGGGAGGGTATGGTGTCTGTCTGCCTGTCTCTCTGTGTCTGTGTGTCTGTTTCTCGGTGTATCTGTGTGTCTCTCTGTATGTCGGTCTGTCTCTCTGTGTACGTGTGTGTGTGTGTGTGTGTGTGTGTGTGTGTGTGTGTGTGTGTGTGTGTGTGTGTGTGTGTGTGTGTGTGTGTGTGTGTGTGTGTGTGTGTGTGTGTGTGTGTGTGTGTGTGTCTCCTATGTCAGGTCAATCAGTCAGCCAGGCCAGGAGTGGCTCAGCCAGGATTACCATAGCTACATGTACGTATGTCTGGCAGAAGCAGCACTAGAGGAAGTGTATGTTGACTCAGTCACACAGAATGAGTGCTTTATAAATAACCGTAAAGCACCTTTCTGCTTCATACACACATGCAAAGCGTTAGGGAAATAAGGTCAGGGGGGAGTTGGAAGAGGAGGAAACGTGTCTGTCGTTAGAGATTCAGCAGTTAGAGATACTCTAACATCTGAAACTGAAGCAGAGCCAGTAGCACTGCACTGTATGCCTGCTCTGGAACAGCCTACAGATGATTAAATGCCTGTTCTGTGCTGGTTTATGCAGTCGTAAATAATTGGAGTTAACGTGTAATGAATGTGTAATTAAGTCAAGGCAAAGCTTTGTGTTATAAACTTCTTGTGGGGTTTTGGGCAGATTAAGAACCCCCCTCAGCACCAACCCCCCCCCCCCCCAAATAAAAACCAGAGCTTCTTACAGGAAACAATCCCCCCATCCAGTCTTATGACATCATGGCTAAATCCATGCGTGATATGGAGGTGACCTCAGTGTGTGGATTTGCAGTGGATCTTTTTTAACACCCTAACAAATCCCAGGGGGAAAAGCATGGCCAGTGGCTCAAATGTGATTAGAGGGGGGAGTTGTGTGGACAGGTGCATGGCTGGGTGGCTGCCAGTGAGGTAACACTTGGCCCACTTTGACACAGATGCAGACTGGTCCTGTTTCTTGGTGGCTGATGGGTCAGGGGCCGGGCCCAGGCCCAGGTTCAATGTTGATGAAGTGATAGAGGGTGGTGGTCCTGGCTCTGTCTTAAGAAGATTAGAGTTTAGGATGAGATCTGACATGGTTCAGAAGCTCAGAAAATGAAGTATGACAACATGGGCGTCTTCTCAGTAATACAGCTAATATCTGTTTGTCTGTTAGACAAATGTAAATGATCCCAAAGTGTCCCTGTGTCACAGATCCCTCTGGAACTTTCATTGCGCACACCTGGCCCCTATTCCCACTGATTGTATTTGTATGTATGTTCCCTTTGTTCACCATGGTGCTGTACATTATTGTTAACATGTCCGTTGGTGCGTGTGAGTACCTGTGCTGTGTGTTTCGGGCTTTCGTGCCCTTGTGGATTGCGCAGATGATTACGGGTCTCGTCCCGTGTGTTAATCATTGTGCGTGTGTGTATTTATTTGAGGTACTCCTCGCTCTTTTGTTTGGGCCTCAACCCTGTGTTTTGCGTACGTGTTTGTTTGGTCTTCGTCCCAGTGCCTTTACACTGCACGCCGTAATTTGGGCTGAATAAAAAACCCTATTACGCATTCCTGCGCCTGTCTCCCAAATCTCTTCATGCCAGCGTGACACCCTGTGTTTGCAGCTACATGTTGTATGCTGTGTTTGTGAGTAGTAGTAAGACGTCTGCTTTTATCAATGTTGAGTCCATCTCTCTTTACTCATTCTCTTTGAGCTTTCATGTGTTTTTTTCTCAGCACGGCCTTCTGTGTCTGGACCCGTTTTTGGACCCTTCAAACGCACATTTTCCTTAAAGCATCAACTTGAAACGGGTCCAGATATAAAGTGGTACCAGCATGTAGACCCCAGTGCCTTGGAAGAGTTTAAAATAATCTCAGAGAAGAAAGAGGAATACATAATAATAGTACTGAAGGAAAAACATAATAAAGCCTTGTTTTCTTTGGGAAAGGAGTCTTTCATCTTTCTATAACAATAATGCTCTCAATGAGTGCACAGGACTGTGTTTAGTCCAGGAAGCTTCTACTGGCGGACATGAAAGGCTCCAGGGAGGCTGGATGGAGTGGGCTTTAAAGGCTCTGTATGGCACACGGGTCAGTCCTCTCCTCTCGCCTCGCTCTTCCTCCTCTTCCCTTTCTCCACCTCTCCTCTTTCTCCTCCTTCAATGGAGGCCGACATGGAACAGCAGAGCGGTCTGAGAGTGGCAGACAGTGAAATGAAATGGCTGTGGCTGTTTTGGTTGTACCCCTCTGCTTCCCCCTGGCCTGTGGTGTACGTCTGAGCGTGAGGCCCCCGGGGGTTTAGGAAATGGAGCATCACAGTTCTGTTGCCTGTCTGACGTCAAGGCCCGGCCCCTCTGCAGCTGTGGCGTGTGTTTAACAACTCTCTCTGTTTACAGTCACCGTCGTGACAAGGGGGTTCATTCTGACTATAGGGAAAGTGTAATTGTTATGGAAGCACACAGTATACATGAACATTCTCACAAAGATGTTCTAGAACATTCTAAACGTTTCTTTCTCCTTCTCCCTGTCTGTTTTTATGACTCTGGGTATTCTACCTAAGAAATAGAATCCACATTTAATTTGAGGTCTTATTTTCCCTTCCTATTTTCCTTTCCTTGTTGAGAGTCCACTTTCCCATATTGGTTGTTAATTGGTATAACGTTGAGTGTGGGAACAGGTTCAGCTCCTGTCCAGATGGTTGTGTAGAAACCCTATCCCTTCATGTTACCTCACCGCTAGCGGACTAATTCAGTTATTACAAAAACAACAGATTAGCCTGTTTAGGATTAAAACCTGTGTGGGAGAGCATGTTTATTGCAGTTATTTACCCAGTAATTTGTTTGCTTTTGAATAACGTAAATTAATGATATCGTGCCCAAAGCTAAATAGTTTTAGTTCAATCTCCCCTGCAGAAAATCTAAATGTTTATTTTTGGGAGTTATAATTTTTTTCTCCTCTTTCTAAATCAACTCACACGTTTGATTTCTGTCCCACCTCCTCGCTTTAACTTTTTTACCCCCCCCCCCCCCTGTTCGCCTCCCCTCCCCCGATCTGCTTTCCTCTTTGCCTCAGCACTTATAAGGCTTAGGGGGAAGAACCATATCAGCCCCTCCCCTTCTCTCTACCACCCCCCTAACACTGTGGCGAATGGTTCAGCCCTGTTTTGCATAAGTTTCCTCTGAGTAGATCCATGTGTGAAGGGCCAGCCCAGGACTGAAAGAATTAGTCCCTTTTTAACGGGTTCGATGTTTGTCTAGGGAGAAGGCTTGTGTGCTGCTGCTGCCGTGCTCTGAAACAGTACACTTGCTCCAGTCATCAGTATAATAGCCGAAGCTATCATGTATTGCGCCTACCCTGTCCCTGGAATGGGCAGCAACTCCTTAATGTATTACTACAACGGGAAATCGGTGAGTTCTGTCTGCGGGAGAAAGAGAGAGAGAGAGTGTGTGTGTGTGTGTGTGTGTGTGTGTGTGTGTGTGTGTGTGTGTGTGTGTGTGTGTGTGTGTGTGTGTGTGTGTGTGTGTGTGTGTGTGTGTGTGTGTGTGTGTGTGTTTCCACGTTTGTAATTGGCCCTCGGGTATGGAGTTGCAGAATATTGGGTTGTCCGGCTGCACAGCATGTTTCTCGGCTCTAGAGTATATCACTCCTCTCTGCTTTACTCTCTCACTCCTTTTCTCACTGCCCCTCTCTTTCTCTCTCTGTCTCTCTCTCTCTTTCTCCTTTTCCCTCTCTCCTCTGTGGACTGATTTTTCCGTTGCCTCAGCTACAGCTGTGTGACAGTACCATTTGTTTTTCTTTGCAGTTCAAATGGAGGACTTACTTCATTTCTTTCTCAATATGTTCCAGACATGTTATAGCTTGAATCTGTTAGATGGTTCACTTCTTTCTTTCTTTTTAGCTAACCATGTATGTCAAAACTTTAACTTCATTTCAGCACAGACTTTTCTATTAGAGATAAAGCAGAATATAAGCAAGGCACATCAATTGTATATAAGTAGGAACAAATCTCAATATGTGGATGTGTGTGGTTGAAAAAAGTAAAACACATCATGTTTTTTTCTCTCACCTCTGTTCGTAGACAGACTGAAAATAGTTTTTTTTAGCTGTGAATTTATTTTTACTGGCTGGTTGGTTCAGCACTGAGACTGGGTTGAAATAATAACATGTGGAAGTCTGGGAATGATTAAGGAAAAGAGGCTGCCTGTTAAGGTTAGACTTTCCTGTTTGTAGATTGAGCTCTGAGCACCAGCGTTGCTGTTATTCCATCTGTTTTTAATCACATCGGCATTCTGGACTCTACAGGGAGCCTAATGTGATTCCTGGATTGCTCAGTAAAAAACTCTTTGATTTCTGTGTTCCTGCAAAAACTTTATTTTATGTGTGTGTATGTGGGAGAGTGTGTAGTGTGCATGTGTGTGGTTGCGTGCATTTGTGTTTCGGTTTACCTGCCTCTGAGCTAAATTGAGTTTCCTCAGATGCTTGCAGTAATTGTGTCACAGGTGTAAAAGTCTCACTGGCACTGCTGCTGAATAAGAGATGAGCAGAGAAAAGTCTCTTCCTGTTTCTCAGCTTCTCTCCAGAGAGAAAAAACACTGAAACACTGAATCAGCTTCATCCAGAAAGATAACTCCACCATTCAGAGTCAAGGCCTCATTGGACCTCATTCTCCGATTTAAACCAGGAAGTTGAACATTTCTATACCATTGTGAGATTCACTTTTATGAGGTCAACATGTTCAGGCTTGTGTTTTAGCCCTCCTCATACCCCATTAGGACAATACCCTTTGTTCCTACAGCACCACAGATCACTTTGATCTTTTTATATTCCGTATTACCAGGAATGTCTTACAGGCCAGGAGGGAGAATATTGAGAACGTGTGGGCAGCATGGGTCAACTTTATGATCCAAAGCAGTCGATAAATAACCAACCAATAGCAAGCTCTTTATCTTCTCTTCTTCTTCGGAGAGATAAATAGTGTTTATTGTGAGCATCAACAAAACTCACATTTACTTGTTGGAGTTTTGAGAGTGATTATTGTTTTTATGGCAAGAGCCTTAAAGTCTTTGATTTCTGTGTTTTTTGGTGTATTAAGTGTTTTCTATTTCCGTTGTTTCCTCCAGTTCCATAGAAAATGAGTAACCCAAGCTTTAGAGAATTTAGATATTTGGAAGGATTTGGTGGGTGGAGTGTGTTTTTCTAAGGTGTGGCCTTTCCTGTCTAATATCCCTCAAGTGCACTGAGGACTGTACCAAGGAGGCATCCAGTAAATTACTGTTTTTCTTCCCATCTCAGGAAATATGGAATAAGTGTTTACAGCACAAGATAACATCAGGAGTATGAGTTTTGCCTCAGAGTTTAAAATTAATGTTGACAGCTTCCCACGTATATAACACCTGATATCACCTAATTTATCAGAGTGCAGTTGATCTTTGAAAATGGTGTTTCTTGAGACCTAAATCTTGGAGTTTTTAAGCATCAACAGCTTGAGGCTTGAGATGTCTCTGTTAAAGGGTTGACTGGTACCAGGCTGCAGCACTCAACATGCCCCATCAAGGTGGTTCTGGGGCTGTGTAGCAGGGGACCATTGTGTTGGAGCTGCGTGCGTGCCTTTAAGCCTCTATAAGTGTGTTAGATTTAGACTTGAAAAGAAAGTACCTCGGGCATGGTTTGATTCCACATAGTGACGTGCAGAGACAGGATACTGTGTTGACACCAGCAGCCCACTGTTCTCAGCTGTTCTCTTTTGTGAGTTTTTGCTGCGGTGATCATTTATTTTTAAGAGGTTATTTTCGCCGTTGTCATTTGGTGTATCCATATGTTGACAGTTTTAATGTTTTTTTCCATGTGCTGTTTTGATTGGTGTGGTGTTGAGATCAAAGGCGGGTGCTGCAGGCTGGTGATGTGTGGAAAGGTGTGGAGGGACTCATCAGCCCTCTCAGATCAGCCACAGAGAGACGAGAGAGTTGCAGAACGAAGCTCTGCCAAGAACCTTCTGTCCCCATTCTCTCCAATCTGACATTGAAATCTGATGCTTGTTGATATTAAGTCAAACATGAGTTAGCTCAGTGTATGAACCACAAACCCTGAATTAATGATTGCTTATGGATTATGATGGCTACAGATATTCTTAAATTAAATGTGATGTGGAAAATATACATAAACTAAACAGCCAAGCTCCAACAACTGTGTTGGTCCTGCTGGCCCGGGCTCTGAGTGATGTCTCTTTAATTCATGTGGTAGTAAAAGGAAACCCAGGCGGGCCCTCTCCTCCAGAGGCTAAGGGAATGAGGCGCCCGGTGTTTGGGTGTTTTATTAATGCCTTGACTGGCTAGCCCTGTGTAAAGAGGACAATTAGCATCATCCACCGCCATATGCTGCCCATTGAGGCTCAGACTGGGACAAAGCCAGGGCTCCTGTGTGAGGCTAACCTGGAATCACCACGGGAGTCCCCACACCCTGGGTCATATGTGCGAGCCAGAGGAGCCAAGAGATCCCCTCCCTGCTAAACGACATGTACACAGGGTGCTGGAGTTACACACACAGCTAATCACATGCTCACACACACTGCTTGCTCAGCAAGACCCCGTGGCCCTGAGTGTTGGCTAAGCTGACTGACTGATATGTCGTGTATGTGTGTGTCTTTCTCTTGACGTACGTAGTAAAGTGATGACGAATGAAATTTGTTGGGGTTGTGTCTCGTAAATAAGATGATTATACTTCAGTAGGACAACAAAACATTCTCTCCAAGCCCACTGACACATCTTGTTGCATTAGGAAGCAACCTTTGAAGTTCTTGAAGGGCTCTGTTCACGCAAACAAATGAGTATGCCATTAGGTCATTAAAAAAGGAATTTATGTTGCTGGTGACTAGAGGATGGGTGGGAGGGGGGGGCTGGGTGGCAGGTCTGGTAGTGATTTGTGCTGCATGGTGATAGTGTTAGGGTTGAGGGACCGGCCCTCTTTGTGGCATGGTGAGTTCACTAGCTCTCTCTCCCTTGCTCTCTCTCCCTCCATCTGGAGTGGATGAAGTCAGAGACCACATCACTAATGTTTGGCCTCACGACCCTTTGATCCTCCCACCCAACCTGGCACAGCCACAGCTGCACAACAGCCCTCTGTGCCTCACCGCTCATCCCCTCCCTCGATCCCTCGATCCCTCGCCAGCTCACAGCCAGGTAGCAAAATAAAGAAAAGCACAGGCTCCATATTTGTTTTTCTGATTTGATTTCTGTTTCTTTGGCGAGCTGCAATTTGCAGTGTTTTTATGAACGCTTGTGTGGTGTCATTATAGTTCCATTAAGAGCTGAGACAATCTGAAATGCAAACACCCCCTGATAATCCAGTCCTCCCTCCACGAGCCTTCCAAATGAGCCCAGCTGCCACACCACTGGCTTCTTAAACTGGCACGGCTCAGTTTGTTCACTACATTCATTAAAGTAGACATGAATATGGCTTCAACATACAAAGCTACTTTACAAATGACAGTCGTGTAAGGAATATGGACAAATTTAGGCGAAGATACTCGTTTGCATCTAATGATGGTTAATGAAGCCGTCCTTAATGCACTGGCTTTAGATTGTGATCAACCCACCAGGCAGGGTGGTGGGGCATTAGAATTGTTCCTCTTCAACATCATCCTAATAACTCAACCAAATCATCATCATTATGCTCCTGCCACATAC
This sequence comes from Salvelinus namaycush, assembly GCF_016432855.1. Classification (NCBI taxonomy): domain Eukaryota; kingdom Metazoa; phylum Chordata; class Actinopteri; order Salmoniformes; family Salmonidae; genus Salvelinus; species Salvelinus namaycush. The sequence continues at coordinate 64,775,161 of NC_052307.1, read as the reverse complement.
AGTGAACAGTGACAACCTACGTCTTAGAGGATAACGACTTGGACAAAATGCTAGGCTGCCCTGTGCACCTGCTGTTGTTATTCATGTTAATAATGTCTGTTTTCTTTTGGAAGGTGTATGCCCCGTCTCCCAACACAGACTTCAACAGAGATTCTCCCTCCTATTCATCTCCCAAACCCCCCAGCAGTATGTTTGCAACCACTTTCTTTGGTAAGTGATTCTGACTTAAGACAGTCTCTGTCATGGAGTCTAAAGAAGCCAGTATTATCTGTTTGTTCAATCTGAGGCGCTGTCTTTGTCAATGTCTTCCCCTGCCTGTTGATAGACAGTGGACCCATGAGAAAATATTTCTGGACAAACATCCTAACATCACACGCAGTTACTCTCTCTGTAGTCACTCTCTCTGATGTTGCTAAACAGTTTCAAATGTTCAGCTCGATTTAGCCATTTCTTTCTTCTGGTAGACAGTATTTCACTGAGCCTGGTCTCAGAGTCGCTGGTCTTTGAAGGGATCGGGTTGGTTTCTGTTAGCCAAGGGAGGATTAGTGTTATCTCAGCTGTGTCCAGGACAGGGCTTGTGTTTCAGTCCTAAGACCAGACTGGGAAAGTGAACAACCCCCTTGTGTGATCCAGCAACTCAGCAGAGAGGAGGGGGACTGCCCTCTGTGGAAAGGTCTCTCTGGGCTCTCATAATCAAGCTGTGTGTTGTGGTTTGCTTCATGGCGGTTCAGGCATATTGCATTTTATGTAAACTTGACTTTGGTTATTAAACTAAAGCCATTAAAACTTCATTGCTCCCTCCTCGAATCAAATCCAGGATGTCTCTTCAATTGGTTGATCCTTTTGTTACATGAGTCATTATACTGTAAAGAATAGGGATGAAAGTCAAGACGGATCAATTTCAACTCAACTCTGTTTGTTGTCATTAGATGGGTCCCACAACTCTTCTGATCCGTGGAATTCCTCCAATGGGATCAACCAGCCTAGTTATGGAGGAATGATGGGAGGATCTTCATCTCACATGCCGCAGTCAGGAAATTACGTCAACATGCACTCACATGACCGCCTGGTAAGCAACCCAGCTAGTGATGTCTCAATGTTTCGCCTACCTATTCTTAGACAGTCTACCCCCTCCCTGTTAAGCTCTATTGCCCCATGCTCATAAAACATTTGGCTTGCATTGGTTTCAATTGAATATTTGTGGTGTGCAATATTGCAGCCCATAATATTGCCCACCCTGCCTACAGAAAAAGTCTAGCTAGGGGAAACACTGTGACTGATGCATATTCAGCCTCCATGTCCTGTTCTGCCCCATCAGAGCACATCCCCTCCTCTCTGCTGAGCCTGTAGTGAGAGTGATTGGTGTGAGCTGTGGCCTGGCTATCTCTCTATCTGATGTTGCTGTCTGGGCAGTATCTGTGTAAGACACAGTTGACCCCCTCTATCAGTGTTTCATCTGCTCTGCTCTGTCTGCCCACTGTGTCTCACTGGGACTCACAGGGAGCCTGCAGCTGCTGCCCAACCAAAGCCCTCTGTCTGTCTAGGCTCCACATTCAAATAACCTCTTTTATCAAGTGATATTTTTTCACCATGCACAATGCTTTTCTTTCTTTCTTTCTTTTTAAAAATGTTATCCCATTTTCTCCCCAATTTTCATGGTATCCAATCGCTAGTAATTACTATCTTGTCTCATCGCTACAACTCCCGTACGGGCTCGGGAGAGACGAAGGTCGAAAGCCATGCGTCCTCCGAAGCACAACCCAACCAAGCCGCACTGCTTCTTAACACAGCGCGCCTCCAACCCGGAAGCCAGCCGCACCAATGTGTCGGAGGAAACACCGTGTACCTGGCCCCCTTGGTTTAGCGCGCACTGCGCCCGGCCCGCCACAGGAGTCGCTGGAGCGCAATGAGACAAGGATATCCCTACCGGCCAAACCCTCCCTAACCCGGACGACGCTATGCCAATTGTGCGTCGCCCCACGGACCTCCCGGTCGCGGCCGGCTGCGACAGAGCCTGGGCGCAAACCCAGAGACTCTGGTGGCGCAGCTAGCACTGCGATGCAGTGCCCTAGACCACTGCGCCACCCGGGAGGCCCTCAGCACAATGCTTTTCTTACCACTGAACAAGTGTATGCACACACAATATTGCTTTGTCCTGATGAACAAGTGTTTTGTCCTCTTTCTCTTTCAGAATTACCCTCCACACTCTGTGTCGCCGACAGACATCCATGCCAGTCTTCCTCCAATGTCCAGCTTCCACCGCAGCAACGCCAGCACTTCACCATTCGTTAACCCAACACACACCCCGCCCGTCAACACCACCGACGGGGTCATGGGTACGGCGAATATTTGGTTGATCTACTCTTAAATATCAATAGGCGAGATAAATTCCTATAATGATGTTCTCTTCTTTAATCTATGCTCTGTGTTATAAATGTCCTCTCCTTGTTTCTATAGTTGCTGCAAATCGGGGGAACGCCACTGGAAGCCAGCAGACTGGAGATGCACTGGGCAAAGCCTTGGCTTCGGTGAGTACAGCACACCCCTGTTCTCCTCCGGGGAAATGGGAAAGCCTCAAAAGAGATTTAGATAGAAACCATGTTACAAATCCACAGAGGTTGTTTGTTGGGAGTAAAGCCCTATTGGTTTACTTGTAAATGGAGGCACAATCCATGCAGCACTTAAAATTGCACTCTCTCCCTCTGAATGCCAGTTTGATTGAGGCGTTAGGCTTACATGGATGGTTAGGAATCCTCTGTGGATATCCCCTCTAGGTTGGTCCCCTCTCTGGGTGTGAATCCTGTGTTCTTGACTACAGTACCTTCTCCACTCACTTTAATATCAAATATATTTTTTATTCCTGTGTTAAATTGAGATGGTGCATTATCTTAATGGCCCTCTTCAGTCTGTAAAGGAAGCGACCTCGGTGGTCACGAGGGGTATTAAGTGCTATAGTGAATGCTGATTAAATAAGCCCAGAGGGATGTGTTTGCAGTTGTTTCTGGGCCTAAGCCTGGATAATTGTAGACTTAATCTTTGAGTATACAAGAAAGGAAATTGTAAAAATAATACACACCAGTTTGAATAATCCAGCCTTGGTATTTGTTCCATTTTCGTTCATGTCTCCCTGCACGTTTGACACACAGTAACTCATAAACCTCATAATGTCCTCCGTCCAGTTAGAGCCCTCTTGGTTTCAACAGCCACAGAACCTCACAGAGAGCTCTTCTGTCCCTCCTCTTACTGATTATTTCTCATTTTAATAACTCCCAGAACTCATCTGTAACCCGGCCTAATATACACTACATTACCAAAAGTGCTTGTTGAACATCTCATTCCAAAATCATGGGCATTAATATGGAGATGGTCCCCCCTTTGCTGCTATAACAGCCTCCACTCTTCTGGGAAGGCTTTCCACTAGATGTTGGAACATTGCTGCGGGGACTTGCTTCCATTCAGCCACGAGCATTAGTGAGGTTGGGTGTTCCAATTCCTCCCAAAGGTGTTCGATGGGGTTGAGGTCAGGGCTCTGTGTAGGCCAGTTAAGTTCTTCCACACCAATCCCGACAAACCATTTCTGTATGGACCTCGCTTTGTGCATGGGGGCGTTGTCATGCTGAAACAGGAAAGGGCCTTCGTCAAACTGTTGCCACAAAGTTGGAAGCACAGAATTGTCTAGTATGTCATTGTATGCTGTAGCATTAAGATTTCCCTTCACTGGCCTAGCCCAAACCATGAAAAACAGACCCAGACCATTATTCCACCTCCACCAAACTTTGCAGTTGGCACTATGCATTGGGGCAGGTAGCATTTTCCTAGCATCCGCCAAACCCAGATTTGTCTGTTGGACTGCCAGATGGTGAAGCGTGATTCATCACTCCAGAGAACGTGTTTCCCTGCTCCAGAATCCAATGGCGGCAAACTTTACACCACTCCAGCCGACACTTGGCATTGCGCATGGTGATCTTAGGCTTGTGTGCTGCTGCTCGTCCATGGAAACCCATTTCATGAAGCTCTTGACGAACAGTTCTTGTGTTGACGTTGCTTCCAGAGGCAATTTGGAACTCGGTAGTGAGTGTTGCAGCCGAGGACAGACGATTTCAACGCACTACATGCTTCAGCACTCGGCAGTCCCGTTCTGTGAGCTTGTGTGGCCTAGCATTTCACAGCTGAGCCATTGTTGCTTCTAGACATTTCCACTTCACAATAACAGCACTTACAGTTGACTGGGGCACTTCTTGCAGGGCAGACATTTTACAAACTGACTTGTTGGAAAGGTGGCATCCTATGACTGTGCCACATTGAAAGTCACTGAGCTCATCAGTATTTTATTTATTTTATCTTTATTTAACTAGGCAAGTCAGATAATAACAAATTCTTATTTACAATGACAGCCTAGGAACAGTGGGTTAACTGCCTTGTTCAGGGGCAGATTTTTACCTTGTCAGCTCGGGGATTCAATCTAGCAACCTTTCGGTTACTGGCCCAACGCTCTAACCACTAGGCTACCTGCCGCCCCAAGGGCATTCTACTGCCAATGTTTGTCTTTGGAGTTTGCATGGCTGTGTGCTCGATTTTATACACCTGTCAGCAATGGGTGTGGCTGAAATAGCCGAAGCCACTAATTTGAAGGGGAGTCCACATCATTTTAACTATAAAGTGTATCTCACCTCAGAGAAATGAAACCGACAATAGCTTTTATTCCTAGTAAAAAGTGAGAGAAGTAGGATGTGTAAAAGCATAATGGGTTTACATTTGGGAAGTGCTATGGCTTAGTGGTGCGCACCCGAAAGAGAAAAGTGTGTGTGAAGGTGTATGATAATCACAAATTAAGTATTTTTGTATTCGCAGACTCAATTCTATTAGCATGACAAAGCTGCAGTGAAATGGTCACTGTTGGTCTGGGGTGAGACGAGGGGTGGGGAGGCCAGGGGGAGCGAAGGGGGTTCCTAACTGCTGTGGCTCAACTTTGCGGGCCGCCCTTTGTGGGCCTTTTGTTCTCCGGCCTTTTAAACGGGCCATGCTTATTGGCCCCCCGCTGCTCAGGGGAGCGTGACCGATGAGGAGGCGGAGCCTCATTTGTTGTTGGTAAAATGAGTCGTGTTGCAGTTTGAATACAGGAGAAGTAGCCCGGGACCAGAAGAATGGCCCGTTGTATATTGCAGGGTCAAGAGTCACGGCTATAGACGGCCCGCTTTGGAAAGAGAAGAGATATTGGCTAATTAGTTTTGAGTCCCATTGATTTGAGACATACACTTGTGATCACAGTTGATGGTCATTACTTCTCAACAGGATTGAGTGTCTCAGGGTAAAGATACTGAACAGTGACAAATGCTTTTGACTGAGAAATGTGATTTAAAAGAATAGATAAGAAGAAGCGTGTATAAATCCCCACAGGGAAAAACATCACTTTTGGTACACGGAGTGACATGCAATAGCCAAACCATTTGGATTTTCAAAAGTTGATTGAAACACAAAAGCTTGGTGATCAAGCTTAAAAGAGAAGATTATTAATAACGGCATTCCATTGTGTTTACTGAAGTTAAACGGTTTCCTATGAGTAGGATGGGATGTTTACTTGGAGGGAAATCCTTCTGGATCTACTGCCTCTGCTAATTAATGGGAATCAAACCTCTAATACCCTGGTTTACTGGGAGACAGTTTCCATTATGGCACAAACTATCCTCTTAAAGGGAACAAATCAGGGATGTGTTGTCTGCTTTAATCCAGCATTTCTCTAAACAAATGAAATCCCTGTGAAAGTTTTAAAGATATAATCTGTGTGCTTCAGAATCACATCATCCTCTCTCTCTCTTTCTCTCTATCTCTCTTTCTCTCTCTCTTTCTCTCTTTCGCTCTCTCTCTCGCTCTCTCTCATGATAGTCATGTCGCCCTAAAACCTCATTGACCCAAGCTTTACATTCCCCACAAACACAGTGGAAGGTCTGTACATGCTACGGTATGGTAAACAGAGCTCTTCTGCCATTGAGGAGACATTGTTTTTTATAGTCCATACAAGACACCTCAACTGGTCCGATCTGAGTGTATACTACTCTTCCACTTTTAGTGGTTCTCTCCCTTCACTGGGGCTCAGTTCAGGGCGTGGTCTAGTATGGAGAGGTGCGGTGATGCAGCTCATTCAGGATAACCCCCTCTGCTCCATCACTATTGGGGGATTAATGCTGGCCTTTGTATCTCTCCCTGTCTATGGCTGGGCATTCCCTCTCTCGTCACCTACCTTATCTAGCACTCCACCCTGGGTTTATACTGGACTTATATAGCACCATGTTAGAAAGATATTAATGGGATTTAGGGCAGATTTTAGTCCACTTTAGCTTTAAAGGATTTCAACCGCTTTGTTCCTGTTTCGCCCTAAAGTAAAGACGTTGACTTTCTCCTCTAATAGTGTATCAGCCATATTACTGTAGATATAGTATTTGTATGATATTATCTATGTTGTGGCTAGTGGGGAGATCTACATAAAACAGCACTAATCAGAGTTGGAGGAGGGCACCTGACTGGTCAGAGCCTTCAGGTGTCGCAGTGAATATGGTTTGGGGTACCCTTTTTTTTGTTGCTTTCACTGAAGCCACTGCTCACCGTTAAAGGCCCATATGTACGCTCTGAACATTTTTATGGGCTCCCCGGTTGGAAAATCCCCAGAATTGATGAGACAATTTCGGCCGTGCGCCGGCGGAAGGATGGTGACACAGGCTATAAAAAGTATGGGGAAACGATAGGTTGTGATTTTAAAGAGCTGCATGTTCTGCCTTACTGACAGATCTCTCTCTTTCTCCCTCCTTCTGTCATCCCCCTCACTCTTTTCCCCTCCGTTCCTCTCCCTCTTCCCCTCTCTCTCTCCCCTCTTTCCACAGATTTATTCACCTGACCACACCAGCAGTAGTTTTCCATCCAACCCCTCCACCCCTGTAGGATCTCTGTCGCCCCTGACTGGCACAGCAGGTGCTGCCGCCTCAGCAGGTACAGTGGTGACCACCGGCGCCCCCTCTGGAAGGGCAGGTAGAACATCAGTCTGCACTCTGATCTACTGCACTATAGCAATATACCAGCCTAAACTAGTCCCAATGCCATGGAGAGATGGGGGTTATTGTTTCCTCAGAGCATTCGCACTGCTTCCTCCATACGGCTCTGTCTTAAGTCTGTAGGTGAACACAGCAAGTGATGTTTATCTCACAATGGTTTTCAGAGTCTCTGTGACTTTGACGACATTGCCTCATGGCGACAGATGATGCAGTTTACCCCAGACAACACCTAGCTACATAGTGATAAGGAGTCAGCTCTCTTCAGTTGCTGAAGGGGGCCAAGAGACTATCTTAGAGTTTGACATCCTCTCCTCTCAGTCACTGCATTCATTCTACCAGATAATCAGTTTCCCTGAAACTGGGTCCATAAGTAGCAGAGCAATGTGGAGGGGACATTTAATAATTGTGAGAGACACTCTGGCAGAGGAGAGAGAGAGAGAGAGAGAGAGAGAGAGAGAGAGAGAGAGAGAGAGAGAGAGAGAGAGAGAGAGAGAGAGAGAGAGAGAGAGAGAGAGAGAGAGAGAGAGAGAGAGAGAGAGAGAGAGAGAGAGAGAGAGAGAGAGAGAGAGAGAGAGAGAGAGAGAGAGAGAGAGAGAGAGAGAGAGAGAGAGAGAGAGAGAGAGAGAGAGAGAGAGAGAGAGAGAGAGAGAGAGAGAGAGAGAGAGCCCAGCGTGTTGTTTTAGTGGGCAGTTGTGATGTAGTGGCGACAGCTGTCTCCACGTATGCCCCCCTCGTCCTCAGCTGTTGCCCTGGTCTGTGGACAGCTGTTCTCCCCATGGACCGACCGGCCTGTAAAGGGCCTCATTTTTCTGCCTGAGGAGCGACAGTGACTCAGCTGATGAGGAGGATTATATCGGCTTCACACAGAGGGATGCCAAGCCCTCTTTACACCTCAGCCAGCCAGGCCTCAGGGCAGCATGCCCTACTTGGGAGGACAGAGGTAGAATGCCAACAACCATTTAGATTTTATCAGTGAAGTTCCTGTCACCTGGAGATTGAGAGCACCAGTTATTTGGGTGTGGATTGTTTTGTTATGCAAATAATGAGACAACATGATACCAAGGGCACCAACTTTTGTTACAATGTGAAACAGAGTTTCTCTTTACAATCATAATCCTCAGTGAATCTACAGTTTCTGTCCAATTTACAAATGCAAAACAAATACTCCACATCCATGACTTTCCATATGAATAACCATCTGCCTTTGTCCAAAACCCTTCCCAAAAGTCCATTTACAAATCTGTTGCCATTAGTTTAATAGAACGCCTCCATAAAAATGAAATTTAATGTAGCTTAAAAGGGCAACTGGGATGATTGAAAATGTATTTCTTGTTTCATGTTTTGCGATTTAATATCCATTTATTTGTTTGAAGTTTGCTAATTAGAATAGGTGGCATTACTTAGAGGTCAGTTGGGGCATGATTTGGCATGATGTTCAGATTAACCACAAATTGCTCCATCTGTTCATTAGGATTTGCTACTTTCAAAACCCAACCAGGCAGGAACAGATATACACCCTGGTGCTGCTCAACTCAACTCTGGCTGGTGTGTTCAATTAGCCCTCTCCTTCTCCTCCTCTCCTCCACGTGGGGACCAGAGGCCCAGGGAGGCTTAGTTATGAGTACTTCCTGTTTGGTTCACGCCAGGGAAACGCTGAGGCTGAGCAGAGAGGCTCCCTCATTTCCTGTTACAAAGTTACTTTTAATAGCCTTTTAATTAAAGCCTGGCTTTTCCAGGACCTTTGTGTGGAGAGACTTTCTCTCAGAAGAGGACTAATGCTTAGTTTACACTGCTGACGATGAATCGATGGAAACAGTTCCCCCAGGTCAAGTGGATATGTAATCCTAGTGTTTGTCAGAAACAAACTAACATTAGCTAGCGATCTCCCAGTTCCCGATCTTTCTCTCTCAAATACTGAAATACCATTTTAGAGGAGAACAGGGAGAAAATGGGGCCTGCTGTTGGTTTTGACAAACAGCCTAAATGAGAGAATGAGAGGTAAGCTAAACAATGTATCCATCTGTAGAGTATGCTACAGTACGTGGGCTGGGTGTTGGCCTCCTGCCACAGTAATGGAGACCAGGCGGTATAGTGAGGGCCCATAGCTGGGGTTAGCTCACTAACACAGCCCAGTATAAATAACCTGGGAGGTTTCCTCGTTGTCACAATCGATTAAGGAGACTTGAACTGTTCTCATGTGCACACAACAGGCTTGGTGTAATGGATTACCTCCTGGTGCACTGTTGTTTGTTAGTTGGAATATTTCAGACAACATTGGCTAAGATAAAGAGACAAATAAAAATATATTTTGTTGCATTGGATACCTCAATTTGATAAGCAGGTTATTTTAGTTTCACACTAATCAAATTGAGTTGATTTGTTTTGTATGTGCCATTGCACATTTCATGTACTGATTATAACCATTCCCACACATTGTGATCCCCTCTGCTTTATGTAAAATTCAAATGTGCTCTAGAGATCACCCAGTCTGGGACAGAATGGAATTCCTTAATTAGATGTTTCCACCATTTGTTTGGACTATTGCCGTCCCTTGGTTGTCTCTAGAATCTCAGAATGGAAAGTTAATTCAGGTCAAGTCTCTGAGTCTGTCTTGGCCTGCGTGTTTTGGCAAGCCACGGAGCTGTTGGACTGTTACACTATACCTCAGCTTGGCATGTGATTGGTCAGAGGATATTTGTGTCGTGACCCCTGGAAGCCAATCACATCGGGCTTAGATCAGCGGACAAGAGGAGCACCCACAAGTGCAGCCTTGCTAGAGCCTTCTGGAACTTTCTGGCTCATTGGATGGAGTAAGGGACTCCTTTTGACATGGAATAATCACTCTGTCAGTGTCAGTGGAAGACAGCCTCTGTCCCAGCCGGGCCTCTTATCACTGTTCACTTTGTTCCCTGGGCTATTAGCTCATTAATGAGCGGATGTACATGTAGGCCATGTCCCAGTGTGTCCCAGTGTGCTGGTGTATGTTGGGGCCGTCCACCCACGGCCCTGGCTCATGTTGCAGGATGCAGCCCAGTCACCAGGAAATGATGCAGCTGAACCCCAGTGATGCAAATATCTCTCACAGCATAACAACAAGAGACCAGACAGGATGTGGATGTGCTGTGTGTCAGTCAGCCCCTGTAGAGTGGAGCAGGATGCAGGTCTCTTATCATTGGCCATGTTGGGATGTCTGAATCAGCCATGTCAGGTGGATAACTGTGGTTCTCCCTCTCTGTCTCTCAGGTACCAACCAATGGTCCCGTGGTGCAGCCGGACAGAGCCCGTCCTCCCCCAACTATGAGAACTCCCTGCACTCACTGGTAAGTCTCCCTGCCCCCCCCTCTCTTCCCTTCCCCCACACCCTGAGCACTTTTTAATGGACACGCACACAGTAGATGGGTTCTCTCGCGTAGGGCAGGGTAGCATTACATGAAGATTCTTGGCTGACAAATGTCGGCGTTGGGGGGGGGGGTGCTGCTGAACAATACCCGTCCCTTGGGGCGTGTCTCCTGCCATCTGTCCCCTACTCCGTGGGCCAGGGTGGGGTTGGGGGGGGCTGGTGTTATGGGGGCTGGGGAGCCTGGCAGCTGTTGCGTTGACTGAACCACCACTGCTCCAGGATTCCTGCGCTAGTAGCCTGTCCGTCTGCGGACCAAAAACACGGCTTGGGATCAGTTTTCACCCCACACCGCCTGACGCCCACATCACACATTCACACCATCCGCTGTGGGGATAAATACGTATTTACCAACTATATTTGAATGCCACCTACAATGGGATTTTTGTGAAGCGAGCAAATCTACGATCAGTGTGAACGGCGAATGTGTGGGAGGGATGGGACCTCATGGTGGGAGGAGAGGACGAGGGGTCAGGAGTTATTATCTACACAGAACCACAGTTTTGATGCTGCCTGACACAATGATTAGTTACCATATGTCTCTGTCTGACTCTCCTCTTTCTCTGTCTTTCTATCTCAGTCTACACTATCTCTGTCCTTCTATCTCAGTCTACACCAGGGGTTCCCAAACTCCAGCATTGGGGAACATCCTGCTCGCCCCCCCCTGCGTGCGCGTGCGCATGCATGTCTATTTCTATGGGCACAAGCACTGTTCACACCCTCTTGTTGGTGGAGATAACATTTTGTAGGTTTAAAACTTATTTCCTGCAATTCATCACATTTTCTAATGGGGTGCAGAGAACATTTTGCCGTTTTAAAGCACATTTTCTTGCAATTCTATACATTTTACCATGTCTAATGTGTATTCATGTGATATTTGAGTGACTCGAACATGGGCTAAAAAAAACTAGCTAAAAAAGTTATCTGACATGAGCTAGTTGATCTGGACATTTCTGACAAGTTATAAAAAGCTCTCTAAGGTATGCAATGACTGACATGACAAAATAAATACTGATGATGCATTACCCAATTTCGACATTTCAAGAGTAAGTTGAAAACCGGACAGAGTTCCCCAAAACTTTGGGAGCCACTGGTCTATACTATCTCTGTCCTTCTTTTTCAGTCTACACTTTCTCCGTCCCTCTATCTCAGTCTACACAATCTATGGCCTTCTATTTCAGTCTACACTATCTCCGTTCTTCTATCTGTCTACACTATCTCCGTTCTTCTATCTGTCTACACAATCTCTATCCTTCTATCTCAGTCTACACTCTCTCCGTCCTTCTATCTCAGTCTACACTATCTCCGTTCTTCTATCTCAGTCTACACAATCTATGGCCTTCTATTTCAGTCTACACTTTCTCCGTCCCTCTATCTCAGTCTACACAATCTATGGCCTTCTATTTCAGTCTACACTATCTCCGTTCTTCTATCTGTCTACACTATCTCCGTTCTTCTATCTGTCTACACAATCTCTATCCTTCTATCTCAGTCTACACTATCTCCGTTCTTCTATCTCAGTCTACACTATCTCCGTCCTTCTGTCTCAGTCTACACTCTCTCCGCCCTTCTGTCTCAGTCTACACGCTCTCCGTCCTTCTATCTCAGTCGACACTATCTCCGTCCTTCTGTCTCAGTCTACACTCTCTCCGCCCTTCTGTCTCAGTCTACACTCTCTCCGTCCTTCTATCTCAGTCGACACTCTCTCAGTCCTTCTATCTCAGTCGACACTCTCTCTGTCCTTCTATCTCAGTCGACACTATCTCAGTCCTTCTATCTCAGTCGACACTATCTCTGTCCTTCTATCTCAGTCGACGCTATCTCTGTCCTTCTATCTCAGTCGACACTATCTCTGTCCTTCTATCTCAGTCTACACTATCTCTGGCTCTTCCACTAATGTTTATTTGTGCTCACATGCTTTCCTGTTCTATCTGATTTTGGCAGAAAACTCGAGTCCATCAGCAGCTTCATGAGCATCTCCAGGATGCCATGTCATTCTTAAAGGATGTATGCGAGGTACTCCTGTCCTTTAGATGGAGACTTTACCCATCAGTGTTTGACACCTTTTCACATCCTTAGTTGTTTTTCTTTCTTTCACCAGCTTGGCCTCCGTTCCATTTAATTGGAGTTTCAAATGTTTTGTTGCCATGCTTTTTATTTTTGTTTATTATTTCTATTTTGACATTTCAGCTTGCAGTAATCAGCTTAGGAGCATAAGACGCTTTAATACCAAATGAATAGTCATGGTGCTCCAAATGAGTCGTGTGCCAGCCCGTTTATCAGTTTCTATAGATACAAATGAGTGGTGTGCCAGCCCGTTTATCAGTTTCTATAGATACAAATGAGTGGTGTGCCAGCCCGTTTATCAGTTTCTATAGATACAAATGAGTGGTGTGCCAGCCCGTTTATCAGTTTCTATAGATACAAATGAGTGGTGTGCCAGCCCGTTTATCAGTTTCTATAGATACAAATGAGTGGTGTGCCAGCCCGTTTATCAGTTTCTATAGATACAAATGAGTGGTGTGCCAGCCCGTTTATCAGTTTCTATAGATACAAATGAGTGGTGTGCCAGCCCGTTTATCAGTTTCTATAGATACAAATGAGGATGCTTGTCTGTTATGAACACATGCATCCCTTGTGCCCCTCCTCAGGTTGAAATGGCTTATCTTCATCTGTTTTTGAGTGTCTTTCTTTTATGCTTTTATTATCCCTGTGGTGTTTTTTCACTCCAAGATCACGCCATAAAATCACAATGTCCTCCATTTTTTGTCCTAATGTGCTTATAGTAAACTGCTCTGTCCTCTCTCCTGTTCTTCGCCCCCCTCTCCCCTCCCCTCTTCTCTCTCGGTCCTCCCAGTCTCGGATGGAGGATCGCCTGGACAGACTGGATGATGCCATCCTCGTCCTGCGGAACCATGCCGTGGGCTCCACCACCAGTCTGCCCAGCGACATACACAGCCTGCTGGGACAGAACGGGCCAATTGCAACCCTCGGAGCAAACTTCCCTGCCGCCGGATTGGTTGCTAGTCGAACAGCAGCAATGGTATGAATTAACTTTGCAGAAGAAAAATATCTTGAGTGTTTTAGATTTTAAGGATATTATGTTTCATGTTTTTTGCAACTTAAGAATTGACTTTGAATACTTAAAAGAAAATCTGTTTTTTCGACTGAGGAGAGGCATATGTGCTTTTGCGTTGCGTTTCTCCAAATAGGCTAATAAACAAGCCTTGGCCACCTGTTCAGAATGAGTCCACAGCCATCTGCAAAAACGCTGCCTTTTTCCACAGAGAGCAGTTTAATTTAAACTCACATACTTTTCATATGTGTAATGGTTGGCCTGAAGGCTTACTCTCCTTAAGAAAGACCTCATATACAGGGTTGAATGAGAAAACCAGGCAAAACGGAGTGAAGTTCTGCTTTGGTCTGGAAAGTGTTTGTCAGTTGCACTCCTATGAGGCGGCTCCTGGGGAACGAGGAGATGCAGGTCTCGCTGCAGGGCATAATGTGTTTGCCCATTCTCCATCTGAACTATTTCATATCGGAGAGGAGAGGGATTTGAGCACATCTGTAGTGGAAGTTTCAACAGAGGGAGACAGTTCTACACTAATCCCTAGGTGATGGGAAATAATTTAGGCCATATTTTTCCTGAATATTCTGAATCAGTCCTGGCGTACGTGGGTGGAGGGTTGGATTAAGATCCTCTTGGATTAAACTCCCTTTTCTAAGAAAATGGATGGAGGCATTCAGGGGATGTGATGGAGGAGGGGAGGATGCCGAGGACTGAAACATGCTCAGCATTTCCTTACCTCATCATTTACTGTCCAGACCTCAGCCTCAGTCCCAGCTCCTCACAGGAACCTGTCCCCCTACCACTGTCTGATTAGTAAACATTCTTGCTGAGGAGTAGCATCTGTGAGACTAGTCCTTGCATTACTCACATGGTAATCGGGCCAACAAACCCACAGGAAATTTGGGAGGCATTTGATCCCTGGCCTATGGTAACAATCATATCCAATTTTCAAGTGGACATGGTTTGGATGCGTTCTGTGTTTCTGCTGTACTACTTCTCCCCTGACTGTTCATTTATTGGAGTTGGTGCTCCTGTATCTGTACTGCCAAACCTAAAACCAGTGCCATTTTACAGACAAGTTTACAACCTTTCACAGCCTTCGCAGCATGCAAGCTTGGAGCCTGTGTCCCTTTTGCCCAGAATAATTTAAATACAGGGACTAGTATTTCTGGTTTGTTACTCTCTGTAGAAGGAAGAAAATGTCCCAGCGCACCATGTGTTTTCAGTCATGGCCATTTTGATATTGGTGTTGTGGTCCTTGGAACTCCCAGGATAGTATTTACTGGTCTGTGACTAAAAATGCTTTTTTAGTGGTTCTCCCATGGTGCAGTTCAGTTTGGTGTGCTCGTTACAGAGTGTTAAGGGACTATAGTGATGATGTTGGTGAGCTGTGAGACTAAAAGAGGACTGGCTGTGTCTGCATGAACACAGAGCCTCCTCTGTGGTAGAGAGAGAGAGGGTCCCCTCAGACTGCTGCTCAGACAGAGCTCAGCCACCTCAGCATGGCACAGCCACAGCCGTTTACTCAGGACAGCCCTTTTCACTCGTTCACTGCCTCTTTTTAACCAACTCAACAAATCTGAATGGTAGGAAGCGCACGCCTGAGGCCACAGTCTCCACCCAAATAGAGGTCCTCAGCTGTATGGTAATCAGGCCCAGCCAGGAAAATGGCAGCGTTCTTCCCTCGCCAGCACCCCCGCGCCCCTCCTCCTCCTCCAGACAAAGACTTGTTTGGACACCTGTTGAGAGCGCTGCAGAGATTAGCGTAGTGAGGAGGAGGGGGAGGGTTTGGGGGCAGTGGGTTAACAGAGGCCAACAGTGACTTGGGATCACATTCCATAAGAAAAATGGAAGATACACCCCCCTGCCCCCGTACTGGTTTCCTCTCCTCCTCCCCTAGTTCCCAGAAGAGAACCAGATAGCTGAGTGGGGAACATGTGGTAAACCCCAGCGAGCACAGCGATGGTGATGCAGCATGGTGGGAGGGCCCTGTTTCACAACCAATATGGAGGGGAAAATAAGGAAATGGTCTGTCTTTGGAGTGGGTTTTGCCTTATATTGCTTCCAAATAGATCAGAGATAGATATATCTAGAAGAGGAAGAAGAACCCTCAGAACATAATGACTGTGGCTAACCCAAGAGAGAAAAGCAATCAGAAAGAAAAGAGAGAAGGGGATAGGTTTACCATCACATACTGCATTCATTATTATGAAGAGATTATACAGCAATACAAATGTGTGTTTGTGTTTCCCTTTTCCTGAATATGAATATGAATTATGCATTTTGTTATGGTGAAGTACAGCACCAAAGCACCCCCCAGTGTCAGAACTGAGGGACTTGGGAACCATCATTAGTTCTCAGAAACGGACTCCTGTACTGCAGCTCCACCTGTAGATCCTGCTTTTAATATGAGGAAATATGATTATTTAGCTCACCAGTAAGGTCAGGCATTGTGTTAAATTTGTCATGACAAGTGTTTAGAAAAACCTGTTGTGAAATCCAAGCCAAACATGCATTTTTACAAGTGTTTTCAATGGACAGTTTTCCACCAAGGTTCTCATCATCGGCTTGTAGACTACAAAATCTCCCTCAAAGCTCTGAGCCAGGCTCTGGAAGGTTGTTGTTTCTTTTTTGAACAGACAGCAACAGCATTCCATTTGTGAAGGTCAGTCTAAAGTGAAGTTGAACAACAAAGTTCTCTTTCTATCTCTCTCTGCTTTTCAAGTGTGAGATATCTGAGTCATAAAAGCATTCTCTCTGGTTGAATAGAAATCGTTCCTTTCCTGAGTGTACCAGGCTCATTCAGACCAGAACCCTTCCCTACAGCTGAACGTGTACTGTCTCTATCTGTCTCTCTCTCTCTGTCTCTGTCTCTCTCTCTCTCTCTCTCTCTCTCTCTCTCTCTCTCTCTCTCTCTCTCTCTCTCTCTCTCTCTCTCTCTCTCTCTGTTCTGACAGGGTGGTTCTCACCGGGATGAGGCTGGCAGTTTGATCAACAGTCACGGAGGGCCGCCCAGCGTGGGCTCCATGTCCAACATGTCCAGCATGTCCACCGCTGAACTCAACCACCAAGTGGAAACCTTCAGAGGTATGACATGACAAACTCCCAACTTCAGCCATGACCATCCCATCTCTGCACTACACACCTAAAATAACTACATGTGAAACGTCTGTTGGCTGTAAATGATCGGAGATTCCATTTGAACTGACTCTCTACCTTTATGTCTGCGTGTTGCAGGTCTGGCTGCAGGTCTGGCTGGTCAGGTGGCTGCAGCCCTGGAGCTGAAGGTAGAGAACCAGGACAGAGACGACATGCATGATGGCCACTCCTCCGACGACCTCGGCTCCGGAGACGAAAGCGACAAGAGAGACATCAAGACTCCCAGAGGAGGCACACGGACAAGGTAAATAAACCTAACAACCACAAACATTCATCTTTCTGACCTTCTGTCTAAAACATTCAGTGCCTTTAGAATGTCCCTAAATCTCCCTGGAGTCCAATCATGTGAATAGCCAAAAACAATCAGCCTCAGTCTTACTGTTGCGCCTCTGGGCCTCTCTCCCTCTGCAGCAGCATCAATGAGGATGATGACAACCTGAACCCAGAGCAGAAGGCTGAGCGGGAGCGCGAGAGGAGGATGGCCAACAACGCTCGCGAACGCCTGAGGGTGCGAGACATCAACGAGGCTTTCAAGGAGCTGGGCCGCATGGTTCAGCTGCACCTGAAAAGCGAGAAGCCCCAGACCAAGCTGCTCATCCTGCACCAGGCCGTGGCAGTCATACTGAGCCTGGAGCAACAAGTCAGAGGTCAGCATTCCCACACTCTCACATGTAACACAAAAGAGTTATAACACCTCTTATGAAGAGTTATAACACCGCTTATGAAGAGTAATGACACAAGTTAATCTGTTTCTATACACGCAGAGCGGAATCTGAACCCCAAAGCAGCCTGCCTTAAGAGGAGGGAAGAGGAGAAGGTGTCTGGCCATGGGATCTCTGGGGACCAGCAGGTCCACCATGGGGTCCACCCCGGCCTCACCGACACATCCAACCCCATGGGCCGACTCTGAGGAGCACACAGGTACAGTACAGTGGTACATCTCCATGGAGCACCATCCACACACTCTCACTCTGTCAGTAATAGCTGTGATGAGATACTATATTACTTACTTTATGAAACATCAGATTTTGTGACTGAGTTATTCCTGTTTTTTGCCCCTTCAGATCAAAATGATCCAGATCAATTCTGTAAGATAGAGATGGTGCCCTTGCTTCCCAATGGCAGACAGGACTCACCGTTTGTGACACAAATTGGAGGCGACAGACCACTTGAAGCTAAACTCCAGACTAACGCAATCCTTAGATTGAAGAAAAGCCCAGTGTCCAGGTCCCTGTAATGACATCCAACACATTTCTGCCCACCAGAAAACTTCAGCACATATCACTGTCTGCAAGCAGCGTGTCGCATCTGAACAATCAGAGACTGTTGCGATCTCCTCCACCCTCCCATGTGGAAGTTTGCCTTGTGCCTAAACTGAATTGACGAATGCATTGTAACAGCAATTATGTTTATTTGTTTTGTATTATTTTTTCTATTTATTATGTTACTGAGCTGTAAAGTCTATGTCTAAAGGGAAAGTTATGAATATGCTTTAAGAAGCCTGTGGCTTTTCAGTTGATCTACAGTTTGCCAGTGTCACTAGTATGTCCCAGCCCTTCTCCCTAGCCAGTCTCGGGCTAGCCTGAGCTAAGATTTAGATACTCAGGCTCCTGAGAAAGATACAAACTAATATATTCGGAAATTTAAAGTGATCTTTAGGGCCCAACTAAAAATCAATTGGCGGTATTGAGTACTAAAATACTTAAGCATCCCATTTAAAAAAATAACATATATTATTTATATTTATATTTTATTCATGCCGCAATGAACAGCATGTTTCAACCAAAACGACCTGCTCATGTGTCCGTTTGGTATAGCTCAGTCTTCATGTTACTGACATAATTAGAGGAAGAGGACTAGACATGAGTGGTGGGTATGAGCCCAGCTAAATAGTGTTCCATACATACACTAGCCTGAATACTATAAACTCTGTGTCACAGGTGACAGAAGAATGGCAAACTCTAGTTTTCCTGAAAGGTCAACTAAAGACTTATAAGGTATTTATTCTCAGTAGTGAGCAGTTCAAATACAGAAAGCAAACCATTTACAAACCTTAGCATTCCCTGCATATTTCTTAGTGTCTTAACTAAAGGAAAAGGGACTTCACTGCCTTTTCATTCCTTTGCCATATAGTGTTAAATGTAAACAATGACATATTTCTGATATTGCAGTTTGCTTTCTATATTACAGTATGGTCTCTGGTTAGTTGAACAGCCGTGGTCATGCTCTTTGTAATCGCCTAGCGCTGTCTTATCAAAGATTGCTTAGTGAAAAAGTAGAATCAAAACGACGACCACAATATCACCTGGCCTGAATAAAATTGTCCCGTAACTTTTTTTCTGTTAAAAATAACTAAACAAAAAAAAGTTAAAATAAACATTATTCAAAGTTATCAAAAGTTATATGTTTATTTGTAATTGTATACAAATCATTTCTCTAGGCTTCATAGTAAACATATGATGTCAAGCGTGTAATAGCAGAGAGGAGTTCTAAGTTATTTAGAATGGCTTTGTTTTGATCCAAGCAGTGAAGTTACTGGTGAAGGAAAGGGAAGGGGGAGCTTTAAGAGTTCACATGCTGTTAAACATCAGAAACAGTTGGTCCTTCAGATAGGTATAGTACAATGATGAACAAACGCAGTTTTGAGCTGTTTTTTTTTATGTTTCAGGATGAAGAACAATGGTCACCACTTACAGTTTTTATCTGTGTGCATGCTTTACTTTCTTTAAAAAAAGTATTTTGGTCTTAACTCCTGGTTTTTATTCCATCTGTTTCCTTGTATACTGTCTTCCATTATTATCCACCTTTAAAACAAGGCTGCCACATCCAGAGACAAGTAGCCTATTCTGTGAAAATAAAGTAATAGAACGAAGGATGCCATTGAGAACCACTCCAAGGAGTTTATACATTTTTGGGGGGATTTTACAATCATTTTCTTTTTGTGATACATTTGGAAACGTATTGTCGTGTTTTCTTTGACTGTATGTGGCCTTGTTCATCATTTCAGTATTCATGAGCTTGTATTCATGTTGCTGGCAGACTCTGATTGAGGTTATAATGTATGTCACTGCCTGCTCTCTCATTTCCCCCGTAATTTTCTAATGTTCTGCTGTTTGTCTCTTTGCTCCTATGTTAGACTTTTCTGTATTCCCAGCTGATTTTCCTCGTATAATATATGAAAAAATAACAAAAATAAGATAAAAAACATTTGGCTAATTTTTCACTGTAGTTATTAGTCTTTTATACAATAATATTGTAAGAACGTTTCTTGAATTCTAAATTTTACTCTTTCTAGATTTTTTAAATCGAAAGTTTTGAGTAAAAAGTTTCTTACTTTATTTTACTATATTAGATAGTAAAATGTATGGTTATTTACCGTAACCTGACCATTATTATCCGAAACGTACAAATAGCATCCTAAAACAGGATTGTAGCTGGCAGTCTAGTACATTGAGGTATTGTACAAGCTCAAATTTCATGAAGGTGTGCGCTCCATCTTGATCGTCAGTCTCCATTGTTGGTTGATAAAAGATATGTACTTGTGTCCAAAAATTCTAGGTATTGTTGATGCACATCAAAAACTAGCAGCAAGAAATTTAACTATCTGTCTCTGTAACAGAAAACACAGCATGTAAATAACATTTATGTAGCAATAAATGTGCCATCTTTTTTAACACAATTGTATGTGGATATATTTCCTTCTTTGGACGTCATCTTTATTTTCTGTTTCTCCACCTTTAATTTTTCAGTTATTTCCATTCAATTTAGAATTTTGTGATTGTTTTATGAAATGACGTGCTGGTGGTGCATTTGGTTGAGCTCAATACAAGTACAGTACCATGATGTGTTCACTCAAGTGAGCTACTGACGCAACAACCCTTCCCTGGTTTTCCCCCTCAGAAGACTTTTCTACAGTGGATCTTGGCCAAATGAGGAACTCTGTGCAAGAGTGTGTTTTATAGTATGTTACTAATTTTTTAAACAATATCAGTGGACCATTGTAGTCTGTATGGAATATATGTTTCTATTTTTAATAAAGTGTGATAGCAGCAAACATTTAGTCTCATTTTTCTAAAGGCTGTTTTCTTTTTGAATTTCATTTTATGCTCACTTACAGAATAACTTTGAGAGGGTATTACTTTTGTATTAAGTATTAAGGAATCACAAAAGAATAGACAACACATTTTGTCAAATTCAGCTGCTGTGTGCGTTGTTTACAAGTATGAAATACAATAAAAATGCCACACTTGTCATTCACAAATAAGAACTTAAAAGGTGCCCATTGCATTTAAACAAAATGTCAACAGGCATGCAGGTCAGTGGTACACATGCAAACATGAGGATATTTGCATGGACATTTGCAGAAGCATAGTGTTGGCTGTCCTCCTTGTCCAATTATAAGACAGATTTAAACCCCAGAAGTTGTCTCAGTGACCCACCACATCTGCAGAGCATTATCCTTTTGTATGTGAGATTGTGAGACAATTCCTCACGGTATCCTGACAGGCCAGATCCAAGTTCAGAGCACTGACAGAGGTGACAGACAAGAGAAGAGGCTGACTGCTGTAAAGTCTGTGGCTAGCTTAAGTTATGCACTGTAAATTATGACTGTCATCTTTTAAAACACAGCATTTAATCTGGAATCAAAAGTTACGTATATCCCCACTTCCCCTGTTGTGTGTGTGTGTGTGTGTGTGCGTGTGTGTGTGCGTGTGAGTGTGTGTTTCTGCCTGTGTGCGTGGGTGTATTTATTCCTTCCTGCTCTTATCATGCCCGGGGGTGTTTATTTGCGGTCACCTAGAGTCATGGGCATGTTTTATATAAGAGTGGGACCACCTTGTTTGAAGGCTGACTTCCTGTGGCTCTGGCTGCCTGTGAGTGAGCCATGGTGGGCCTGCTGACAGATGAGTCTTGGCTCATGTCTCTGGAGCCAAACCAAAGGGCCTACTGCCACGCAGTGGATCCCAAGTCTATCTCTGTCTGTAGGTCTGTCTGTCTTTCTGTTGGTCTGTCTATTTGTTGACTGATCCTTCCCACAGAATGATCTGTCATCAGTCCTGTTTTATTATTAAGTATCTCTTCTTCGGTACATTTTCTTTTCTAAAACCAACGGACAATTTCCCCTCTTACGTAGAAAGATGTTACATAAAAACATCAGCCACTCCATCACAAGAGTCAAACTTGACCACGACCTGACTGTATAGCCATTGTGTTCCATTGCCATTCTAGAACGCCTCCAGTTTCCCTCAGCCAGGGTCAGACAGCGCACTCTACTGAGCATGCTTGGAGGTCCCAGCTGCTGCACCTCGGAGGAGAACAGAGCCCCTATTGTGCAGCACTGTAACTAACACAACATAGCGCCAGAGAGTTGAGATTAAAGACACATTTACAGCCCACTCTCTCAGTCCTCTCACAGACACAGAAATGAAAACACAGTGGGCCACAACAAAGGGAGGGGGCAGCTGAGGCCACAAATAAAATGTGGCTGATGCCCTTTGCTGTCCTCTAAACGAAAGAACTGCGATTTTAACGTTTATTAAAGTCCTTTTGTGAGCCATTGAAATACTCTGTGCCACAACAAGGACTGAGGGCAATTAATTTTTTTTCTCTCTCTCAAGGTTCAGAGGAACTAAAGAATGATAATGATTTTTTTAATCATCGTGCTTGGGAACTAGGTGTAAAAAATAACGGGAAGTATTTTAATAGAAATATACAAATAGCTGTTATTATACTGTAATAACTCTGTAATGTGTTATTTTATAGCACTGTAATGTTCACAAAAATCAAAGTCAACACTGCACATTTTTTTGCATTTCTATTTCAACACATTTGGGAGGTTTCTCGTAAATGGGACTTCATCCTGTATAAAAGTGCTGTATAACAGTGTATAACTGCAGCATTTCCCCAGAGTAACCTCTTGGCAAATTGCATAGAGGTAAGTAATTATCCACTAGATGACGCTATTGGTCTTACAAATAGATTAGCAAATGGGAGTGGTCACCACGGTGCAGTGAATCCATATGCTTCAGTACACAAACATTATCTGCGTACAAAAAATTTAAATATACAACAACAAACAAAAAAACAAGTTCAACTATTAATTAATTTTCTTTGGTAGCTTTATTATAACCACAAATTCCTAGTAAGGCTAATGGAAAATCCATTAACTGGGCCTGAAGGATTTTGTAAAATAGCTCACCAACATTTTCATGTATGATTAATGAGGATGATATAGAACGTGATGGGCCCTGCCATATGACGTGTTCCATACAGTATACATTTTCATTTTGATTCACAAATTGCAATCAACATCAATATGGGCTATTCATATCAGCCACGATGAACTTTAGTAGGGCCTAACTGTAGCAACTGTGGCTCGCCACAGAGTATCTTTGAAACTGATAAAGGGACACTTTGTCAAACAGGTTGACAGAGTGTTCAGGTTAACATTGTCAATCTGGTCCTAGGTCAGTGTTTTGAGGTTTAGTGTTTGTTTGGTAGTAGGGTTTGAGATGGGCGGGTTTACAGAGTTCTTAGTAGGGGGCGGGGTATTGCAGAGCTTCAGGCGTCTCTAAACTGAATTTATTCAGAAAACATGACCTGCAACAAATAGATATCGAACAATTCCGTGGAGTATGCCACTTAAACGTTTGGCCATTATTGAACAACTAATACGCGATTATTGTTCGTAAAGCGCAGCTGGTAAGTGACAAGTTTCTCTTCTTGCACTTTTTGTTACAGTAGTCATTGAATGCGTCATAGCGTGGGAACTTTAGTTTACTTACTGGGCAGTGGCCGCTATAAACACATATTTAGATAAATTGTTTACTTGTTTAAAATAATCATCATAGAGAAAACTACATTCAAAATCGAGTTATTTCATGTTAATGTAAATAAGAAGTTAAACCACCTGTTGTACCCTAAACTAAAGCATCAGTATAAACTTTTGAAAACTTTGCTCATCTTGCCCTGTTCCAATTAAAATAGCAGTGCAATTTTTTTTTTCACACAGTACTTCTATTAAGTCAATAGATATTAAAGAGGAATATGTTTGTATACAATTTATACATTGTAGAAATTACTTACAGTATTTAGAATTTGAAGAATTGTTGTATACTAAATGAATCTATTCAGCATTCCAAAATTATTTTTAATCAAACATGTTACACATTCTTTAATATCATATACCACATTCTGTAATATGAATAGATTAATTAATGTATTCAGTATGGAACAATTATTAAAACCATGCATGGCTAACTTTACCCAAGAGCAAATTCCTTGGAATAAAATGTCCACCTCTTTTCTCCTGGTTTTCCATGACTTGCTGTTATGTACATGGTATGAATGCATGAGATCTACATGTCATAACATGCTATAAGTAACTGATTTTCTTCCATAAATAATCTGTTTTAGGGATTTTGAATTATGAATTGCATAATATTTCTAAGGCTTAATAGCTCTCCCTGGAATATGAATAAACTCAATCTGTCATGAGTACAGTAATAATATCAAATCTGCCATGAATGTAACTCTTTTGTATTCCGTTTTTAATCTGGAATCAAGGCAGTGTCCTAATGTGCTCTCCTATAGTTGTCTTTTACAGGCCTGAATGGTGTATTGTGATAACAACACACCCCCAGGATGTAGAGAACCAGTCAGTGCACTGCACATGTAGATTATTCTCCTTTTTTTCTGTTCTCAATCTTTCCCTGGAAAGATCAAAGACAGGGCCTTGACATCCTAACCCACTCTCAGCACTGACCTTTGGTCTGAGGTGTATGGGGACCGTGGTGAGGGTAGTGCTCTAGTTATGGATCGCAGGGGAGCAGGGGGGAGAAATTGGCTCAGCAAGTGTTTCCTCCCTTGCAGAGAGTAACACAATGAGAGGAAAAGAGCTACAATCACACCTCACAGCCCTTGTGTTGTTGGATACATGTGATACTTGGTGTGAAAGAGGCTATTGTATTGTCTTCTGCTGTTTTCTGTCCTCCACAGTGCCTTTCCTTTTGGACAAGGGGCTAACTTGGTCTCATTGTTCTCCCTTCCCTTCAATGGCTGGAAAGTATGATGTTCTGTCCTCTGAGTATTAATAGAATCAGGAAGAGCCTGCTGCATCGCTTCTATATCAACATGCTGGTTCAATTCTGTAGAGCAGTAGGCAACACTCGTTTTCAGTTTGAAAGAGTGATTTATTGAAATTTCCTCGAAGGCCTTGCGGGCATGTCTGTGCATTTCATTACAAAGTGACATTATCTGCTGTTACCTTTGTTTCCTTATCATAGCCCTCCCATCCCTTTCACCATTTGTCCTGCTATTGTAACACCAGGCCATTCATGACATTCATCTATGCATTTGTTTGTTTGGGGGTGGAATAGGACATTATCAGCTGAGCCTACAGGTCTCTGATAAGAGACCATTGTCTATACAAACACATGGTGCCCACTGATGTCTGTGATGCTGTGTGTCTCTGCTGGCCTTCCTGTTAGCTGATACAGACCTGTTTCTTAGGGTCAAATGGCCCTATGCTCTGTCCTCAGCTTCAGACTACACACTACTTGTAATCTGGCAGATAATTCACAAATATATGTCTTTACTCAGAAGACACTCAGATACTTGAGTCAAAGAACTTGATCTCTACTTTATCTGTGTGTTATAATGTGAATACCCAATAGTATCAAGGTGGTCTAAATATTCAGTTACTTGTGTATATTTTTGACAAGTATAGTAGAAACAGTTGAACCTATCAGCACAGGTTCCTGTCTTCAGTGGTGTAGTGTCTCTCTTAATGCTGTGGTGTTAAGTGGGGTTGATGACAATGGCCCTGCTGTAAGTCTATTACCCTGCTCCTCCCATGGTACACTGTTACACCAACCAGGGCCCTCTACAGGGACTGCAAATCACAGTGTATTTTACAAGGATTGGCAGAGGTTGGTACAATAGATTCACAGATAGACAGACAGACAGACAGACAGACAGACAGACAGACACACACACACACACACACACACACACACACACACACACACACACACACACACACACACACACACACACACACACACACACACACACACACACACACACACACACACACACACACACACACACACACACATTCACTAGCAAAGACATTCAAGAAGGTTACTGTATAGGCTACAGCTACGCACAGTCATGGGATTTCCAGGTGTAGTGTGACATATCGTTGGAGTCTGTCACTAAGCTGTAATACCAGTTTTTTATTGTCAGGCCATTAGACCTGCTTACACCTTTATGTGCAGTAAATATTCATTCATACCATGTATATAATTATTCACTTATGCCTGTTAGTAACAGCCAATTACAGCGCATTAAGATGCCAGTTAGTCACCTGCTTGTTATGGTTTCGTATACAGTACCTGGTCATATTTGCCCTTCAAAAGAGTGTAGCAAATGTTGATTCACTGTTTTTCAAGTTCAGTGTGTTGATAAAGACTGGCCTCTCTTATGTTATTTTAGGGCAGTGCAGTGTCTCACTCCTTCATTTGGCAGGAAAAGGGAGAACCTAGTCAGTTGCACAACTGAATGCATTGAACCGCATTTAACCCAGCCCCTCTGAATCAGAGAGGTGCAGGGGGCTGCCTTATTCGGCATCATCGGTGCCCGGGGAGCAGTTGTTGTTGTTTTTGGGGGTTAACTGCCTTGCTCAAGGGCAGAATGGCGAACCATCAACCTTTTGGTTACTGGCCCAATGCTCTTAACTGCTAGGCAATCTGTGGTGGAGCTGAACAGTTAGGGTGCTCTCTGTGGAACCACTCTCTAGACACAGAGACCATTAAGTACAGAAAAAAGGAAAATTAGACCAGATGACATAATCAAATGTTGTGAGGCTTTAACTCTCATTAGCAGGCCATGGAGCAGTGAAACATTTGCTGACGTTATTAAATCTGATGGCATCTCATTTCAGACTAAACCAGATTATGCCCTTTTTTTACAGAGGTGGGCCTGATCCAGGGAGAGGGATTTATTATCTTGCTGCATTCCTGATGGAGTCGTACAGAGTCAATCAGCCGGCCCGCTCTTCCAGGCCTCACAATGGAGCTGGCTCCTATGGCCTCAGCATTAGGGTCCAGGGGATTGATGGACACCCGTACGTGGTGCTGAACAACCAGGACCGTGGGTCCAACTCCTATACAGATCCTAATAGTAATGGCTACAATGACACACAGGGCTCCTTTATTGACAACTACCATGAGTATGACTTCAAAGGAAGCAGGGAGGCTGTTTCTGACAGCCCCTTTGTTGAGTACAGGTCCCAGAAGCAGATGCAGTTTGGGGGCTCTCACAATGGAGTCACAGAGCAGGGGAAGAAGCCAGCGTCCACCCTGCTGAACTTCCAGAGGCACCCAGAGATCCTCAAGCCTTATGACCCAGAGAAAAACACCTTGAACCTGGACGGTAACCACAGCCTGTCTCCCCGGCCGATGTCCCTGGCGGAGACTGGGAGCACCTACCAGGGCTCTTCTCCCAGATCCACCTCCCCAGTAGTCGCCCATGCCAGGTCATCCAGTCTGGATCATAGGAGTCCTGCCCTGCAGAAGAGAACACAGCCTCAGCCCAAGCCCCAGCCCCAGCCAGCCCCCTCTAAGCCTCAAACCAAACTAGTCCAGTCTCAATCCAAGCCTCAAGCCCAGCTGGCTCAGCCACAGTCTAAGTCTCAGACCCAGGTGGCCCAGCCCCAGTCTAAACCCAAGTCTCAGCACCTGTCCAAACCCCAACCCCAGTCTCTGCCACAATCCAAACCCCAGTCTCCACCCCAGTCTCAGTCTCCACCCCAGCCCCAGCTGCCCCAACGTGTCCCCATACCCCAGCCCTATGCTGTGTCCAGCCCTACCAGTGAACAGACCAAGGCTTCCTGCCGGTCTGCCAGATCCATTAGCAGTGCCAACTCTAGCCTGAACCGCAGCCACCATGAGCCAGACGTCCTCCCCCTGCGCAGAGTTGACTCTAGCGGCCCCGTGCTGCAGTCCTCGTCCCGCTCCCGCCACTCCTCTACCTCCTCTACCGACCAGCTGGAGGCGCTGTACGCAGATACCATCAACCGCCACCAGAACCGACGCTACATCCCCTTCCAACCCGGCACAGGCCGAGACATTGACACAGGCTCCATCCCCGGCGTGGATGAGCTCATCGGCAAGTTTGACGGTAAGGATGGTGGTCACCAGCGACGGGGCAGGGCGGGCCGCAGGAACAGGATTAACCCAGAGGACAGGAAGCGCTCTAGGAGTGTGGACAGCGCCCTTCCCTTTAGCCTCCAGGGAGAGTCGGAATACATGGATGAGTTTAGCAAGAACCAGGGGAGGTCCACGGAGCACGTCCTCCGCCCCTCACAGCTGTATCTGCAGAAGGTGTCTGGGAGTAAAGACTCCTGGGTGACAGCGGTGGAGGGGAAGCCAAGTGCCAAAGCTACGGCCTGTGGTAGCAGTGCTCCAGCCTCCCCTCAGAGCATGACCTCTAAAGCAGCAGGCTCCATCCAGGGGTATAAGGCGGTGCTAAATCGCTCCTCTACGTTACCCCTGGACAGTACAGATGCTGAGGATGGTCAATCTTCACCAAGCACAAAGATTTTAACAAGTGTGGCTACAACCTCTCTATCCATGCCTTCCTCTAACTTGGGCAAGAAGCCTAGTGCAGATATGGATGTGCAGGTAAACAATACATTATTTATGATTACAGTTAGGTTAGTTGTTTAACAAATCATTCTCTATTACTACGTAGCTGCATGTGAAAGTATCTGTCAGAACTCTGATGGCTCTCTGTTTATTTCTTCTTGCATCCAGGTGACACCTGATCTTTTGAAAGGTCAGCAGGAGCTTTCACAACAAACACATGAAGAGACGGCAAAACAGATTTTGTTTAATTACCTCAAGGATGGGTGAGTTTTTACCTCACTGATGTAATGTTCCCGGTTCACTTTTTATCGCAGAACATTTTCCAGTTTGACAGAAATGTCTAATATATTCAAAGGGTATTAATGGCATTTTTTTTGTATGAATTGCTAATATATTAATACACTAGTAGGCAACATGATTTATTTTTTATTTTATTTCACCTTTATTTAACCAGGTAGGCTAGTTGAGAACAAGTTCTCATTTGCAACTGCGACCTGGCCAAGATAAAGCATAGCAATTCGACACATACAACAACACAGAGTTACACATGGAATAAACAAAACATACAGTCAATAATACAGTAGAAAAATAAGTCTATATTCAATGTGAGCAAATGAGGTGAGATAAGGGAGGTAAAGGCAAAAAAAGGCCATGGTGGCGAGGTAAATACAATATAGCAAGTAAAACACTGGAATGGTAGATTTGCAGTGGAAGAGCGTGCAAAGTAGAAATATAAATAATGGGGTGCAAAGGAGCAAAATAAATAAATAAATAAATACAGTAGGGGAAGCGGTAGTTGTTTGGGCTAAATTATAGATGGGCTATGTACAGGTGCAGTAATCTGTGAGCTGCTCTGACAGCTGGTGCTTAAAGCTAGTGAGGGAGATAAGTGTTTCCAGCTTCAGAGATTTTTGCAGTTAATTCCAGTCATTGGCAGCAGAGAACTGGAAGGAAAGACGACCAAAGGAGGAATTGGCTTTGGGGGTGACCAGTGAGATACACCTGCTGGAGCGTGTGCTACGAGTGGGTGCTGCTATGGTGACCAGTGAGCTGAGATAAGGCGGGGCTTTACCTAGCAGAGACTTGTAGATAACCTGTAGCCAGTGGGTTTGGCGACGAGTATGAAGCGAGGGCCAACCAACGAGAGCGTACAGGTTGCAATGGTGGGTAGTGTATGGGGCTTTGGTGACAAAACGGATGGCACTGTGATAGACTGCATCCAGTTTGTTGAGTAGAGTGTTGGAGGCTATTTTATAGATGACATCACCGAAGTCGAGGATCGGTAGGATGGTCAGTTTTATGAGGGTATGCTTGGCAGCATGAGTGAAGGATGCTTTGTTGCGATATAGGAAGCCGATTCTAGATTTAATTTTGGATTGGAGATGCTTAATGTGAGTCTGGAAGGAGAGTTTACAGTCTAACCAGACACCTAGGTATTTGTAGTTGTCCACTTATTCTAAGTCAGAGCCGTCCAGAGTAGTGATGCTGGGCGGGCGGGCAGGTGCGGGCAGTGATCGGTTGAATAGCATGCATTTAGTTTTACTTGCATTTAAGAGCAGTTGGAGGACACGGAAGGAGAGTTGTATGGCATTGAAGCTCGTCTGGAGGTTAGTTAACAAAGTGTCCAAAGAGGAGCCAGAAGTATACAGAATGGTGACGTCTGCGTAGAGGTGTATCAGAGAATCACCAGCAGCAAGAGCAACATCATTGATGTATACAGAGAAGAGAGTCGGCCCAAGGATTGAACCCTGTGGCACCCCCATAGAGACTGCCAGAGGTCCGGACAACAGGCCCTCCGATTTGACACACTGAACTCTATCAGAGAAGTAGTTGGTAAACCAGGCGAGGCAATCATTTGAGAAACCAAGGCTGTCGAGTCTGCCAATAAGAATGTGGCGATTGACAGAGTCGAAAGCCTTGGCCAGGTCGATGAATACGGCTGCGCAGTAATGTCTCTTATCGATGGCGGTTATGATGTCGTTTAGGACCTTGAGCATGGCTGAGGTGCACCCATGACCAGCTCTGAAACCAGATTGCATAGCGGAGAAGGTACGGTGGGATTCGGAATGATCGGTAATCTGTTTGTTAACATGGCTTTCGGAGACCTTAGAAAGACAGGGTAGGATAGATATAGGTCTGTAGCAGTTTGGGTCTAGAGTGTTACCCCCTTTGAAGAGGGGGATGACTGCGGCAGCTTTCCAATCTTTGGGAATCTCAGACGAAACGAAAGAGAGGTTGAACAGGCTAGTAATAGGGGTTGCAACAATTTCGGCAGATAATTTTAGAAAGAAAGGGTCCAGATTGTCTAGCCCGGCTGATTTGTAGGTGTCCAGATTTTGCTGCTCTTTCAGAACATCAGCTATCTGGATTTGGGTGAAGGACAAATGGTGGGGGCTTTGGCGGGTTGCTGTGGAGGGTGCCGGGCAGTTGACCGGGGTAGGGGTAGCCAGGTGGAAAGCATGGCCAGCCGAAGAGAAATGCTTATTGAAATTCTCAATTATAGTGGATTTATTGCTGGTGACAGTGTTTCCTAGCCTCAGAGCGGTGGACAGCTGGGAGGAGGTGCTCTTATTCTCCATGGACTTTACAGTGTCCCAGAACCTTTTTGAGTTAGTACTACAGGATGCAAATTTTTGTTTGAAAAGCTAGCCTTAGCTTTCCTAACTGCTTGTGTATATTGGTTCCTAACTTCCCTGAAAAGTTGCGTATCACGGGGTCTATTCGATGCTAATGCAGAACGCCACAGGATGTTTTTGTGCTGGTCAAGGGCAGACAGGTCTGGAGTGAACCAAGGACTATATCTATTCCTAGTTCTACTTTTTTTGAATGGGGCATGCTTATTTAAGATGGTGAGGAAGGCACTTTTAAAGAATAGCCAGGCATCATCTACTGACGGGATGAGGTCAATGTCATTCCAGGATACCCCGGCCAGGTCGATTAGAAAGGCCTGCTCGCAGAAGTGTTTTAGGGAGCGTTTGACAGTGATGAGGGGTGGTCGCTTGGTCGCAGACCCATTACGGATGCAGGCAATGAGGCAGTGATCGCTGAGATCTTGATTGAAAACAGCAGAGGTGTATTTGGAGGGCGAGTTAGTTAGGATGACATCTATGAGGGTGCCCGTGTTTACGGATTTGGAGTTGTACCTGGTAGTTTCATTGATAATTTGTGTGAGATTGAGGGCATCTATTTTAGATTGTAGGATGGCCGGGATGTTAAGCATGTCCCAGTTTAGGTCACCTAGTAGCACGAGCTCAGAAGATAGATGGGGGGCAATCAATTCACATATGGTATCGAAGGCACAGCTGGGGGCAGAGGGAGGTCTATAGCAAGCGGCAACAGTGAAACACTTGTTTCTGGAAAGGTGAATTTTTAGAAGTAGAAGCTCGAATTGTTTGGGTACAGACTTGGATAGTAATACAGAACTCTGCAGGCTATCTTTGCAGTAGATTGCAACACCGCCCCCTTTGGCAGTTCTATCTTGGCGGGAAATGTTCTCGTTGACGATGGAGATTTCAGGGTTTTTGGTGGTTTTCCTAAGCCAGGATTCAGACACGGCTAAGACATCCGGGTTGGCAGAGTGTGCTAAAGCAGTGAGTAAAACAAACTTAGGGAGTAGGCTTCTCATGTTAACATGCATGAAACCAAGGCTTTTACGGTTACAGAAGTCAACAAATGAGAGCACCTGGGGAGTGGGAGTGGGGCTAGGCACTGCAGGACCTGGATTAACCTCTACATCACCAGAGGAACAGAGGAGAAGTAGGATAAAGGTACGGCTAAATGCTATACGATGATGACGCCATGAGTACCACTTTCACTATGCAGCGGGCAGTAAACTGCACAGTCTAAACATAACATGTGCCAAGTTACACTCTTAAAGCTGCAATATGTAACTTTTTGGGCTACCCCACCAAATTCACATAGAAATTCACATAGAAACGCTGTCATTCTCATTGAAAGAAAGTCTATGAAACGGTAGATCTGTTCTATGTGCGTTATTTCTATGCTTCCCATTCTTAAGTTTTGTTTTTGCCTTTTTT
Source organism: Salvelinus namaycush (assembly GCF_016432855.1). Taxonomy (NCBI): domain Eukaryota; kingdom Metazoa; phylum Chordata; class Actinopteri; order Salmoniformes; family Salmonidae; genus Salvelinus; species Salvelinus namaycush. The sequence goes on along the minus strand of NC_052307.1, from coordinate 64,742,804 downwards.
ACTTTTGGTTTTGTACACCAGCTTCAAACAGCTGAAAATACAATATTTTTGGTTATGGAAAAAAAAATCACAGTGGTTTAGATGGTACAATGATTCTATACGTGCTTCTTTTGCCACATAAACTGAAATTAAGCAAACTATTAAACATTTTGCAAACAGGAAATGGAGGAACGATTTCTGCATAGTGCATCTTTAAGTAAAGCATAATTTGAAAAACAAAATGCCACATGGGAGCACTTAACTGTTTTTTATCTGAGTCTGACTGTTTGTGATAAAAGTGAAGGAATTTATACTCCCATTCAGTCTCCACCTCCATATCTAAGCTGTGGTCGATGCAGCTGCTTAGTGGTGTTCGTTCCTCTTCCCATTTCTCTCTCTCCCTCTCTACTGAGGAATGTAGGGTATCAACCCTGCTCTGCTTATCACCTGATTCTTGATGTTCACCTTTCACCCCACGTTATAAATACCATCACTTACAGTAGGGGGAAATGGAGGAGTTATCGGTGGGAAGCATCTCAGATTAGTATCTCTATGGTGTACTTCTTGGTTTAGATAGATGAACTGGTAAGGGTGATACATGATGGTTTATATTATTAAATAGTAAGATGAGGTGCTAGACAGTTTTGTTGTTGTTCAGTACCAAGCTACACCAGCTAAAGCTATAGCGTAGCTGGTTTCACTCTCTGAAAGTTTTATAGCTAGACTAGGTTAAAAGGCTTTTGGGGGGGGGGGGGGTTACAAAGCTTAAACCAAGTATGTTCGTCAAGAAGCCAAGTCTGAAAGTCCAGTGCATATATCCAATAGGATAACATGTAAATCACAGCATCAGTAAAGCTGGATCTTGGAGTTCCTATCCAATCCCAGTCAAGTTCTGTGTCTCTCACAGAGCATTCTGTCATGGTTCGACTGTACATTTGTGTCCATAGTTTTAGAAGATTTGCATTTTAAATCCTAAACATCTAAAATGCCTTAGTTCCTAAGTGTCTACATTCCATGTGTGCTCCAGGCTTGGTCGATGCCCAGCAAGTTCAGGAAACTGCTTTGGATGTGTCAGGTCACAGGTCAGGAGTCAGAAGTCAATGGAAAGGAACACAGATGGAAGTGGTGTGCTGAGTCATCAAAGAAAGGACAAACATTCACCAGCTGAAGTTATTAAACTTTTATGAAGGAGGGGGGCTAGAACTCCCCTGTCAGGTAGTGGAATGGAATGGAACCTTAGAACCTTCCCCGGGTTGTGGCAACCCAATGTTCTGTTCATTTTCTGTCCAATATAGGAAGAAAGAGGGTGCACCCTGCATACAGCCCAGTTGTATAGCATGGCCAGGGATGGAGGGAGACACATTCCCCTGAATGTGCCTCCTAATGGATGGCTGTAATGAGGTTGAGCAGGTCGCGAGGTGACACATCAAAGCAGTTGGCCCCCGGCAGAGCAGGAACCAGAACAGTCTGGGATTAGACCCTGATCTGATCCACCTACCACACACAGAGACCCCTCTTTACCCTCAGATCAGTCGAGTGTTGGAGTGCACCTGTGTTCTGACTGTGTGTGTGTGTGTGTGTGTGTGTGTGTGTGTGTGTGTGTGTGTGTGTGTGTGTGTGTGTGTGTGTGTGTGTGTGTGTGTGTGTGTGTGTGTCCGCAGGAGCACTGATAACGAGGACACCACCAAGAGGAAGGTCAACCTGGTGTTTGAGAAGATCCAGACATTAAAGTCACGGGCAGCGGGGAGCGACAACAAAGTGAGGCATTGTTGTGGAGTTGTTGTAATTAAACTCAACAAACAGCTAAATCTGTGAGCCTCTTATCTTAGCCTTAGGCCAGAAGCTTTCGCTTAGTGAGCAGCATACAAGCCACAAGGCTGTGTTGACCTAGCATTGACAACAGCCACTGTGGTTACCACCTCCAACAGTGGAGGCTGATGGGAGGAGCTATAGGAGGACGGGCTCATTGTAATGGCTGGAATGGAAAAAATGGAACGGTATCACACACATGTTTAACTCCGTTCCATATATTTCATTCCAACCATTACAATGAGCCATTCCTCCAATAGCTCCTCCCACCAGCCTCCACTGACTGCCATGTGTAAACCAGTGCAGTATGGAGAGAAACTAGTCACCACCCTTCCTTTTGTTCATTGAGATCTGCCATGAACCGAAGCAACCGACATGTTTTTGTATTGTACGAAAACGCTATCATGCAAATATACTGTGAGTGATTTTGAAAAGGGAAATGGAGTCAAATATAACTCCTGTCTCTGTTCCCCCTCCCAGTCTCCTGACATAGCTACCCAAGCCAAAGCCCTAGAGGAACAGAGGGTGGCGCTGGAGAAGGATGTTGTTGAACTGAAAAAGCAGCTGGAGGAGCAAACCAAGGTAATACTATGGTGCAATGTCATACATGTTGAATCTAGCTGCTATCTTAAATGTCTGTGCAGGACATGAGAATCCCTGGCCCCTGCCTCTTAAGACACAATAATCCTATTGGTGCTAATAGCTAACTTAAGCAGACCAGTAGACATCACAGCCACTGAGTTTATTGGTTAGATAGTACGTTGTCAAAACTGTAATTCAGATACTATACTATGAACGCCATGCATTTCATATTTATTTGGTGTGGTGAGAGGAATGGTGTTTTATTAAAGTGTGTGTGTGTGTCCTTGCGTGTTAAAGAAGCAGATGGGTCTGACTGAGGCCAATGAAAAGGCCAGAGCGGGGGTGAAGGACCTGCAGACGGAGCTGGAAAGGAGCCAGGAGGAATGCTCCCGACTGAGGGACAAACTGGCCAAAACAGAGGCTGAGCTCCGCACCACACTGGAGGAGTAAGTGACTGACCACCAGACCAGGGCATACACTGTGAGGCAAGGAGTGACAGGTCGACAAAGCCCGGCTTAAGAAACCAGCACAATGGGGATAATCCTCAGATGTACAACTCTTATTGGGAAAAAGTTGTTTTATCTATACCTTTTATTGTTTTTGTGGAGGAGAAAGTTGTAGTTTGTTTTCTGTGGTCACAGGGGGATTATATGTTCTAATGTGTTCCTTGGGCTTGCAGTCTCTTTTCGGCCATTAGAGTTTCTGTCTTTGTCTGAACATAATGGCCTCCTATAGTTCTCCTTCCCCTCTGACATTTTGTGTTAATATACACTGCAGAGTCCCACACCAAAGCCTCACAAAGTGATGAGTGTATATCATCATGGCTTAAATGTCTGTTGATGTTGGACTAATCTGTTAAACCTGGGGATGGATTTGTTGATCCTGATCATGGACAATCACAATAGAGACTGGCCGTCCTGGCGGATGGCAGCTGAAAGTGGAGGCCCTGTGGAGCCAGACTCCCCTGTAATCTAATGACATAGAGACGTCTATGTCATGGACTCCATAGAAATAAGAGACAGAGACAGAGAGGGGCCCGCCTTATAAAGAAAGAATCACTCAACTACTCTCAGCCATTGTATAATTGATTCCATTTTTCAAGAATGGATTCTCTCATTTGAAGAAGGTTCATGTCAGTATGTGGGAATAAGTACACTGAGCTGGGGAATAAGTAGTGTTCAATCTACTTACTCTACATTGGCATGCAGGACTCCCTGTCACTAAACAGACACTCTCTGTGTTGGTGTCACGACTTCTGCCGAAGTCGGTTCCTCTCCTTGTTCGGGCGGTGTTCGGCGGTCAACGTCACCGGTCTTCTAGCCATCGCCGATCCATTTTTCATTTTCCATTTGTTTTGTCTTGTTTTCTCACACACCTGGTTTTCATTCCCTCATTACGTGTCTGTTCCCCCCATGTCTTTGTGCGGAATTGTTTGTTGTAAGTGCTTGTGCACATTGTTGTCTGGTGCGCGACGGGTATTGTACCCATACGTTGTATTTCTGGATGCCGGTGGTTTTGTATATTGAACTGCTCCGATTATTACCCAGTTCTGCTCTCCTGCGCCTGACTTCTCTGCCACCAGTTACGCACCCCTTACAGTTGGAGTGGGCAGGTGGTGTGACTGTGATGTGATTGGTAGATCAGTGCCCGGGTGCTCATCATAGCCCCTGTTAGCAGGTGGTATCGTTCCATTGTGTGAAGCAGGGTGCAGGTGTTCAGGTGATGGTGTGTGTGTTGTGACTGTATGCTGCTCTGTGTGGTCTGGCAGGCTGTTCCAGGTGAAGATGGAGAGGGAGCAGTACCAGACGGAGATCAGGGACCTGCAGGACCAGCTGTCAGAGATGCACGACGAGCTGGATGGCGCCAAGACGGCGGTGGCCGACAGAGAGAAGGATGCCATGATGGAGGTAATACACAGGCCAGGTCCCACAGCTCTCAGAGGAGAGAGCGTTGCCATAGAGGAGCTTAGCGGCCTGCATGGAAAGGGCTTTGCGGTCCCATAATAACCACCACATCAATACCATTGTAGTGCCAGTGTTGGTAATGTGTAAACATGTTATTCTTCCTGGCACATTTGCTGAAGCAGAATTTCTCAGGCAATAATGGCAGTGCTGGAGATTTATGTGCACGTCACCTGTTGAGGTAGCAGTTAATCTCAGAGTGAGATTTTAGCGAGACACTGTCACCACTTCCTCCTCTCCTGCTGTGTAGGACCTGATGCAAATGAAGCTGGACTTACAGGAGGTGCTGCTGGTCAAGGAGGAGCAGGAGGAGGTGCTGAGGAGGAGGGAGAGGGAGCTGACTGCCCTGAAGGGAGCACTGAAGGCGGAGGTGGCCACACACGACCAGGAGGTGGATAAACTGAGGGAGCAGTATGAGAAGGAGATCCGCAAGCTGCAGACGTCTCTGGAGAAGGCCAAACAGGTAACTGATGTTCCCCAGCCACCCATGGCCTAAGGTTGTCAGAACGTTGTATCATGGTCCCCTGGAGGTTTTGTCTAGTTCCCAGTTAGTCCCGGTGACGTCCCCGAGGATGTTTTTAGGACATTCTTGGGATGTTGTGTCATGGTGCCTTGGAGGATTTGTCTAGTTCCTGGTTGGTCCGGGGACGTCCCTGAGGACGTTTTAGGTCGTTCTTGGGACGTTGTGTCATGGTGCCTTGGTTGCAAAGAAACATTCTCCTTCACCTCAAAAAACATTTTACCCAGGGCACACACACCCTACTTAAATTACACATCACCCCTTGTTACTGTTGCCAATGGGCTTGGCAACAGTAACAAGGGGTGATGTGTAATTTAAGTAGGGTGCGTGTGCCCTGGGTAAAATGTTTGGTTGGCCCTGATTGGTTGACCACTGATCCAGTCACAACGCTTTGTCTTTTTTTTAATACATTTTTTAGGGGGTGCGTGTCTTTGTCTTTTGGCAATGCTTGGGACACCCACACCACAAACATAGCTTTTAACATACAGTGTTACATATTTGACATACATGATTACATTGTGTATGTTTATTCATACAGTAATTATTGCTTAACATGTCCTCACCTGGGATTTGAACTCACAACATCTTAGTTCATGGAATTCCAATCTTCCTGCTACGCCACCATGTCTGTATCAGTAACTGATTTCACCTGTAGCAGGCCTATTCCTACACCTTGCACTTCAAAGTAAATCTCAGCTCTATTAAAAACACATAGTGATTCAGGAGTAACATTAAAACAGAATAATATGCCCCCCCAACATTAGACAAATATAATGCAAACCCAAACTCAAATTGCTGAATTTAGTAAACGAAATCAATGAGAGAATAGTCAGAGGAACTGATAACTAAAAGAGCAGTGTAGATGGCACTCTTTCGCTAAGTGCAGAGATGTATTGTAGGTAATGAATGTGTCAGGGACTTTTAAAATCTACAGACTTTGTGGCACAGCAGAAAGATCAGCATACCCAAATTCGGAGTTCAAATTCCATGTGGGGTCATTTTAAAATGTGATCATGTCAAATGTGATCATATTGTTATTCATTAAAGATTTGTACACTATTAGCTGAACAGCGTACCACTTACCTTAAAACCCTCATACCATTTCATTACTTTACTTATAATGGTTTGGGACATGTGGGACCATCACGTGACAAAACTCTCCAGGGGACCATGACACAATATCCCAAGAACCTTCAGGGTACCATAACACAACGTCACAAGAATGCCCTAAAAATGTCCCCGTTACAAACCGGGAACTAGACAAAACCTCCAGGGGACCATGACACAACATCCCAAGAATGTTCAGGAAACCTTCAGTGGACCATGACACAATGTCCCAAGAACATCCTAAAAACGTCCCTGGGACAAACCTTCAGCGGACCATGACACAGCGTCACAGCCACCCAAAGACGTCCCTGTTACAAACTGGGAACTAGACAAAACCTCCAGGGGACCATGACACAACGTCCCAAGAACATCCTAAAAACATCCCCGGGACAAACCGGGAACTATGAAATGGTCCCCGAGAGAACGTTCCCTTGGGTACATCACGCAACATTTTTAGAACATTCTTAGACCGTCAGTGGGATAACGTTGTGTCGAAACCCTTTCGGGATTTAATGGGCACGTCGCCAAATGTCCTTAAGACGTCACCTGTTTGCTGGGTGTATTGATGTTAATGGGAGATTTGGGCAAACCCTAGAGTATGGCATCACGTGCATTTTGTGTAGTAAAGGGTTTGTTTAGAAGGTTTGTTTGGGATTGTATTTGTTGACATATGTTCGGCATCAGTAGATATTCGATAGCTTTGAAGTGAAATTACCAGGAACTTTCGACCAGCTTCAAAGTTGTGCCTCAAAATTAAGTTCAATTTTAGTAACTAACACAATACGACCGTTTTATTTCGAACAAAAACTCTTTAAGTTGTTTTTGTTATGACTACTGTGTATTGGAATTGGAAAAATAAGATTACGCCCCATCATTGTCTACCAGCTGTTAAGATATTTCATTTGTTTGGAACAAGTAAATAATGAATGCTATCCAAAGGCCATTGAAATTGTATAACTTTTGTGTTCCATTGTTTATTTACTGAGGAAATGAAACCCTCATTATGTGTTATTATAAGGAAATCAGGCTTTTGTGTTTATTGAGATTAAAATGTTACATTTAATTTTTAATTTTTTTATTTCACCTTTATTTAACCAGGTAGGCAAGTTGAGAACAGGTTCTAATTTACAACTGCGACCTGGCCAAGATAAAGCAAAGCAGTTCGACACATATAACAACACAGAGTTACACCTGGAGTAAAACAAACAAACAGTAGAAAAATAAGTCTATATACAATATGAGCAAATGAGGTGAGATAAGGGAGGTAAAGGCAATAAATAGGCCATGTTGGCGAGGTAAATACAATATAGCAATTAAAACACTGGAATGGTAGATTTGACAGTAGATGAGTGTGCAAAGTAGAAATAATGGGGTGCAAAGGAGCTAAATAAATACATTAGGGGAAGCGGTAGTTGTTTGGGCTAATTATAGATGGGCTATGTACAGGTGCAGTGATCTGTGAGCTGCTCTGACAGCTGGTGCTTAAAGCTAGTGAGGGAGATAAGTGTTTCCAGTTCCAGAGATTTTTGTAGTTAGTTCCAGTCATTGGCAGCAGAGAACTGGAAGGAGAGGCGGCCAAAGGAGGAATTGGCTTTGGGGGTGACTAGTGAGATATACCTGCTGGAACGCGTGCTATGGGTGGGTGCAGCTATGGTGACCAGCGAGCTGAGACAAGGCGGGACTTTACCTAGAGGGTCTTGTAGATGACCTGGAGCCAGTGGGTTTGGCGACGAGTATGAAGCGAGGGCCAGCCAACGAAAGCGTACAGGTCGCAGTGGTGGTTAGTATATGGGGCTTTGGTGACCAAACGGATGGCACTGTGATAGACTGCATCCAATTTGTTGAGCAGGGTGTTGGAGGCTATTTTGTAAATGACATCGCCAAAGTCGAGGATCGGTAAGATGGTCAGTTTTACGAGGGTATGTTTGGCAGCATGAGTGAAGGATGCTTTGTTGCGAAATAGGAAGCCAATTCTAGATTTAACTTTGGATTTGAGATGTTTTATGTGAGTCTGGAAGGAGAGTTTACAGTCTAACCAGACACCTAGGTATTTGTAGTTGTCCACATATTCTAAGTCTGTGCCGTCCAGAGTAGTGATGCTGGACGGGCGGGCAGGTGCAGGCAGCGATCGGTTGAAGATACATACAGAAAGTATACATACAGTATGCATACTTGAATGAATGTCTGGAATGTCCTCTAAGAGTTAGTGAATCATTAATTGCATGGTGACAGTGTTAGAGAATGTCATAGTTCTATACATGAACTGCTCTACTCCTCTCTCTTCTTGCACTTGCCTAACTGCATTTCACTGCACAGACTTTAATAACAACCCCAGCTGAAGGCTGAAAAACAAGTCTGAAAACGGTTAAACTGTGCTGGGCAAAACACTCCCTTCTCTGTAGTTCAGCTGAACCAACCAAGATAAAAAGACTCAGCTATCTGACAGTTAAACCAACTTGTCATCACTTTTCATGGGAACTTATTGGACTCTGTTTACCCTAGATGACATATAGTGTCATTAAAACGCTTTAGGAAGTATTTCATGATGTTGAGGTGTTGTTTTGCTGTAAACATATTTTACTGGGTGGCTCAACAGGAAGAAAAATAGGACCAAACAAGGCCTTTTAAAGACTTGGGAAAGGGGATGGGGAGAGGGAAATGGACTAGTGAAGAGAAGACAGGGTAGGGAAGTGGTAGAGAGGGCAGTGAGGTAAGAGCATAAATAGGGCTAATGGAGGAGAGAGGCATAAGAGGACCACACTGACAAGGCTAGAGGAGCATTGAGCATAGGTGTTGCCTGGCTCACATGCTTCCTGTTTGTGTCAGGGCCTGGAAGTCCTCTCCTTGTCCCGAGCTTCCTCCTGCTGTGGTGGGGGTCTACACAGCAGCCAGCCCCTTCTGAGATAATTTTCTTGCTTGAAAAAAGGTACTTCCATTTCTGGGGAAGATTTTGTCATCAAGAATTCGTCACCAATGCTTTATAAACAAGTGACAAGATTGTGAGATTCAAGATTCTGACCTTATTGTTACTCAGTATTCAGACAGTTTGGCTGCTATCAGTTTATCTTCAGTAATTTGGGCCTTTCCCTTAAAGTACCAATCCATTGTTAGGTTGTCACACACAAAAACTATTTATAGCGGTTACAGCCTACTGTACTTTTATCCACCAGGCATTGGCAGGATTGAAAGTAATAATCATTTCTGCATGTGTGAGTGAGCAATCGCACAGCCTGCTGAATTACTTAGTATAAAGTGTGCGCGGTCAAGCATTCATCTGTCCTGTCTCCCATTGAAATGCTGCTCCTCTCTCCTTCGGCCATGAAATGTGCATTGATAGGGCTGCCCCATGCAGAGAATAATGCTGGAAACTGGAGCGCTAAATCGTTCCCGTTGCCCGTTAATTGCAGTGGCAAGCCGTCACTAATCTAATGAGCTGTAGTTCATGGGTTGTGCAGTGTTCCTCACTGTTCCTCCTCTCTCTCTGTTCATCCATTGAAAGGGCAGGGGTAATTGTGGACCTCAGTAGATGAATGATGAGTTTGTTTCACACAATAATAGCAGCAGGGGTTTGGGATATGGTTGGGATATGCTGAATAAAGTGGGTCAGAGCAGTTATGAAGTGGACATCTCCCTGAAAATATGTGTGTTTGTTTTGTGTCATTGCATTTTAGGTTTACATTTACATTTTAGTCATTTAGCAGACGCTCTTATCCAGAGCGACTTACAGTAGAGTGCATACATTTTATTACATTTTTTACATACTGAGACAAGGATATCCCTACCGGCCAAACCCTCCCTAACCCGGACGACGCTATGCCAATTGTGCGTCGCCCCACGGACCTCCCGGTTGCGGCCGGCTGCGACAGAGCCTGGGCGCGAACCCAGCCCAGCCTGGGCGCGAACCCAGAGACTCTGGTGGCGCAGCTAGCACTGCGATGCAGTGCCCTAGACCACTGCGCCACCCGGGAGATTTTAGGTTCAATTGTATTTTTATTTAGTTGTAGCATGGGCCATTTTTCAGATGTTAATCTATAGAGGTAGAAACTATAGAGGTCAAACAACAATATTCATAGAGTAGATCAGTTCTGTGGAAGTCAGGTTTTTCACAACAGTGATACTTGAGGGAATGTGAAAAATGTGTACAGATAAGGTGCAGTGAGCAGAGAGAAGGGTGTGTCAGAGAATGTTCCTGGCTGGTTAGAGAATGTGCACCCAGCAGACCCCCTCCCTCCTGCATATTCTGTTACAATGCTCCAGCTCTGACCAGTGGGTGGGGTCGGGAGGGGTGGGACGTGACCATGCCTCTTCAGGGGGCTGCTGTTATACCCCCTCTCAGGGACATTCCTGATTCTCAACACTCTCAGAGGGCCACAACCCCAGACCCAAGACACCCCCAACCTGTAGTCCCAACCCCAGCCTCTAGTACCAGCCCTAGCCCCTAGTTCCATTTCCAGGCTCAACCCCATTCCAAGCTCCAGCACACTCTCATCCCTCAGCCTTGATCCCCTCCACCCTACCCATACAGTCCCTGTTGTATTTTCATTCCTAAATTAATTAGCCCCAGTCCCAAGCCTCAGCCCGTATAGCCCTATCCCATACATCCCCTGACACACTGGCAGCCCCATCCCCCCAGCTTCTAGCCCTTCACTTGAGTGATCCCTGACTGTCTTTATTTTCTCTGTGACTGATTTATTTTTGTGTGTAATCATTGAAGCCATGTGGCCTGGTGAGCACCTCCTCAGGGCTGTTTGAAGGTAAAGAGTCCCACAGGAGGCAGTGTGTTTCCCCAGTTGATGATAGCGCTCTGCTGTGTTCCATTCCCGGCACAGCTGGAAGGTGAGGATTTACTGGGAAGGGAGAGAGGGAGGGAGAAATATAGGGATTGATAGAGGGAAGGGATTTCTCTGGAAATCTACCAGCAAAAGAGAGGAATGGGTGTCATAGCCAAAGTTCAGCACTTTTTGTGTCCATCTGTTTGCTATCATGTTCTTCCCTGTTTGAAGAATTTGTCTTCAAAAAGACTTGGGAGTTAGGACTGCTCAGAATTGTTTAGATGAACTGTGATATGCTGCTGCCTGTAATGTTCTGCCCAGAAATAGTTTTTCACTGGCTCATTGGATGCACACCCATTTTGGTTGCATCTCCTTGCAGAGAGGTGGTTGTTTGTGTGTGTGTAGTGAGAGAAGTTGTTCCCCTGCCATGTGAGGGTCGTGCCTGTGTGAAAGGAGGCTGTGGCCTGAATTCATGGGCCTATTGTTCATCTGCTGCGTCACTGCCTTGCAGAGCTGAGCTGGTGGGGAGGGAGCCTACTGTGCCAAAATGCATGCAAGGCTTTGGGGATTCCAACAAATACCCCCAGGAGTGTGGAGTAGAGGGTCAGTGTGCTCAAGACTGTGATGTACCGCAGCTTTAAGACCAGAGGTAGAAAGCTAAGGATTTAACTCACTCACACCGAGACTTAGGAAATATGTGGTTTCTCCACTCAATAGGCCGTTTGTGTTGGTACATTGCTTTTAAACATCCAACAGAGTAGGGAGTACTGGCAAGTACAGTCAACGTATTTAGCATGGACTTACTGTCCAGTGGCGTAGTCTGCTCAGGTTGCAAGTGGCACTGGTCACTCTCCCACCAGCAGGATCTGACCTCAGCTCTGACATTCAAAGCCCAGTCATTTGACTGTGAGTTTTCCCCAGCCCGACCAGGCATCATGATTCCCCAAGGTCTGGCTTTCGTCCAAGAGTGAAAAGAAGTACTATGCTCAATGTCGGTGTTTTGTCCTACCATAATGACTTTCTGAAGGGTCTTTTGATATTATAATCACTCTGGGTTGGCCTCATATCAACCATTTAAGATCATAATAGAGGCCTCCCGGGTGGTGCAGTGGTCTAAGGCACTGCATCGCAGTGCTAGCTGTGCCACCAGAGACTCTGGGTTCGAGCCCAGGCTCTGTCGCAGCTGGCCGCGACCGGGAGGTCCATGGGGCGACGCACAATTGGCCTAGCGTCGTCCAGGTTAGGAAGGGTTTGGCCGGCGATCCTTGTCTCATCGTGCACTAGCGACTCCTGTGGCGGGCTGGGCGCAGTGCACGCTGACCAGGTCGCCAGTGTTTCCTCTGACACATTGGTGCGGCTGGCTTCCGGGTTGGATGTGCGTTGTGTCAAGAAGCAGTGCGGCTAGGCTGGATTGTGTTTCGGAGGATGCATGGCTCTCGACCTTTGCCTCTCCCTAGTCCGTACGGGAGTTGCAGCGATGAGACAAGACTGTAAATACTACCAATTGGGGAGAAAAAAATAATAGTGGATAGTGTGGACTTTGGCATCCCACTTCCTTCTTTTGAAGCCACTGGCCTTCTGGTGATGTGCTACACAATAATAATGCCACATTCTGTGGAGGCTTGGAGTTTTGTGACAGTAAATGTTAATTCTCTGGTTCCAATTTTTGGACACAAAAGGGCCAGTTTCCCGCAAAGCTCTACTGTGACTGCCTTCTCACTGCACTGGCCTATTTCATTCTCTATTAAACCCAAACACCCCTGAAATCCTATCAATAGAGCCTCCATTTAAAAAGGTTTCTGTTTTCATGTCCTGAAGGACAAGACAAGATTTGATGGCTGGCATCTTATTGTGACTGGAGAGATGCCAGTGCTCCTCAAACAACAAGTTTTAATTTCCACTGCCAATTCTTCTCCCAAGCCGTCACAAACCTGTCTTTACTAGGCAGAGAGAGCGACGCTATTGTTGGAGAGCGACGCTAATGTAATGCATACCTTCTTACTGCTTCTTGCGGCTTATTCATTGCCAGAGAAGAGCTTGAGTGATCTGTGGTGCTATTTATTTTCCTTGAAGACAGAATACATGGTGTTGAATACCGTTAACTTGATATCACACAGGATATGACCCGTTCCTGGAAGGACCTTGGTCATCTTTGTGCTTCTATTTAGTCACGATTGCCTATCTCGACTTCCCCTCTTATCCCATGTTTACTTTCCATTGGGGAGAGCACATGAATGGAAGTCATTTGAAAACAGGACCATAATGCTATGAGGCTGCATCAACCTTGGCTCACAGTACCCTCTAACTAAGGTAGACTGAAGTAAACAATTATAAATGATGTGATGTTGAGCGTTGATTTTATTCACTTGTGGTTGTGGCCAGTATATGTCTGTTTGAATGATGTCACCACCAGTGTGTTGTTGCAACTGGGGTAGAGGGATATCCTGTGTTTCTCTGCATCCTGGCCTGGGTCCTAGGTTAGGTAGGGGGAACACTCTGCCCCTCAGCTCCTAACTAAAGCCTTTCTGTCAGGGATGCTGCTGGGACATTATAGCAACTTGACAATGTGTCAGCTCAATCAAAGAAGTGTTGCTTTGTACCTTTCCCAAGGCCATGGTAGAGCAGAGGGAGCAGAACACTGTGCTCCACTATAGTTACTTATTTTTGATTTACTGTAATCTTACACTGTGAGTTTTACTGTCTGAAATAGGTATTATTTCTAAAACCTTGTGAATGCTTCATGCCCACAACAGTGCACTCATATAAAAGGTTGTGTTCACTGTTGTGAATGCATGTGATAGTAAACACATAAAATGTGTTTAGGGGTGTGTCAGGACTTTTACTTTAATCTCTGTAGTATAGATGACACCAGTTTGTCTGTGACAACCAATCAGAGGGTATGCTACTCACTGACAAGGGCATGAGTACACCACTATCTTTATTTTCAGGATTTGTTTAAAGATAAACATTTTGATTCAGTTATGAGTCAGATTAGACTTTTTTGATGCATTGTGGATTTAGAGTGGATTAACTGTCTTGTCATTTTAAAAAGTGATATTTATGTGCCTATAAATGTGAATAGAGGGGGGGGGGGGGGCCTGCTGGGTGTGGGATTACCCTGGCAGGTTTCTTATGGACCGTAATTGGTGCAGGAATATCAGCAAACTCCATTGTTTGTTCCCTGGGCTCCAAAGCAGATTCAGCAGGGGTTTGTGTGTGTTCTGAGCTCACACACTGGGCCATGCATACTTCACTGCATTGTTAGCGCCACTCTTTTTACTGGCCGCACAATGGTAGTTAATGCCGGACTATAGACAAACAGTTTAAGAGTGCACAAGACAGCCCTTGAAATCAAACACCCAAATTGTTAATTTTGAGGCTTTGTAACAGTCTGAGTGAGTACAAAATGGCAAACACAAGGAACAATGATCACCAGGGCACCCTGTGAATTTCCACCACCCATGGGTCTTTCTCCACCTCGCCCTCTGAGTGTTAGTGCCCAGACTGGACTCTCAAAGAGCCCAGGGTGGGAAATGGGACAGTGAAAGAGGGGGTGAGGGGATGTTTGTATGAGAAAAAACTGAGAACTCAACTCAACAACATTTTCTGTATGTTCCCCTCCCCCTCAACCTGCCCTCTACCCTCTACCCACAGCCCCAGTTGATTACATTTTGAATACAGAGATGATACTACAATCTTCACATATTCCAGCTAAGTAGGCTAAGTGACCTGTAAAACAGTGATGTTTTTCACAAGCTTCTACCCCCTGCTGTCCTTGGATTCTGTACAGTTCTAGACAGGTGAAAGATGCCTAATGTTTTGAAAGAGATAAGACTGCCTTCGTTGATACATTTTAAGGATGTTTTTTTGTGTGGGAATATCCTCGTCTGGGTTACAGGTAATTCCAGTGACACCTGCATATCAGTGAGTCTGTGTACTTGCAGGCTCCTCCTGTGCCCCAGCTGACCCAGGCAGGGATAAGGGTGTCGGGGAGGGGAACAGGCCCAACAGGCCTCAGTGGGTCCTGGAGGTGGTATGGTTAATGATCTGTCTTCTCTGCTCTCCCCTCCACTGCGTGACCTTAACCCCTCGCCTCCCACCCTCCGCTCAAACACTGGAACACCAAGCCTCAGTGACCAATGAGGGTCCTCCACCTCACCCAGTGGTGAGGGGATGTGTGAGGGGGCGAGGTGGTCGGACTTTGGACTCTTTCAGCTCTGTGGACAGATAATGAGTCACTACAGGGACCATAGTACAGTGGTTCTAATGACAGATGAGGGGATTCAAGCACATTCCCAAGCACTAAGTCAGATAGCTTCCTTTTAAGACACATATTTAGTAAGACATCTGTATCTTAACCTATGACTGCTAATCACCGGTCTTGTAATTGAAGTAGTTTCATGTCATTAGCTGTCTGCTATTTATCATGCTGTTTCATTAGTGAATGGTTTTCACTCTCCACTGAGTGAGTCAGCGTTGGTGCTCACCTGGAGCACAGTGTTTGTGTGTCTTTGTGTGTGTGTGTGTGTGTGTGTGTGTGTGTGTGTGTGTGTGTGTGTGTGTGTGTGTGTGTGTGTGTGTGTGTGTGTGTGTGTGTGTGTGTGTGTGTGTGTGTGTGTGTGTGTGTGTGTGTGTGTGAGAGAGAAACAGATGCGTCTGTGTGCGTGCGTCAGGTGTGAGTGGAGTATGTGACTGGTACGTGCGTCAGGTGTGTGCAGTGTGTGTGTATACACAGGCTTCTATTGGACCTGTCCAGTGAGAGGTGCCTATCTGCCTGCCTGCTTGTCCAGGTGAGGCTAAGGGGAATTGAACCACAGTGTGTTAATCTGCACCGTTTGCCTCTAATCCCCCTGGGAGCAGACATTCCTCCTCATAATGAACAGTCCCTCCCTGCCTGCATACTGTATAACATGAATGGGGAGAAAACTGATAGCCTATATTATAAACTGGGTGGTTCAAGCTCTGAATGCTGATTGGCTGTATACCACGGGTATGACAAAACTTGTATTTTTACTGTTCTAATTACGTTGGTAACCAGTTTATAATAGCAATAAGGCACGTCAGGGGTTTGTGATATATGGCCAATATACCACGACTAAGGGCTATATCCAGGCACTCCGCATTGCATCGTGCTTAAGAACAGCCCTTAGCCGTGGTATATTGGCCATATACCACACTCCCTCGTGCATTATTGCTTAAATATCACCTGTGTTTACAGAATCATATTTAGTCAATTAAATATAGGCCCAGTACTGTAACGAGAAAGGCCAGGAGCCACGTGATCTGACCAGGAAAAACTCTGGGCCTTGGGTATAACTTTTATCTAGGGCTTCCAGTTTTTCCTGGTTAGGGAAAATCCTGGCCCTTTGTATCAGTAATGAACCCCATATGAATGTAAGTTCCTGGTTGTTTCTGTGGAGGCGTGCAGCACGGGCATTTCTCACTGTAGTAAACAGAACAAGAAACTGTCAAACCTGTTGTCTGGTATTCTGTCAAGCATAGCCTCATTTCCAGATATTCTCGTTTCTGAACAAATATGTGGGAGCCTGGCTGCTACAATATCTTCTTAAACTGTCACTTTCAGGATATAAAGTAAATCCCTCTCTGACAGCGTCATCACAGCAAAACCTGCTATCTGTTTTTCTATGCAAAACTTAATGCGGGCCTAGATAGAGTACTGTGTGTTGTCAGCTGAGAGGTTACATGAAGTCAGAATTCAGGTTTCCCAGAGTGCATTGACTGCTCTCCCTTAGGACAGCAGCAGCCCAGACAGGCTAGCCAGGGCAGGCTCTCCATTGATAAAACTGGGCAGAGGCAAAGCACACAGGGACCTCCTTTCACACTGTCCTGCCACAGCAGCCAAGTTCATACCAAGACAGGCTGCCACCAACAGTGGGTCATCTAATTATGGAATTTGATCATGTTTAGTGACAAGCGGTGAACAAGCGAGAGCCATAAGGCTTAAGCAGCAGCCCCACAACTGTACAACTCTGGCAGGTAAAGCCATTGAGACATTGGTGTTGGTCATGCTCAGGGGACTCAGAATGAAGTGAGCAGATTTACTGGACTGGACCATTTACCTCAATCTCCCCAGCCTTTTGCGGGTGAGCTTGTTATGAAGGAATTGTTTTGGGAGTCTCTTTGCGGAGGAGTTGTGAAGGAATTTGAGTTGCCTTGTAAATAAGACCGTAGACTTTTGTTTTTAACCAGTTGTCAAGCCAGTATCGCGTCCTTTTCTGTGCAACGTTGCATCTTTCGACCCTGTATTTACTTTGCACTGACCCTTCTGTCGGCTCTCCAGAGCAGTGCTGCAGTGGGCAAGGAGAAGGCTGAAGTGGAGGCAGCCAAGGGGGCAGTGGAGGGCCAGGCGGGACGTCTTAGCCAGGAGGCCGAGAAGCTGAGAAAGCGGGCACATGAGCTGGAGAACGAAGTGGCCAAACTCAACCGCATCATCGATGATGCCAAGCTACAGGAGAGCAAGCTGGGGGACAGAGTCGGCCGGCTTGAGGTGAGGAATAGAGAAACCTTATTTACTGTAACTATAGCAACGGTCATAGAAATTGTTAAAAACTTTTTTTAACAATTTGCATAAATGCAACTGTTGGTCAATGGATGAAGATACTCCAAACTTTTATAATTTGTATAATCCATTAGATGTTGACTGAATTATAGTGCATAAAACATTTACTGGCATGGACAAATAATGAATGGAGTTCAGAGATTTTGGTTGGAATTCAGGTATAAAATGTATTGCCAAACACTTGCTCTGTCTACTCTATACCCTTGGATTAAAAATCAACACGCATGGCTCTAGATTACACCTATCTAAACATACTTTACATTGTTTGCGAGATCAGACATAATATCACTATAATCCGAGTGTTCAATTTCAGAAGTGGCTTTCATTTCAGAGCATGTAATTTGTTAACATTTCAACTGTATTAAATTATTTTTTTCTTAGCTTTAGTGTTCTTATAGATGCAACGGAAAGACAATGTATTCCATTCAGCCCATTTCAGACGTTACCGGAGTGTGTTTGACAGGTCATTACAAACATTTCTGCGGTCGTAACGTTAACCAATAAAACAAATAGGCACAAGCAAAGTATGAAAGAGTCATAGGAGTAAAATGAAAGCAATCAATCCAGCAAGATTTAAGTTACAAGTGGATTTTGCATCTCTCAAACACAGGAAATAGATGGCTGAAAAAGACAGATCCTCGGGTGTAACATGAGCTGCTAGTTATATAAAGGAGAGCCACTGTAAACTGCACAGGAGTGTCAATCAGATTGACAGTAATAAAACTTTTCACATTGAAGATCAGATCTGTTACCTATTGTCTTATGCTGGTGTGTGCATATGTGTATGTGTAAACTCACAGATAGAGAAGAGGCAGCTGGAAGAGTCTTTGGAAGAAATCAAGGAGCAGGAGGAGGAGATGTCACGTGCCAACCGTGCTCTGACCACAAGGTTAGAGGATGTACAGGTAAGATTGACCAGGCTTTGACCACATGGTTAGAGGATGTACAGGTAAGATTGACCAGGCTTTGACCACACGGTTAGAGGATGTACAGGTAAGATTGACCAGGCTTTGACCACACGGTTAGAGGATGTACAGGTAAGATTGACCAGGCTTTGACCACATGGTTAGAGGATGTACAGGTAAGATTGACCAGGCTTTGACCACACGGTTAGAGGATGTACAGGTAAGATTGACCAGGCTTTGACCACACGGTTAGAGGATGTACAGGTAAGATTGACCAGGCTTTGACCACACGGTTAGAGGATGTACAGGTAAGATTGACCAGGCTTTGACCACATGGTTAGGGGATGTACAGGTAAGATTGACCAGGCTTTGACCACACGGTTATCGGATGTACAGGTAAGATTGACCAGGCTTTGACCACATGGTTAGAGGATGTACAGGTAAGATTGACCAGGCTTTGACTCCATGGTTAGAGGATGTACAGGTAAGATTGACCAGGCTTTGACTACACGGTTAGAGGATGTACAGGTAAGATTGACCAGGCTTTGACTACACGGTTAGAGGATGTACAGGTAAGATTGACCAGGCTTTGACTACACGGTTAGAGGATGTACAGGTAAGATTGACCAGGCTTTGACCACACGGTTAGAGGATGTACAGGTAAGATTGACCAGGCTTTGACCACACGGTTAGAGGATGTACAGGTAAGATTGACCAGGCTTTGACCACCCGGTTAGAGGATGTACAGGTAAGATTGACCAGGCTTTGACCACACGGTGTCACACCCTGGCCTTAGTTATCTTTGTTTTCATTATTATTTTAGTTAGGTCAGGGTGTGACATGGTGAATGTATGTGTTTTTGTAGTGTCTAGGGTGGTTGTAAGGTTAGGGGGTTTATTAGAGTAGTTGGGTTTATGTTTAGTATAGAAGTCTAGCTGTGTCTATGGTTGCCTGAAGGGTTCTCAATCAGAGACAGATGTCATTAATTGTCTCTGATTGGGAGCCATATTTAAGGCAGCCATAGGCACTAGGGTTTTGTGGGTAATTGTCTGTGTCTATGTGTAGTGTTTGTGTCAGCACTATCTAGATTGATAGCTTCACGGTCGTCTGTTTGTTGTTTTGTTTCGTTTTCCTTCTGATAATAAAGAGAAGATGTATTTTTCACGCGCTGCGCCTTGGTCCTCTCTCTCTCCTAAAGACGATCGTGACAGAATTACCCACCAAACCCGGATCAAGCAGCGTGACAAGCGGCAACAGGATCAAGGCATCAAGGATTCATGGACATGGGATGAGATATTAGATGGAAAGGGACCTTGGGCACAACCGGGAGAATATCGCCTCCCTCGTGAAGAGCTGGAGGCAGCGAAAGCCGAGAGGAGGCGATATGAGGAGGCAGCACGGAGGCAAGGCTGGAAGCCCGTGAGTACTACCCAAAAATTTCTTGGGGGGGGGGCTAAGAGGTAGTGGGCCGAGGGCAGGTAGGAGACCTGCGCCCACTTCCCAGGCTAACCGTGGAGAGCGGGAGTACGGGCGGACACCGTGTTACGCAATAGAGCGCACGGTGTCTCCTGTACGTGTTCATAGCCCGGTGCGGGTTATTCCACCTCCCCGCACTGGTAGGGCTAGATTGGGCATTGAGCCAGGTGCCATGATGCCGGCTCAACGCGTCTGGTCTCCAGTGCGTCTCCTCGGGCCGGCATACATGGCACCAGCCTTACGCATGGTGTCCCCGGTTCGCCTACATAGCCCGGTGCGGGTTATTCCACCTCCCCGCACTGGTCGGGCGACGGGGAGCATTCAACCAGGTAAGGTTGGGCAGGCTCGGTGTTCAAGGGAACCAGTACGCCTGCACGGTCCGGTATTTCCGGCGCCACCTCCCCGCCCCAGTCCAGTACCACCAGTGCCTCCTCCACGCACTAGCCCTATGGTGCGTGTCTCCAGCCCTTTACCACCAGTGCCTACACCACGCACCAAGCCTCCTGTGTGTCCCCAGAGTCCTGTGCGTCCTGTTGCTGCTCCCCGCACTAGCCCTGAGATGCGTGTCCCCAGTCCGGTACCACCAGTTCCGGCACCACGCACTAGGCCTAATGTGCGCTCCCAGGGTCCAGTATGCCCTGTTCCTTCTCCCCGCACTAGCCTGAAGGTGCGTGTCCTTAGCCCGGTGACTCCAGTTCCGGCACCACGCACCAGGCCTACAGTGCGCCTCATCCGGCCAGAGCCATCCGTCTGCCCAGTGCCATCTGAGCCATCCGTCTCCCCAGCGCCATCTGAACCATCCGTCTCCCCAGCGCCATCTGAGCCATCCGTCTGCCCAGTGCCGTCTGAGCCATCCGTCTGTCCCGAGCCATTAGAGCCGCCCGTCTGTCCCGAGCCGTCAGAGCCGTTAGTCAGTCAGGAGCCGCTAGAGCCATTCGTCAGTCAGGATCTGCCAGAGCCGCCAACCAGACAGGATCTGCCAGAGCCGCCAACCAGACAGGATCTGCCAGAGCCGCCAACCAGACAGGATCCGCCAGAGCCGCCAACCAGACAGGATCCGCCAGAGCCGCCAACCAGACAGGATCCGCCAGAGCCGCCAACCAGACAGGATCCGCCAGAGCCGCCAACCAGACAGGATCCGCCAGAGCCGCCAACCAGACAGGATCCGCCAGAGCCGTCAGCCAGCCATGAGCAGCCAGATCCGTCAGCCAGCCATGAGCAGCCAGATCCGTCAGCCAGCCATGAGCAGCCAGATCCGTCAGCCAGCCATGAGCAGCCAGATCCGTCAGCCAGCCATGAGCAGCCAGATCCGTCAGCCAGCCATGAGCAGCCAGATCCGTCAGCCAGCCATGAGCAGCCAGATCCGTCAGCCAGCCATGAGCAGCCATATCCGTCAGCCAGCCATGAGCCGTCTAGCCAGGATCCGCCAGAGCCAGCCAGCCAGGATCCGCCAGCCAGCCAGGATCCGCCAGAGCCAGCCAGCCAGGATCCGCCCTTCAGTCCGGTGCTGCCCCTTATCCTGGTGCTGCCCCTTATCCTGGTGCTGCCCCTTATCCTGGTGCTGCCCCTTATCCTGGTGCTGCCCCTTATCCTGGTGCTGCCCCTTATCCTGGTGCTGCCCCTTAGTCCGGTGCTGCCCCTTAGTCCGGTGCTGCCCCTTAATCCAGTGGGGTTAAGTTGGCGGGTGGTCAGTTGGAGGAGGCTACGAAAGCGGGTAGTGACTATGGTGGGGTGGGGACCACGACCAGTACCAGAGCCGCCACCGTGGACAGACGCCCACCCAGACCCTCCCCTAGACTTTATGCTGGTGCGCCCGGAGTTCGCACCTTAAGGGGGGGGTTATGTCACACCCTGGCCTTAGTTATCTTTGTTTTCATTATTATTTTAGTTAGGTCAGGGTGTGACATGGTGAATGTATGTGTTTTTGTAGTGTCTAGGGTGGTTGTAAGGTTAGGGGGTTTATTAGAGTAGTTGGGTTTATGTTTAGTATAGAAGTCTAGCTGTGTCTATGGTTGCCTGAAGGGTTCTCAATCAGAGACAGATGTCATTAATTGTCTCTGATTGGGAGCCATATTTAAGGCAGCCATAGGCACTAGGGTTTTGTGGGTAATTGTCTGTGTCTATGTGTAGTGTTTGTGTCAGCACTATCTAGATTGATAGCTTCACGGTCGTCTGTTTGTTGTTTTGTTTCGTTTTCCTTCTGATAATAAAGAGAAGATGTATTTTTCACGCGCTGCGCCTTGGTCCTCTCTCTCTCCTAAAGACGATCGTGACACACGGTTAGAGGATGTACAGGTAAGATTGACCAGGCTTTGACCACATGGTTAGAGGATGTACAGGTAAGATTGACCAGGCTTTGACTACACGGTTAGAGGATGTACAGGTAAGATTGACCAGGCTTTGACCACATGGTTAGAGGATGTACAGGTAAGATTGACCAGGCTTTGACTACACGGTTAGAGGATGTACAGGTAAGATTGACCAGGCTTTGACCACAAGCTCGGGTGAATTAACTGATGAGAATAATAAAGCATAAGTGCTGGTCCTCCTTACCATTCTGACATATCTTTCTAAACTCTTTCTGTTCCAGAGGAACTTGACCAAGCTGAACCATGACCACAGAGAGCTGGAGGAGAGGCTGAAGGAGGAGAGGAGTCAAAAAGAACAGTTCAAGAACACTAAGAATGAGATAGAGGACGAGAGGAGTCTGCTGGACCGCACAGTGGAGAAACTACAGAGGGAGGTGAGTGGACCAACTAAAGGCCTTCGGACATCCTTGCTTTAGTCAATCAAATATCACACCACAGGGATGTGTCAGTGTGTGCATGCATGTCTGTTTGTTAGCAAGGCTAACTCTACCTTCTCCCTGTAGATGAGTGAGATTGTGGAGGCCTCTCAGTCGTCCACCCAGGAGCTGCAGGAGCAGATAGACGTGTACAAGGAGAAGAACCGTCGGGAGCTGGCTGAGCTTCAGAGACAGCTGAGGGAACGGGGTGTGGAGCTGGACAAGTCCTGCCTGGCTGCTAAGTCCCTGCAGGAGGAGGTGGGTTGGCCAGTGCTCCCCATGACAATGGAGAATGACCTATTGTCCTGACTCAGTTTGTTGTAAACCCCCACTCAGGGTTTGTACAGTGAGGTCATGGCTTTGGAATGTGTGTCCTCTCCCCTCTTATGCTTCCCCTTTGCCCTGAACTGGACCAGAAGGTCACAGCTGTAGAGATGCCTGGTGGCCTGGTGGTATTACAGGGCTGAATAGGTTAGATAATGTATATTTTATTTTCATAGATATCTGTGGTTTAGCATGAAGAGTTGGAGCTCTGGAGGGTGGGAAGAGAAATCTGAATCATTGTTTTTCTATAGGTGAAGCATCAAAATGTTTCAGCGATCTAGAACTTCAGACACTAGGATGCATTTATGAACCTCTTTTAATTTAACAAAATATTAAAGTATTAGCTGTGACTTTATCTTACATTACATCCATTGTTCTCATACATTAAGGGAGTTGTAGCTAGGTAGGCTTATGGAATTTGGAGTGCGCCTCTATAAAGTTCTTCATGGCATTTTGCCTCAATTGAGGAATTCTCCAGCTAATGTTTTTATAATTACTATGGTTCATTTTCACAATCTAGCTATAACCCCTTAGTAGCTGTGGTCTGCCCCACATAATGTTGTTATAACCCAGGGCCAGTGCTCATTGGGTATGGTTTGACCTACTAAACACTTTGGAATGTTTTTGTTGAATATGGGATAAGCATTGCTTATTTGATCTAATAATGCCCTCCCTCATTGTGTGTCTAACCCCTGCAGAATGTCATTAAAGAAAACCTATTTCCTACAGTAGGTTAAAGACAGGTGGCCAGACTCAGTCCAACACAGTTCAAACTCCATTGGAATTGTGCTCACTTTTTCCATGGAAATGTGTCAGTTTCACAGAAGAGAGAGGCCTTGCTGCTAAGGGTTCATCTTTGTGTTGTAGTCTACCCAGTGTAATGTAGTCTACCCAGTGTAATGTAGTCTACCCAGTGTAATGTAGTCTACCCAGTGTAATGTAGTCTACTCAGTGTAATGTATATGCACAGATGGGATATGCTGATGTATCTTTGTCCAGCTGGTCTACAGGAAGAGGGGGATGTAGTGTCATTGTTGTGAGAGCTGGAATGACTGATCACACATCCTCCTCTCCTCCCCGCTGATCCATACAGTCCTCTAAGGCCTGGTGATGAGGTCACTTTCATCTGCTTCAGATCTCCAGTCTGTCCCAACCCCCACATCTATCTTATAAGCATGCCCATTAAGACCTGCTAAAGACAAATGTATTTTCTTCTTTCATCTTCTTCACTCACCAGGCTAGTGTTTGCGAAAGTTTCTCTTAAGTCACTATTGTTAAAGGAACAGATGGCATGTTGTGGCCACTGCTGAAATTGCATTGCTAAAGCAAACATGACAGGTAGGGATGTTACTGTAACAGTATGACACGTGTGGTTTATTTGTTCGCTGTGCCGTACTGGTAAATGAGTAGGAGGCATTCACAAAACCTGTTGTTCATTCCCATTCTGTTTAAAAAGTATGTGTGGTGTGTGTCCTGCAGCTGAGCCATGTGGAAGAAGACCTGAGGCAGTGTAAGAGGGAGAGGGATGATGCGGTCCTCAAGGAGAAGGCCCTGGATCAGAAAGTCTACCACCTGGAGGTGGAGGCAGAGATCAAAGCCCACTCCAAGGATGACAAAATCCGACAGGTGAAACTCATGGAGGTATGGAGGAATATCTTTATTAATTTCACATGGTCTCTAAATTATACACTTTATACATGTGTTCATGGAGACTTTCTTCTGCCATTTAAAGTGTCAGACTTTTTGTGCTGTATTAATTGGTTATCTTTGAGTCTTCAGTCTATGCTAGTCCTTCCATTTCGTCTCTGTTTGTACTCCAGTCCTGAGGAAGGAACAGTTCCCAGCTAGCACATAATGTTCTGAGAACCATGTTTCTCAGAGCTGGTGAGAGCAGGGTTGTCCTATGGTTATTTTGCATACAACCTTCCCACAACTTTCTGGGAATGGTGCAGGATAGTTGATTGGTTTTAGAACATTCTTAGCACATTTAAGGAACTTGACAAGATAACATTATTTTCTTGGTATTTCATTACTTTAACAGAATGTTTCCTAAAGGTTCAAACATGGTTACATTTAGTAAAAATGCCCGTAATGTCCTAGGAACGTTCTCCAACTGGTTTGACATTGGGCATATTCTCAAATAGTTCAGAGAACGTTAAGAAACTATGTTGTTCTGTGGGTATTTCAGTACTTGCTGAGTCGACTAATTCCATTGATAGAGAACAGAAGATTATTGAAGTTTGAGAGATAAGCAGCATGTTATTATGCACATCTGGTTAAAATAGTATGCACGTGTTCAGTGCGTGATATTGGAAATATGTATCTGATTGGATGCGCATAGCTTAATTGGCAGGCCCTCATTGGTTGTTGGCCAGGGTATTCAAGTGTGCTACCTTTGAGCGGGTGCAGATGGACTCAGCTTGGAACCGGCTATGCTTTATCCGCTGTCATGTTGGAAATAAACCGTTTCCATTATGTTAATGCTTTATACTCTCTAGTTTCTCTTTGCAATATCTAAAAAGAACCTCCTTCCTTTAACCAGGGATGCAACAATTTATAGGTTTGAATCTCACTGATGCCGTGTCACAATAAAAGATTAAATGCCTAAGGAAATTAATTTCTATGTGTCCTATCTATGCTTGGAGATAAAGGGTTCAAGCAAAATTAGATAGCAGTATTATTAAAAGTGTTATTAAACGATTCAGTGAACATTTTAATGAAATTATTCAAAAACCTCCAAATAACCTAGAAATTCCTTTCTCAGACCGTTAATAAAACCTCCTAGGAAAGCATTCAAGGAACCAGAGTAAAACATTCTCAGGACCTCCCTGCAACCAAAAAATGCACGTTCCCAGAACAGGCAACATTTTTACTTCTGTTCTCAGAACATGTAAAAAAAAAAATGTTTTACCGGTCAGGAAATGTATAGCTTCCCATAACCAATGTGAAATCAAAAACATACAATCCCACAACTTCCAAGGAACAAAATGTGCTAGCTGGGTTCTTTCCTGAGTTTGTTATAGACAGAAGTCATGTGTACTGCAGGCCTCTGCTGTTGACGGTGGTGTGATGGCAAAACACTGCAGAAGGAAATCTAAAGCTGTCATTCAGAAAAGCAACCCCATGTTTATAGCAAGGTCAAATAATAATGTCATTGTTATTACCATTGTCAATGTTGATGCTGTGTACTGCAGGACAGGATCAATCAGCTGGAGCTGGATCTGGATGAGGAAAAGCAAAGTGGAGACCTGCTGATTGTCAGGATAGACCGAGGCAGAGAACAGGTGAGTCCCTTACCACTATCCCTGACTGACCGCTCTAACTGACCTCCAGTCAGTGGGGCATTCTAACATTCATTAATCATGGTTCACCAAGGTCATTCACCAATTTGTCTCTGACTCTCCTGTGACCGGGAGTCACACTCCTAAACTCCATTAACTTCCTTATCATCTGCAAAAGACAGAAAGCATTTCAAGTACAGTCATTCCAGAGCAGCTTGGCATAATACATCTAAGCTTACACCCTGTATCAGTTATTTGTGCTTGTCTGCCATCCCCTCCTGCCATTGACAGCTCAAATACCCACACACACAGACCTACACACCGAGCCATTCTTTATTGCGTGTGTGTGTGTGGGCCCCCCCCCCCCCCGTATGGAACAGCTCCCCAAAAATCCCACTATCCCAGTTAATTTGTGTTCTAGAGAGCAGAGGGGTTATTGCCATGTAAGAGGATCTTGCATAATCGTTCAGTTTGGCAGGCTGCCTGCTCGGTGTAAAAGCGCCAATCCAATTTTCATGCATCAGTCACAAAAGACCCCTTTTAATGCACCACCTCAGCCAAAATATGCACACTGCCAAATGTATCGAGTTTATGGCTATGGAGTTCACTTAGCTGTGACTGCGTCTCAGGGACAAATCCATTTCTTGTGGCTGATCATAGTTCTCACATCCTGAGGGAGTCAGACCTCAACACTGCACCTTTCCTTCCCCTCTGATAAACCTGCTGATGTAGCCATTATAAACTCAGATTGAGATAAGAGTACATGCTTCCTGAAGAAAGAGTTGTTGTCAGAAAGGGTTGCTAACTCAAATCAGGAGACTGTTGGTTCGGTGCTTTTTCATGAGCAAGTGACATTATTCCAGATACAATTCATGTACAGGACAAGCTTTTTACTCTAGGATGTATTTTGTATTATTCAACACGTGCTAAGGGCATTTACCTCCAAGGATCTACCCTGTTGCAATACCTCTGCAATTCACTGTGCTCTCATTGATTTACATCATGCAATCATGATGCATGCTTCATGTTTAACAAAGATAGGACTAGTTATTTTACGGTCAGGTTCATTGTCCCGCAATGGTAAGATTAAAGGGCTAAGTCTGCACAGTCCTCCAACCTTGAAATGGATGAAAACGTAAAGACCTGAACAAAAGTATGAGAGGCCTAAAAGGAGTGAACAAGTACTTACATTTCCTTAAAGGCAAGAAACTCCTGGCACAGAGAAAAGAGTAGCACTAGACAAAGTGGCATTACCGCAACACTGGGCCAAGGTGAGTTGCCAAGGCAACAGTGGCGTGGTGTACAGTCATAGGGAAGTGGATGGGGTTAGGATAGGAGGATGTGGTGGTTGGGGGGAGAGGGGGACGGAGAGAGTGGGGTCTGCATGGCCATGATGGCTGGAAGTGAAGGGGGGCGGGGGCGGCAGGAAGAACACCTGCGTCTCTCCTGGCACCAGGTGCTCTTCTCCTGTCTAAATGAGAGTAATCTCTCCTCTCTCCTCCCGCCGTCTCTCACAAAGCAGATTAGTGTCTGCTGTCTGTTCCAGTCTGCTGAATCAGCTCCCTCAAGCACTGCACCGGGCACACCAGTTATGTGGCCCATCGTTCATCAGAGCAGCCCACTGTCACACACTAATTGGCATAAAATATCACCCATACTAAGCTCCCCTTGCAAAAAAATGTGTCGATTAGTTGTCTTTTTTCCATCCTCATCTGTATTCCCTTCTCTTGAACTAGTCTCTCTCTCACTCTCTCACTCTCTCACTCTCTCACTCTCTCACTCTCTCACTCTCTCACTCTCTCACTCTCTCACTCACACAATGAAGTAGTTTGAGTTTGTAATCCTAACTAATTAAAGCAAACCAACCAGGAGTCAAAGGTTGTTTATTATTCTTGGTTGCTAATCTTTCACAGAAATAGTCAAGCTTAAAAGCTAACATTTACATTTTTCTCTGTCTGGCTTTTGGAAGAAGTTCAACTCCCTGAGGAATTGTGGGGCTTAAGTGCATTCCTAGCACTAGCTATGATAGGTTCATCTAAATATGACTGATTTATTACTCTGAGTCTATCTGAATGTAGATTACTGAGAGCTGACGTGAGATCAGTTCAGGGGAATGCAACCAAATAAGAATATCCAAACCCCCAATTAGCTACAGGAAGGCTCTTTCCACCTTGAGTAAGACACTACAACAACTGCACACCTACACATATAGGAAGGGTTCTTCCTACCGACACACAAGCAGCCTCTCATAATAATTGTGTTCTCAGAGTGTGTAACCATTGCGATGACAGTCCTCTCCGCTCTGGTTGACAGGTAGAGCAGATGAGGAATGAACTCCTGCAGGAGAGGGCTGACAGACAGGACCTGGAGTGTGACAAGATGACCTTGGAGAGACAGGTACACACTGCCCTGTTCTGCCCACTCCTTCCTCCCTTCCTGTCTGGGGGGAAACAACAGCAGTCTATCTGTGAAAAGTCCATTAGGCTCATACCAAAACATGCACTCATCTAATCCATCTCTGTCTTTTATCTTTCCTTCTCTGTCTCCATCTCTATAGTCTCCTGCTCTGAAAATGGTCTTGTTGATCAAAACATTAGCTAAATGAAGTAGAATTAAGACTGTGTATCAAAGTTGTTTCTCACACTGTTTCTAACAGAACAAGGACCTGAAGAGCAGAATAGCCCATCTGGAGGGCTCCCAGAAGTCTAACAAGGAGGGCCTGGTGAGCCAGCTGGACAGCCGGATCCAGGAGCTGGAGGAGAGGCTGGAGGGAGAGGAGCGGTACGGTTAGGGTTGGGGTTGGTTTGGGTTCCTAGCGAGAGATGGGGTTGGGGTAGAGATGGGATCCTAGGGAGAGGTGGGGTTGGGGTAGGGGTTGGAGGGAGAAGAGAGGTCCTGATATAGGGACCAGTGCTGCCTACAGACTCATTACAGAAGCTGTCTGGCTCTCATAGTTAAGTAGGTCACATTGCACTTAACCTTGGTTCATTGGGTTGGTTAGTTTAGTTTTACATTCTTAGGTCATACTGTGTACTATGTGTAGATGTATGCAGTATGTGGCATATGGCAAATTACCTTGTGGTTTCCAGAGCGTTCTATGTACTGCTACAGTATGTGACATGTAGCAGATCGGTAGTCTTACCCATGATGCTGTGTTTTCTAGGGACCGTGCCAACCTGCAGCTGGTGAACCGGAAGCTGGAGAGGAAGGTGAAGGAGATGATGATGCAAGTTGATGAAGAGCACCACTCACTGCAGGATCAGAAGGACCAGGTCAGGATGCAACATGCACATATATATACACACACACACACACACACACACACACACAGTCGTGTTTAACACATACACACACACACACACACACACAGTCGTGTTTAACACAT
The DNA here is from genome assembly GCF_016432855.1 of Salvelinus namaycush. NCBI lineage: Eukaryota > Metazoa > Chordata > Actinopteri > Salmoniformes > Salmonidae > Salvelinus > Salvelinus namaycush. The sequence continues at coordinate 64,713,338 of NC_052307.1, read as the reverse complement.
ACACACACACACACACACACACACACAGCTGTTTTAACCCTCTGTGTTCCTCTTGCAGCTGAACCTGCGTCTGAAGGCCCTGAAGAGGCAGATGGACGAGGCGGAGGAGGAGATTGACCGGCTGGAACACGGCAAGAAGAAGCTGCAGAGAGACCTGGATGAACAGCAGGAGGCCAACGAGCAGCTCCAGAGCCAGCTCAAATCCCTGCGCAGCGAGATGAGGTAAAAATGCTAAATACACAAGGCTAACAGAAGACGCTAAGAACATGCTCATTCGGCTTTGGTATTTGTTCACCTAGTTAATTGTAATGCAGCTCTAGCCAGCTGAAGCTAACAGCATGCACCAAGAGATTCCACAGTGTAAAGCACATGCTTATGAAGTTTCACAGGGGCACGCACATTATGTAAACCCACTGTAAAACATCTGAACATATTCCCTACCACTGCTCTAGGGTATTACTCACACCTTCCTGAGCAATGTAGTCTAACACGAACATATTAAAATGCAATGTGTGTAGGCTTTAGCCCACTTTCTCTCAAACTGTAACTCTTTCATACTGTGTAAACTACCTTACCCAGCCCTCCACCCAGAATAACACTAGTTTCCCCTCCGTGAAGGCGTAAGACCAACTCTGCTCCTCTGGACGACGATGATGAGGATGACATTAGCACGGACGGAGAGACCTACTTCCGCTCTTCATCTGGCTATAAACGCTCTTCTAGCCAAGACAACATCATATCAACATTCTCTTTGTGAACCAACACAATGAAGAGAATGTTATTAAAACTACAGAAGGACCAAGTGGACTGACTCCTATTCAGAGAGACCACTTTCAGGTCACAATGTGCTTTTGGAAAACTGGTCAAATAGCATAGTGATGTGTGTTTGCTCTTCCTTTCACAGTACATAGATTGACAGGGAATGGTTAGATAATAGTTATTGATTAATTACAATGTCTTGTAAATTATTGATTATAATTTAGCAATAGTTGAATTATCAGCACAATTTCTAAGTTCTTAGTTAATCATTGCACGTGTCTTCTTACATCTTATGAATGATCCAGCAATGAGATGTAAAGGGAATCCAATTATTCACCTTGTAATGCACTGTAAAGGACAGCATTCTGTAACCTCTTATGCCTTTTTGAAATGTATTAATCCCTCACTAGATTTTATATCCTTAATCAAATATGTTAAGCCGCTTATCAAGTCTGATAGCAACAAACGTAATTTGAAACATTCATTTTTGTATTGTGCATTAGAATATCTATTCAATTTTGTAATGAAGTCAGGCATTAAGGTCTTAAATTGATTTGAGTGAAATATTTGCTATTTATTTACTGTTGAATATATGAAGAAGTGGCTGAATGAAGGGCAATATGTTTTTAGGGAAATTTGTATGAGGGATTCTTCTTTATACAGATGCTTTTTTGTATCTTAAAAGAAAAACCTGAATAAGGAATAGTAATCCATCCATGATGTTAGCGTGGTCTACGGAAAACATCTCTGTTTTATCACTTCTGTTTTCAGGTTTATGACTCCTGACTTATTGCAGTATTCAGCCCTGCCTTTATTAAAATAAGATACAGTAGAACATTTATAAAGACGGTTTAGATCACCGTTCTCAAATCAAGGTTCTACTATGTATTTTTAGTTGGGCTTTTCTACTAACTACCGGGACTGCTCTGTTACTCCTGAGATTATTGTTTAAATCGTCAATAGTCCATTTTTTTGCATTATAGTAACAAACACATTCCTTACTTTTGCTTAAAAGTGATTCATCTCTGTATTTCATAGAAATATGACTTTTACCAGAAACATGTTACAATGTGAGAAGAAGCTATTTATGTTTATGGTATATCCTCCAAGAACAAAACAGTGTTAATATTGGACATACGAGTCAATCTACTATAAAATGAACAATATTTTTTTTGTTGAATACCTGTGTTTGTATTTGCTATGTGGATCTGTGGGAGCATATTATTATGCTATATGATCATACAGTCAGTACCTGTTATAAGCATCTGTTGTGCCTATCTATTATCTGTTGGAGGGGACTGTCCTCTGTTATGCAAGTTTATATGATGGGGGAGTTTCTACAGATGAGCTGTATTGACAATCGATCTGTTTAGCTACACTGTGATGATTTGCACTGTCTGAGGGATTATTTCTGAAGGCGTCCAAGGCTGTTGCCATATGGAATGAAGAGGCCTTTGGCTGTGTGCCTCCTCCAGTCGTTTTGGAGTGGGGGGTTGAGATGAAATACTGCCGCTACCTCTCTGTGTGTACACATCTGTACTTTGCTGAGACTAAAAACCCTGCTAAAAACCCTGCTAAAATTAAATAAAGTTATCCTCACATGCTTATTGTCTCTGTAAATTATACTGCTGATCACATCTGTCTCTTCTAATCTATTTAGGTACACAAAATATGCAACTTTGGAGAGTGTTTAGTTGTATGAGGAAGATGAAAGGATTGACCTCAGTGGTGTGTGAATGCTTTATGATCCTCTCAGGGTGACCTCATTCATTCCACGTATTATTTTATCGTCTGGCCAAAGCAGCTGTGTCAATATCAGCCCCTCCATATTTAATATGGAGCTCAGTGGGCCAGTATTTTCCTGCTGAAGCCTATTGATCCTGTGTCCAGCACCTGACACCAAAGTACAGCAGGGCAGGTCCTCCAAGGTCTCAGGGGTAAAGGACATGATTGATCCCTTGTGTTAAAGAGATATGCACCCTCCCATCATATGTGGGAGGGTGCAAAGCAGGCTGCATTAGGAGATATGACTTCATTATTTTTAAAGGTATTTTACAGTTGACTACAGAGGAAGAAAGGGAGTAGAGACAAGGCTTTCTTATCCTCAGCAAGACTGGCAGGTCATTGTTCCCAGGTCGTGACCTGCATTTGTCACCATTCTGTGGAGAACAAACAAATTAACCTTTTAAATGCGTGGGGATCATCTCTGGCCCCTCTGTCAGCCCAAGCAGCATACACACACACTGGGAGTGCACTGCTCGGGGTGGGGCTCTTGTGAGGGCTTTGAAGAATGACTATTCTTGAAATTCTTGTCCCGTGCTTGGTTGAACTCATGCAGTAGTTGGTGAAAGAGGGAAGTGGGGAGCAGAAAACTGTCATGAGGTAGTAACTTTACAATTGCAAAATATTAAGCTGTCGTGGTTGGTGGCTGTGGTGATTTGCTGTAAAGTTAAAAGTATTGGACCATGATCTCAGACACTATTTTAGCTCAAGTCTCAATTGTATAACTTTTAGAATGTTTTAGTTGAGATTGAAGAATATCTTGTTCTTTCAGATAATATTGAACAATGAAAAGAAGTGGTCCGACCAACTATTTATAACTTTCTCAAAACTGTACATGGTACTCTGCTGACCTCTAGCTGTAGAAATGCTAAAGGCACACGTTAGAAGGTACAACATCCGGAATGTTGGCTATGTTTTTTCTGCTGTAAATTGTGTTCTCACATCCTCTTGATATTCTTCTCTAAACTGGTAAAATGCATGCTTGCCTGTTGGTGAGATGGGAAGGAAGCATGACATGGTAAAGATGAAGAGGGGCCATTATTATCCACCCATTATTTTAGAATGTTGCATTTTTCCAACTCCTGAAACAGCTTTTTCCTGCAGTTTTATCATTTTAATAATGCACATTGATTCTTTAAGAACTTTTATGCCTTAGGAGTTTAGTACAACTGCCACTGGGATGTAGTATCATAACCCAATAATTAAAGCAATTTTAGTGTCTTCTAAAGTCTAGAAACCAGGCATACCTGCTGGCAACATATGGAATCACATACCATTACTACATATGGAATCATGTAGTAACCAAAACAGTGTTAAACAAATCAAAATATATTTTAGATTTTAGGTTCTTCAAAGTAGACACCCTTTGCCTTGATGACAGCTTTGCATACTCTTGGTATTCTCTCAACCAGAACAGACGCAACAATGTTATTGATAATGTATTACTGGAAACTCAAATATTGCAATATCAAGTACAGTAAATCTGATAACCTCATGCAACATCCAAGATGAGAATATATGAGAATATCCAAGATGACGTAGCAGTCAGACGTCTTTTGTCCTCGTCCTGCCGTGTCCCGTGTATATATCTTTTATTATATTTTTTCTTCGCATATCTTTTTTATATTTTTCCTAAACCTCAACTTCAATATACTCTCCTGCAACCCGCCTCATCCAATGTGGTATGGATCTGCTATTTTCAAAAGTATTTTTCTTTACTTTCGAACCGGAATCCCCCAACAGAAGCTAGCCAGCTAACTAGCTACTAGCTAGTAGTCAGCTAACCACTGCTAACGGTCATCAGCTGACCTCTAGCTCCGAAATCTCTCCCCAGTTTGCACAACGCGATTCAAACCAGAGCATACAGGACTTATTTTCTCTCCATATCCCCGAATTCCTACCGCAAGATCTGAAGCTTTTCGTCTGGATCATCGCATCTAGCTAGCTGGAATCCGAGTGGCTACTCCTGGCTAACGTCTCTGTCCCGAAGCAAGCTGCTAGCTTGCTAGCCCCGCCCCGCTAGCTGTCGGAATCGCCATGTCTCCAGCCAGCTTAACTACTCACTGGACCCCTATGATCACTCGGCTACGCATGCCTCTCCCTAATGTCAATATTCCTTGTCCATTGCTGTTCTGTTTAGTGATTATTGTCTTATTTCACTGCAGAGCCTCTAGCCCTGCTCAATATGCCTTAGCTAACCCTTCAGTTCCACCTCCCACACATGCGGTGACATCACCTGGTTTAAATGATGTTTCTAGAGACAATATCTCTCTCATTGTCACTCTATGCCTAGGTTTACCTCCACTGTATTCACATCCTACCATACCTTTGTCTGTACATTATGCCTTGAATCTATTCTAACGCGCTCAGAAACCGGCTCCTTTTACTCTCTGTTCCGAAAGTACTAGACGACCAGTTCTTATAGCCTTTAGCCGTACCCTTATCCTACTCCTCCTCTGTTCCTCTGGTGATGTAGAGGTTAATCCAGGTCCAGCAGTGCCTAGCTCCACTCCCATTCCCCAGGCACTCTCATTTGTTGACTTCTGTAACCGTAAAATCCTTGGTTTCATGCATGTTAACATTAGAAGCCTCCTCCCTAAGTTTGTTTTATTCACTGCTTTAGTACACGCCGTGTCTGAATCCTGGCATAGGAAGACCACCAAAACCCTGAAATTTCCATCCCTAACTATAACATTTTCCGTCAAGATAGAACTGCCAAAGGGGGCGGAGTGGCAATCTACTGCAGAGATAGCCTGCAGAGTTCTGTCATACTATCCAGATCTGTGCCCAAACAATTCGAGCTTCTACTTCTAAAAATCCACCTTTCCAGAAACAAGTCTCCCACGCTTAACCAGCATGGCTACCACAGCATTCTGCAGCAATACGCCATCCCATCTGGTTTGCACTTAGTGGGACTATAATTTGTTTTTCAACAGGACAATGACTCAAAACACACCCCAAAACACTCCTTGCCTGGTCCAGTCAGTGTGCCCCCTCTTAAGTTTAGTAATTAATTTAACAAAACAAAAACGTTATTTATTTTATATTATTTAAGATGACAAATCTGAGGGGGCAAGTGCCCATGTGACCCCTATGGGCATGACACCTCTGAAGAAGTTGCTTTTTCATGAGGGGAGAGAAAGAACATTTTACACAATACATATTGAGAGACTGACACTGCTGGAAGATGAATTGTAGACAGTGTTAATGGGCAGGCATGCTGATTGATGTATGATCTCTATGGATGAAAGCGTTAATGATGAGGTAGCTAATGAATCTCAATAGGGGGCTGTGGCCCCTGGCAGATGGCTTTTATCACCCAGCCTCAATAGACCCAGAGGGAGAGAGAGGATGGCTGCCTTCCACACCCACTGGCTCCCATTCACACCCCAAAACCACCATTCACTTCAAAGATGGCTAAATCTTAAAGATGCCTCAGTTCTTCAGGAGTCAGATTTCCCTATCTCTCTTTTGCCGTGTGAGTCAGTGTTACCCTATTAGATGAAACTGAAATATAGTAAAAACTTCCTCGTCTTCAGTCCTTTTAACATTATTTGCGTTACCAGACGCTTCAGTCTGGTTTTAGACCCCATCATAGCACTGAGACTGCACTTGTGAAGGTGGTAAATTACCTTTTAATGGCGTCAGACCGAGGTTCTGCATCTGTCCTCGTGCTCCTAGACCTTAGTGCTGCTTTTGATACCATCGATCACCACATTCTTTTGGAGAGATTGGAAACCCAAATTGGTCTAAACGGACAAGTTCTGGCCTGGTTTAGATCTTATCTGTCGGAAAGATATCAGTTTGTCTCTGTGGATGATTTGTCTTCTGACTAATCAACTGTAAATGTTGGTGTTCCTCAAGGCTCTTTTTTAGGACCACTATTGTTTTCACTATATATTTTACCTCTTGGTGATGTCATTCGGAAACATAATGTTAACTTTCACTGCTATGCGGACGACACACAGCTGTACATTTTGATGAAACATGGTGAAGCCCCAAAATTGCCCTACCTGGAAGCCTGTGTTTCAGACATAAGGAAGTGGATGGTGGCAAATTTTCTAATTTTAAACTCGGACAAAACAGAGATGCTAGTTCTAGGTCCCAAGAAACAAAGAGATCTTCTGTTGAATCTGACAATTAATCTTGATGGTTGTACAGTCGTCTCAAATAAAACTGTGAAGGACCTCGGCGTTACTCTGGACCCTGATCTCTCTTTTGAAGAACATATCAAGACTGTTTCAAGGACAGCTTTTTTCCATCCACGTAACATTGAAAAAATCTGAAACTTTCTGTCCAAAAATGACTACTGCAATGCTCTACTTTCCGGCTACCCGGATAAAGCAATAAATAAACTTCAGTTAGTGCTAAACACGGCTGCTAGAATCTTGACTAGAACCCAAAAATTTGATCATATTACTCCAGTGCTAGCCTCTCTACACTGGCTTCCTGTTAAGGCAAGGGGTGATTTCAAGGTTTTACTTCTAACCTACAAAGCATTACATGGGCTTGCTCTTACCTATCTTTCCGATTTGGTCCTGCCATACATACCTACACGTACGCTACGGTCACAAGACGCAGGCCTCCTTATTGTCCCTAGAATTTCTAAGCAAACAGGTGGAGGCAGGTCTTTCTCCTATAGATCTGCATTTTTATGGAATGGTCTGCTTATCCATGTGAGAGACGCAGACTCGGTCTCAACCTTTAAGTCTTTATTGAAGACTCATCTCTCAGTAGGTCCTATGATTGAGTGTAGTCTGGCCCAGGAGTGTGAAGGTGAACGGAAAGGCACTGGAGCAACGAACTGCCCTTGCTGTCTCTGCCTGGCCGGTTCCCCTCTCTCCACTGGGATTCTCTGACCCTATTACAGGGGCTGAGTCACTGGCTTACTGGTGCTCTTCCATGCCATCCCTAGGAGAGGTACGTCACTTGAGTGGGTTGAGTCACTAACGTGATCTTCCTGTTCGGGTTGGCGCCCCTCCCTTGGGTTGTGCCGTGGGGGAGATCTTTGTGGGCTATACTCGGCCTTGTCTCAGGATGGTAAGTTGGTGGTTGGAGATATCCCTCTAGTGGTGTGGGGGCTGTGCTTTGGCAAAGTGGGTGAGGTTATATCCTGCCTGTTTGGTCCTGTCCGGGGGTATCGTCGAGCGGGGCCATAGTGTCTCCCAACCCCTCCTGTCTCAGCCTCCAGTATTTATGCTGCAATAGTTTAAGTGTCGTGGGGCTAGGGTCAGTCTGTTATATCTGGAGTATTTCCTCTGTCTTATCTGGTGTCCTGTGTGAATTTAAGTATGCTCTCTCTAATTCTCTCTCTCTTATTCTCTCTTTTTCTCTCTTTTTCTCTCTTTCTTTCTTTCTTTCTTTCTTTCTTTCTTTCTTTCTTTCTTTCTTTCTTTCTTTCTCTCTCTCGGAGGACCTGAGCCCTAGGACCATGCATCAGGACTACCTGGCCTGATGACTACTTGCTGTCCCCAGTTCACCTGGTCGTGCTGCTGCTCCAGTTTCAACTGTTCTGCCTGCTGCTATGGAACCCTGACCTGTTCACCGGACGTGCTACCTGTCCCAGACCTGCTGTTTTCAACTATCTAAAGACAGCACAGAGCGGTAGAGATACTCTGAATGATCGGCTATGAAAAGCCAACTGACATTTATTCCTGAGGTGCTGACCTGTTGCACCCTCTACAACCACTGTGATTATTATTATTTGACCCTGCTGGTCATCTATGAACATTTGAGCATCTTGGCCATGTTCTGTTATAATCTCCACCCAGCACAGCCAGAAGAGGACTGGCCACCCCTCATAGCCTGGTTCCTCTCTAGGTTTCTTCCTAGGTTCTGGCCTTTCTAGGGAGTTTTTCCTAGCCACCGTGCTTCTACACCTGCATTGCTTGCTGTTTGGGGTTTTAGGCTGGGTTTCTGTACAGCACTTTGTGACATCAGCTGATGTAAGAAGGGCTTTATAAATTCATTTGATTGATTTTAGTTTGCACCTCGTCATCACTGAGTCACTCTGAACTCTATAAAGACTGCTTATTTCAGACATATTTTCAATTTATTTTTTCAATAATCTTCAAAAAATAAAAATGCTTCCAACACAAATTGGAAAAAAATAACTTGTTCCCAAAAATTCAAAAAAATAAAAACTGAAAAGTGTTACGTGCATATGTATTCAACCTCTTTGCTATGAAGCCCCTAATAAGATCTGGTGCAACCAATTGCCTTCAGAAGTCACATAATTAGTTAAATAAAGTCCACCTGCGTGCAATCTAAGTGTCATATGATCTGTCACATGATCTCAGTATATTAAACACCTGTTCTGAAAGGCCCCAGAGTCTGCAACACCACTAAGCAAGGGGTACCACCAAGAAGACCAAGGAGCTCTCCAAACAAGTCAGGGACAAAGCTGTGGAGAAGTACAGATCCGAAACTTTGAACATTCCACGGAGCACCGTTAAATCCATTATTAAAAAATTGAAAGAATATGGCACCACAACAAACCTGCCAAGAGAGGGCTGCCCACCAAAACTCACAGACCAGGCAAGGAGGGAATTAATCAGAGAGGCAACAAAGAGACCAAAGATAACCCTGAAGGAGCTGTAAAGCTCCACAGCGGAGATGGGAGTATCTGTCCTAGGACCACTTTAAGCCGTACACTCCACAGAGCTGGGCTTTACGGAAGAGTGGCCAAAAAAAAGCCATTGCTTAAAGAAAAAATAAGCAAACACATTTGGTGTTCGCCAAAAGGCATGTGGGAGACTCCCCAAACATATGAAAGAAGGTACTCTGGTCAGATGAGACTAAAATTGAGCTTTTTGGCCATCAAGGAAAACGCTATGTCTGGCGCAAACCCAACACCTTTCATCACCCCGAGAACACCATCCCCACAGTGAAGCATGGTGGTGGCAGCATCATGCTGTGGATATGTTTTTCATTGGCAGGGACTGGGAAACTGGTCAGAAATGAAGGAATGATGGATGGCGCTAAATACAGGGAAATTCTTGACGGAAACCTGTTTCAGTCTTCCAGAGATTTGAGATTGGGACGGAGGTTCACCTTCCAGCTGTACAATGACCCTAAGCATACTACTAAAGCAACACTCAAGTGGTTTAAGGGGAACCATTTAAATGTCTTGGAATGGCCTAGTCAAAGC